>NW_012267369.1:433932-435363 GCF_000151885.1 Dipodomys ordii | reverse complement strand
CTGAGCGCTGTGTACAGCGGGACCCCTGAGCTCTGTGTACAGCAGGACCCCGAGCTCTGTGTACAGCGGGACCTCTGAGCTCTGTGTACAGCGGGACCCCTGAGCTCTGTGTACAGCGGGACCTCTGAGCTCTGTGTACAGCGGGACACCTCTGAGCTCTGTGTACAGCGTGACACCTCTGAGCTCTGTGTACACAGGGGAACCTCTGAGCTCTGTGTACAGCGTGACACCTCTGAGCTCTGTGTACACCGTGACACCTCTGAGCTCTGTGTACAGCGGGACACCTCTGAGCTCTGTGTACAGCGGGGCATCTCTTGAGCTGTACACAGGGGCATCTCTGAGCATGTTCCCAGGAAACATGGACAGCCTCAGCCAACCAAAGGTTCTGCGAGTGAGTGGACCACCACACACTGGGCGCAGGTGGCTGATCTCTCCACTCTAGCCACAAGCAGCTGTGGGATGGAGACAGACCCCACCGGCAACTCCCAGCCCCCCTTCCCCCCAGTCCTCGGATCAGAGAGGAAAGATGACAGTGAACAGGAGGCCAAGCTCCTAACTCCGGGGCAGAAGCCCAGCAGGCCCCAGCCCTCACTCTTCAGATCCTACCCAACGGGACGTGTGCACTGCACAGAGCCTAACAGAGCCACAAGACGTAGTGTCACCCCATGCAGAGCAGAGGGGACGCACACTCCAGTGTGCGTATGTTACGTCCAGCACACGAGGAGCCCGGCTACACATGGCTGCAGGATGAACCTCGCCAACAAAGCTGAGCAAAGACAAAGAAAACATGCTGCATGACTAAGCCGCGAGAAGTTCCGGATGCAGCATGACAGCCCAGAGCCAGAGGTCAGCCGGGGCATTCCCGGGTCAGCCAGGGCGGCCGGGAGGGGCTGTGGGGATGATGGGTGCCAGTGTATCCTCAGGCAACACCCTATGAGTGTCTGTCACTTCCCTGTGGGCCCAGCTACCAACCAACCAACCACACAGGGCACAGCTCTGAGCAAGGCCGCAAGGACAGGCCGCTGGAAACCCCCGAGGTCCAGGCCAGGAGAGGGGGAGGGGCTGCTGTCCTAAGCAGCCCAGGCCCGGGAGGGCGGGGCAGGAGCCAGAGCCCAGAGAAAGCTCCAAAAGCACTGCGGGGAGCTGAGCTGAGCTGAGCCTGCCCCACAGGCCACTGTCCCCCAGTTGCTGAAGAACACCCCGGGGAATATACCAGGGATATATTCAGGCTGCTGTGAGCCCTGGGGTGTGGAGGCTTGGGCAGGAGCAGGTGGCAGGCTCCTGGGGGCCTGCAGCCAAACCCCCATACCAGAGGATTGCAGCAGGAAGCCCATGTGTGGCCGTGCAGTGCCACAGGGGAGGGACATATCCCTCAGAGCAGCCAGTGAGTGGCCGTGCAGTGCCACAGGGGAGGGACATATCCCTCAGAGC
>NW_012267369.1:430087-433502 GCF_000151885.1 Dipodomys ordii | reverse complement strand
GGGAGGGACATAACCCTCAGAGCGGCCAATGAGTGGCCATGCAGTGCCACAGGGAGGGACATAACCCTCAGAGCAGCCAATGAGTGGCCATGCAGTGCCACAGGGAGGGACATATCCCTCAGAGCGGCCAATGAGTGGCCATGCAGTGCCACAGGGAGGGACATAACCCTCAGAGCGGCCAGCGAGTGGCCATGCAGTGCCACAGGGAGGGACATAACCCTCAGAGCGGCCAGTGAGCGGCCATGCAGTGCCACAGGGAGGGACATAACCCTCAGAGCGGCCAGCGAGTGGCCATGCAGTGCCACAGGGGAGGGACATAACCCTCAGAGCGGCCAGCGAGTGGCCATGCAGTGCCACAGGGAGGGACATATCCCTCAGAGCGGCCAGTGAGCGGCCGTGCAGTGCCACAGGGGAAGGACATAACTCTCACAAGGCAGCTAAACAGCTCCTGGGGGTGAGGGGGGCATGCCCAGGTTCAGCGAAGGAAACAGACCCAGGAGAGTGGCAGTCGGCCTCCCTTTGGGTGGGGCTCCTTGTGTGGGGGGCCACAAGAGCACGGATCCCTCAGCACCCCTGAACTGGGCCCCCAGGCCCAGGGCCTTTCCTGAGCTGCACCATGGCTCCGTACAAGCCCTAGCCACACCTGGGGGTCACAGGCACCGCAGGCTGGTAGCCAGTGCACAACAATGAAGGATCTCACAGGACACGCGCTGTCCAGACCTGAAAGACCGGATGTCCAGGCAGATGGCCTCGCTCCCGTCTGGCAAGGTGGCCAGAGGGCCAGGCTGTGCCTCGGCAGGCCCGGTGCACAGAGTGAGGGCACAGGGCTCAGATGCCCTGTCCTTCCCATCCCTAGGGCTGTGTGGCCTCATCTGGGGGTGCACAGGCTCCCCTCCCACAGGACCCACGCCAGGGCCGCCCTGGAGTAACAATCCAAGCACAGGGTCTGTAGAAGCCAAGGGCAGCCACGTGCAGCGCCGGGCTCTGGGGCCCAATGCATGCTGGGAAGGGCACCCAGGAGCGGCAGCCCCTGCAGGGGAGGGGCAGGCGGCAGGCTGGGCCCTGGGGAGGTGAGGGAGAGGCAGGGGTAGTGCAGCCAACCCTGAGCAGCTGAAGTTGGCAGGTCTTAAATTAATCGGCTACAATTTTACACAACAACACGTTTGGCAGGGCCTGGCTGGGGGCCAGCCAAGTCCCTGGAGCTCCTGAGATGCTTTTTAAAGCCCTGCGAGGACCAGGCCTGGGAATGGGGGGAGGGGCCACCCTGGCCGGCTGGCCTGCGAGTCAGGCAATTGGCTCCCACAGTACAGTGGGCGCTGGCGCGGCAGCCGCAGGGCGGGAGGAACCTCCATGTACACAGTGCTGCTGGCAGACCGGGGGCCCAGCCACTCCCACACCCAGGCTGGGCCAGCGTGACGGGGGAGGCGAGGACGGTGGGAATTCTGCCTCCCAAAGGCTAGGCCCAGCAAAGAGGAGCCTGCACACCCACAGGGAGCAAGTGTCCTTCATCGTGGGCCCCTGGCAGGGCCGTGGGCCTGTGGGAGGGGACGGCCAGGCCTACCCCACGCAGGAAGGGCCCGGCATGACTTGGTGGGCACCCAGTTGACATCTGGCTTCAGGCCGGTGGTCCAGAGCGGGACATTCAGGAGAAAGTTCCCCAAGAGAAGGAAGGTAACAGGCAGGACCTGGCTAACTCTACAGGCCCCCAGTCACATCCTGAACAGCCCCAAAGAAAGGGAGGGGAGAGCAAGAACCCTGCAGCCAGCAACTCTGAGCTGGTGCTGTGAAGTGCTGTGCCTCAGTATCCCTATTGGTCAAACAGATAACGGAACTGCTGTAAGGCCTCTGAGAGAGGCCAGTGTGAATGACTGCTCAACATACACTTCCGTGGAAGTAGGCGCCTGTTGGGCCCTGGGGAAGCAGGAGAACCTGAGGGCCAGAGAGGCTGGGCAAGTGGGAAGTCACACGGATGGTGATGAAACAAGGCATCACTCGGCCATCTGCGCCGTGCTGGGGAAAGACCACTGGCGGGGCTGACAGCTGCGGGCAGCTTCCCAGACCCTCGCAGGGGGACACCTGAGGGTGGGAAGCACACACCTGCTTCACTGCAGAACTCCAAGCGAAATGAGGCTCCGTTCTCCAAGCACAGACCAACAGCTCAGGCCCTGGCCCCAGCAGCTAACTCCATACACCCAGAGAGCCTTCCACCCAAGCACCGCCACCACACCTGGCGCAGGAGAGCCAGTGCCGAGGGAGGCTCTGGGCAGCAGGCGCGGGGGCGCTGGGCACTGGGCAAAGGCACCGCAGGGGGACACAGCCTCACTTCCCAGCTGAGGAGGGCCCCACGCCCAGCGGGCCGGCCCCCGGCCTCCTGAGCCAGGAGAGGGTAGGACAGTAACCCTTAGGGCCGTGCAGCCCTCCCGAGCCTCCCAGCCACAGCAACACGGAGACTCACCCAGAGGACCCGACCCTCACTCAGGGCTTCCCGCGCCCGCCGCCTCCCTGCCCCTGGGCACCACACTGCGGGCGCGCCGCCCCGCCCCGCCGCCCTCGGCAGGGGCGTGTCCAAGGCCCCCAGTGGCCGCCCACAGGAGGACACCAGAGCATGGCATCCAGCCTGGCTTCAGCTGGGAGGCTGAGGAGAGCGAGGTGGTCCCCGCACGCCAGAGCAGGGACACGGCTCCCGTGGTGTGGGAGACATCTTCCTGCACACAGAGGGCCACGGACTGGGGGCCGTCAGGCCACGTCCCACGCGGGCACAGCCTGGGGCTGTTACCTGAGGCCTGCCCCCTTGCTCCCGCTTGGGGCACCCCCCCTTTCAGTATGGCTGGGAGTTTGTCCCCATCAGGCCTTGCTCCGCACACGTCCAGCCCACAGGTATTGCCGTCCACCATGGCCCGCAGGGCACCGCCCAGCCCGCAGAAAGGACAGCACGGACACCAGGGAGGCCACAGCCCCGAGCGGGCTCAGCCACTCCCCCCTCAGCTCCCCACCACCAAGCTAGGGCAGGGAGGAGGAGGAGGGCTCCCCTTGCCCTGCCCTTGGCCTTGGCCTGGAGAGAGGCAGGGGGGGACACGCTGAGCAGAGTGCTGCTTCAGCAGACAGCAGGCCGCCCGGGCCGTCGGGGCGGGGGGGGGGGGGAGTGGGCTGCTAGGCCTGCCCCCTGGGGGCTGAGCCCTGCCCCTGCCGGTGGGCGCCCGGGCCGGCCCCAGAATCCTGCAGAGCGGACTCAGGCCTGGGACCCACCCCATCCACCCTGAACCCCGACACAAGCCAGAGGCAGAGGACACCTCCCAGGGGAGGCCCTCTGCTGTCAAGGTCACCAGACCTGGCGGAGCACGGCCCCCACCCCACTCACCAGGCCCATCTCCATGCCACAGGCACACTGTCCCGGTTTTCATGCCCCTGGCCAATA
>NW_012267369.1:423496-429872 GCF_000151885.1 Dipodomys ordii | reverse complement strand
CCCCACCCCCCCACGCCCCAGCCTGACCTTGCGGATGCGGCCGCTCCGCGTGCCAGCGAACACCACTGTGTGGCCCCGGTAGTCATAGGCGGCCACGGCCGTCAAGCCGTCCTCCTTGTCCACAAACAGAGGCAGGCCCTCGATGGTGACCGTGCCCCCCAGGGGCTGGTTGAAGTCCTGTCCACAGAAGTCGTCATCGATCTGCAGGGGCTGCAGGGGACAGGAGGAGAGTCAGCCACCGGCTGGACACCCCCGCCGCCAGCACCAGACCGACCCAGACGCTGCCAACACCACTCAGGGTCAGCAACACCTGGGCTCACCGGACACACTGAGGTCTGGGAGCTGCCAGGGCCCAGCAAGCATGCCCAGGAGGGACCCGACCGTGGGGGACGTGAGGAGATAGTGAAGGACCGGGGAGCTGAGCCATCCACTCCCCACCCCCAGAACAAGGGGTGGGCAGAGGAGGGGCGGCCACAGCTGGGAAGGCCAGGCGCCAGGCAGCCTCAGCTAAAAGCGAGGGAAGGTGCTGCTGTATGTGCAGGAAGCAAGTGATAGAGGCTCCGGAGGTGGCTGGGGTCCAGCGTGGGGGGCTGCTCGGCCCCAAGGCCACGGCGGGGAGGGTGCACGCTCAGAGTAAGGTTGGCCAAGAGGCCAGCCGGGCCCCCTCCGGCCTGAGGTCTGCCCAGAGAGGGCACTGAGTGGACAGAGCAGGGAACACAGGGCTAGGCTGGCTGGGCCAGAGTGGGAGCACCGAGAGCCACCCGAGGGAGAAAGAGGCAGGTCTCCGATGGGGGATGGGGGACAGGGCACAGGGGCAGGGGACAGGGCACAGAGGACGGGGCACGGGGGACGGGGGACAGGGCACAGGGAACAGGGCATGGGGGACGAGGGACAGGGCACAGGAGACAGCACTCAGCGAGGTGTAGATGTAAGTACAATGTATTTCTTAAGGACACAAGGGAAGGCTGGGCCAACTGTCCCCGCCCCGTGTGCTCTTGGGGCAGCCCTGGGAGGAGGAGACCGGCCCTGTAGAGGAACCAGCGTTGCCTCCAGTTAGGAGTGGGGGACCTGCAGCCAGAGGAGGCACGGGCTTCCCTGGGCCACACAGGCCCCAGGCAGCGGGCGGGCAGGGCCCGAGGCTGGCAGCCTGCTCATGTGACCTGACCCCAGACGCCAGAAATCATTCTGGAGGGACCAACAGCTTCTATCCCCAACGGCACAAGGAAGAGGCCCCTGGACTCTGGCTGGCCGGGATGGCCCTGGTCAGACTTTGGGTGAGGCGGGGTACCGTGGCCACGGAGTGCCAGCCCCGTCCGTGCATCCTGGAGGTTCCCACAGCTGGGCTGGAGAGAGCGGGGGTATGGCCAGGGGGACGGCCGGGCCGTGAGACCCCGGGGGCATCAAGCTACCTCCTCGAGCCTCGGTACCCCAGTCTGTGTGACACGGAGCTGCCAGGTCCCAGCAGCACCGGGCACGGCATCGACTCCACTGTGCTGCCCCTCCCTCCCGAGGCGCGGCCGGCGCCATGCCGCCGCCAGGCCGCGCGTGGACGGCACTCACCGAGTTGATGCAGCCCAGCTCCTTGTTGAGCAGCCAGGGCAGCGAGAGCTTGCCCTCCCCGCGGTAGCAGGACTGAATGCGCTCCTTGATCTTCTCCTTGATGGCCCTGAGCGTGAACAGGCACAGCACGGACTCCTTGGGCGGCTTCACGCGGTTCTTCTGGCCCTGCGCGAACACGGTGAACAGCACGTCCTCCCCCTCCGGGAGCTGCAGGTAGCTGGCCAGCGCGCGGCCGGGCCGGCTCAGGTAGGCGTCCTGCACCAGGCGGTACTCCACCCCGGCCTGCTGACAGCCGATGGGGAACTCCACGTAGGAGTAGAACTTGGGGTCGTCCACACAGAGCCGCACGATCTTGGAGGTGAAGAAGTGCTCGCCGGCGGCGTCCGGCGAAGTCAGCTGTGTGTCCAGCTGCAGCGTGAGGTAGTACACGAACTGCTCGCTCCGGAAGCTGTACACATAGTAGATGTCGAAGGCCGGGAACTTGGACAGCGTGTCAGACGGGATCTTGAGCTGCGAGGACACGAACTCATCCTGGTACACGAAGCCGAACATGTCGGCGTCCTCCTCGTTGGCCATGAGCCGGCGGCTGGACAGCGTGGGGAAATACTCGGACTTGCCGTCGATGGGGGTGCCCACGAAGAGCTTGGCCTGGCCCTGGCCCGGCGGGGCAGCGATGAGCACGCCCGCCATGCTGCCGGCCTCTCGCACGCTGGACAGGTAGTGCTCCTTGCGGTGATGCGGCTCTCCCAGCTTGAAGAGGTCGTCCAGCCGCAGGAACTGACAGATGCCCTGGGAGGCGCTGCCGCAGGCCAGCAGGCGGTTGGCGGCGTAGTCCAGCAGCAGCAGCTTGTTGACGTTGTCGGTGCTGCCCAGGCCGTGCGGGCAGGACTGCACGCTGGGGGGCGGGTAGCACTTCTCGTTGTCCTCCACGGGGCCCGTCACGTGCACCCGCAGCAGCGTCAGGTTCCCCGACAGCTTGTAGATGCGGTTCACCCCACCCACGTACACCTCGCCTGTCTGCTCGTGGACCACCACGTGGGTGAGGCCCCAGTCGCTGGCCACGAAGGTGCGGAAGGCGGGCTGTGGCCGCCCGCCCATCTGGGCGGAGCCCCCCGCTGCCCACACGCACCCCAGGAGCAACAGCAGCATCGGCGGCGTCCGTGGGCTCACAGGCGGCAGCGGCATGGTGGGCCGGGGCCCTGACCCTCGGCGCTCGGGTCCCACTGGGGCGACGGTCACGGGGCCGGGAGCCTCAGCCCTAGGGAGAAGAGGTCAGAGAGCATGAGCACGAGCACACGCACACGGCACACCTCCACCCTCGTGGACAACTTCCAGTAAAAAGATCCCAGTGCCGAGGGTCACCGAGACCGAGCCGCGCCACCAGCAGCGGCCAGGACACCTGCCTGGCAATAGCAGTGCTGCACCAGAGCCGCGCCCTGCCGGTGCTGGCGGAGGACTGGCCAATGGGAGGGGACTGGGGGCCCAGATTCGCCCCGAGCAGAGCTCTTCACCGCCAACTCGTGCACCTTGGTCCAGGGAGCCCTCACTCCGGGGCAGGTGACCCCTCCTTGCCCGAGGCTGCCACCACCACCGCCACCACCACCCGCTGACTCTGCCCTCACGAGAGCTGTCCAGTGACCTCCGCCTGGCGCTCGGGCCGGCTTTCCAGCCTCCCGCGTGGGTCCCCTCAGAGCACACCCCACAGAAACAGGGTCCTCTCTGGACTCCAACTACCAATTTATCCCAGTGTGGCTTAACCAAGCCCTCTGCACTGCTCAGCAACCCACCACAGCTCATCGCCACACAGGGTCCCACCACAACACGGGGTCCCCCTGCCAAACGGGACACCACCGCCACACAGCTGCAAGGGACACTGGCCCTTGGTCGCTCACGGGCTCATGCTGGCCGGCATCTCGCAGCAACTCTAGGCCTGCATTCCTAGAGAGGAGTGTGTGACTCTCACCCAAGTCTTCACGCCCAGCAGTGTGGTACCCTCGCGGTCCCCCCACTCCCTAGCAGACCCAGCCCTCCCTCACAGCCTCCCTCCAAACCTGGCGCCTGGCCTCACATCAAGGATGCTCCCAAGGCACAGCCCAGCCTCGCTGTCGAGCAGGTCTGCTCCTCCTCCACCTGCACCCACATCTCCCGGGCCTCCGCAGGCCGGCGCTCCCACCAGTCACCCTCCCATACCAGCAGCACCCCAATCCCCTCCACCCAAGATGTGGCACCCGCACCCCGTGCCCACGCTCCACACGGCAGCTTCAGCTCCTTCTGACCCACGTCTGCCTATGGCCACAGCTCCACAGGGCAGTTCGGGCTACTTCTGACCTGCACAGGGATCACTGTCCTCAAACCCCGCTGCCTCCCACCCACCCGGAAAGCACTACCTCGCTCGGCTGGCAGCAGGTGCCGGGGCCGCCAGACGCGCGCCCCTCGCCGCTGCGTAGCCTTCAAGGCCCCTTTCCTGGCCTCAGCAACCTGTGTATGGCCCCTGTGGACCACCCCGTGGGTGGGTGGGCCAAGGCCTGGAAGGCTCTGGTGGGGCCCTACCCCACTCCACTGAGCCCTGGCCCGGGCACGCCGAGCAGGGAGGCCAAACTGCCCGATTTGTCCCGTCCTCCCAAACAGGGCCCTGTGCTGCCGGGCAGCTCCACTTCACAGCCGGGACCACAGAGGCCAAGCCCAAGTCACGGTGCCCCAGCCCCTCACCTGTGCGGGCTGAGAGCCTCCTCTGGCCTGCGCACCGAAGGGACAGCTGCCAGCACTGTCCGCCCTGCTAACGGCTTTTGGTCATTTGCTGGTGATGTACTATACTCTGAGGAGAAGAGCGGCACCCTTGGGCCCAGTTCCTCAGAGCCACAGGGCCCAAAACACACTTGTGAATGAATGAATGAATGAATGAATAGGTGGGTAAGCAGCATGGCCGGTGGGTCTGTCTGGCAGAGTGGCCTAACACCTGCTCCCTGGCCTTGTGGCCCCCCTTCCAAGAGGTTCGGGGAAGCCAGGAGCACTCATGGGGTTTACGGAGCAGAGCACGACCCCTCCCAGCAGGCTGCCAGCTGCCGTTCGCAGACACCCACACTGCCCAGCCCATACCACAGAGTCCCCCACAGGCGGCCCGAAGAGCCCCTCCCCCCACCCTCAAGCCAAGCCCAAGGCCGAGCAGACCCGGGAACTAGACAGAGAACAGGTTCTACACAGAGGCAGCGGCCCTGGCTGAGAGCTCAGTGCATGTGAACTCCAAAGAAAACATGAATCACTCACCGTTTATCAGTTCAAAGCAGGCCTGCAATTACCAGGGGCTGGGCTCTCCCCTCCTCCGGGATAATTATACACGTCTTAATGCAATTACGGGCCCTACTTTTTATATTAAACAGGAGGGGCCCGACTGAAGAACCCACCATCTAAACTCCAGCCTGGCCCTGGGTGCTCCCCCACCTCCCAACAGAGAGTGCCAGGAAGGGCCTGGCTCTGGGGCCCAGGGCTGCTGGCCAGGAGAGGGGATCGCGGCTGGAATCCTCACACCCCACCAAACAAAGACCAGCACGGAAACCTAGGCCACTTTCTCCACCTTAAGCAAACCAGACTCCAGGCTCGGGCAGACTCAAGGTCACACAGCTGCCCCAACAGGCCAGGGGCCAAACCCAGAGTTTCCTCAGAGACCCCCAAGCAGACTGGCGACCAGCGAGGGCTCAGCTCCCCCAGGGCCGGGGGTCTGACCAGGAAGAAGTGCCCTTGCGGTGCTGGGCGCTGGGGGCTGCCTGAGCCACGCAGGTCAGCCACCGGTGCTGCTACCCCCGCCTCAGGAGGAGAACGAACGTGGGGAGCGGCCGAGCACAGAACAGGGGTGCAAGCCTGCCAGACCTGCGGACGGGGCAGAGAATAGTGGCTGACTCCCCAGCGTGCAGTGTCAGAGTCAACCCAGGAGGGTCGCGCCTGTCTGCGTATGTACAGCAGGGACAGCAGGGCGCTGGGCCAGCTGGCAGCAGGTAGGGGCCGTGGCCTCGGGGGCTCCACCCCCAGACGGGACAGGACGGGACCGGTCATCAGTAGAGTGTACGCTGCAGCATACCGGTCTCTCCCCATGGCTCCTTTTGAAACACAAAGACTCCAAAGCCCCCCTCACTGAGGGGGAGCCCTCTGCCAAAGCCCTCCTGCTCTGGGGTCAGGTGGGGCTTGAGGGAGACAGGAATGACAGTGCCACCTGTCCCCAGGATTCCCCATCAGCAGTTGGGGGAAGGGCTGCCCCAGGTCGGAGGTCACAGGAAGTAGTCCCAAGTGGCCCCCTCGCCCCCAGTCTGGTGTGCTGGGTACTTGGGCATTGGAGTCCCGCTTCTCAGAACAACAACACACAAGCCAGCTCCATGCCTTTCAGGCCTCTCTGAGCAGGGGCCTTCCCGGGGGCTTTCAACAAGCAGGCAGCCGCCCGAGGGCCGCGGGCTTTGTCCACGGGCACCTGGCTGGCTCCCAGACACTCCGTTTGCGGTGCCCCCCAGGCCTCCTCCCGCGCTGTCCCCTGGTCTGAGATGCCTTTCCTGGGCCCCACAGGGCCCCTCCTGCCCTCTGGCAGCCTAGCCCTGAAGGAACCCCTGCACCCCCGCACCTCTGCCGGGGGCTGGGTGTGCCCAGAGCCAGGTAGTCTTGGCGTGTCCGGTCCTGCACACTCCAAACCAGCAGGCAGCCAGGGGGCCCGGCGGTGCTCGGGGTGGGGGGGGGCACAGGTAGAGCCCCACCCGGCAGGACGGGAGACCCGCACCCTGGAGCTGGGGCGGTCAGCACCGGGGACCCCGCGGCCGGACCCCCGCCGAGGGCAGAG
>NW_012267369.1:408660-421566 GCF_000151885.1 Dipodomys ordii | reverse complement strand
GCGCCCGCCCGCCGCCTCGCCCACCCCTGACGCCCCTGAGCTCGGAGGGGCCGGCACACGTGCCTGACCGGATCTCACCTCCGCCACGCTGGACCCCCATCCGCCCACCCCGCCTTCTCTCCCGTCTGGGACGTCAGGCCCTGCTGACCCGCGGCCTCCATCCGTCTCTGCACAGTTGCCCACTCACAAGCTGTGGACTCCTAGGAGAGCTCCTCTCCTCTCCCCACACCCTCTGCACCCAGCCTTGTGGGTCCTTCTAGAAAACTCCAGAATGTCGTTCCTTCCCCAGTCTGGTCCTCCCACCTGGCCTGCTCTCCCTGCTCCTGCTTGGTCCCTCCACTCCGTAGATGGCAGCAACAGGAGCCTTCAGAACGAGGTGGTGACTACATAACCCTCGCCCATCTCCCCAGGACCCCTACAGACACAGAGGGACATGGAGAACCCTCATGGCCAGGGGACCAAGGGAAATACTTGTAGGAGACAATGGAGTAGGCTTTCAGACCACTTCAAGCTAGGGAAAGATCTCGTGCAAGACATACAATCGATCTGTATCTAGAATACATAAAGGATTCCAAGGGGTCAACAGGAAAAGGCTACCACCCACTACAAAGAGAAGAGAGACCCGGAGCCAGAGGCATCTCCAGTTCTTGGACCCAGAGTCTGACCCCGGCAGCACTTCCCCTCTGGTTTGTCCAGGCATCCTCGTGTGAGCGCACTAGACCCTGAAATTGCCTTTCCTGATGCGACCTCTCAGCAGGGCTGGACGGAGCCGGGTCCAGGGCTGCGGCTTTCCTCACACCACAGGGAAGGGAAGTGAGTCAGCTCAGCTGCTCGGCTTGCGGGCTCTGCCCCTGGGTCTCCCCCATGGGCTCACTTCTGCCTGCCCTGCCCAGTTCAGAGGGTGGAGGCCTGGACCGGGAACCGATTCTGCTTGGGCTTCCTGCCAAGGAGGATGTTCTCCATCCTTTCCCATCCCTGGCCACTGGAGCAGCTTCAGGGCCATTTCTACATTTGCATGACTCAGCACTTCCTGCAGAGGGGGGGTTGGGGGGAACTTTCACCAGGGGGTCCAGGCAGCTCCTTAGCCCCCAGGAACATGACCTGCCCACCCTGGTGCCTGGCGCAATGGCTGGAGGCCATCCTGATTCCCCAACTCCTGCCTTTCCCCAGGACCAGGACCATCAGAACCCAGCACAGCCGCCTTGTCCCTGGCTCGCCACTCTCCACCTGTGACCCAGAAAGATGTGAGAAGGAAAGGGGGGCCCTCCCCCACCAGACGCTCCAGGGCTTCCTCTGATACCGCCGTGCAAGGGCACATGCACACGCTCACATGCGTGTACACTCACACGCACAAATAACATGCACATAAAGCACACGCACTCAAACATGCACGGCCACATTCACATAAACACCCTCGTGTGCATATGCACACCACATACCTATGGCCACTCTGCCCTAGCAGTCACCAGCCCTGGCCCTCCCCCTCCCCCAGGCCAGCTGCACCACTGGGCTCCCCCACGCTCCCTGCTTTTAGGGCCAGGGTCTGCAGCCTGTGGCATGGCACAGGCCCCTGGAGCTCCCTGGTGTCTGGGGGACGTGCCTGCTGTGGAGCCCTCCATGTGGAGCTCTGTTCTCATCTTGTCTCACTGTCTTGTGGCTCGGAGGGGTTATGCTGTGCTCAGCCCACAGAAGCCGCTGATGGCGGGCATGGACGCGGGGTGCAGCCGTTCCTGCACCCCGCCGGGCCACTCTGGGCACTGGACAGAAAGGGGACGGGGGTGGGCAGCACAGATGGGTCCTCTGTGCTGGGGGCCTGAGGCAGGTGCTCACAAATAGCATCCTGACGCCCCAGGGCTTTGCCGGGCCCTCTGCTAGCCCAGGCCTCCTGGCTGAGGCTTCTGCCCTCACCATGTCGTCAGGCACTGTTGGCTGCAGGTGGCAGAAACTAACTCAGCTGCTTCCCCGCTCCAAGGGCATTCACTGGCTCAGGTGAGCAGCCGTCCAGACCTGCGGGATCTCTGCACAACGCAGAGTGCCAGGGCTTCCACTCTCCCCGTGTGTGGGCTGAGCTGGCCGAGTTTTCCCCACAGAAACCTGGGGCATTTAGCAAGACACAGGCCCAGCCAGGAGTGGTGGCTCACAGCTGTCATGGGAGGCTGAGAGCAAGAGCACTGAGGTTGGAGGCCCGCTTGGGGAAATAAACTGAGAGGTGATCTCAGCTGATGAAAAGCTGGGTTCCGTGGCTCATGCCAGGCATGCTGGCTACACAGGAAGTGTAGACAGGATTGCAATCCAGGCCAAAGTCAAGGGCACGTTCAAAAATGGCTAGGGTGTGGCTCAAATGGTAACGTGTCTGACCATCAAGTGCAAAGTCCTGAGTTCAAACCCCAGCACCACCAACACAAACATCAAAGAAGCAGACTGTGCCTGGATGCAGGGCCACACCCTCACGTGCTGAAGGCCCTGCGCCGCCCTGCTGTCCCTCCCGGTGTCCAGCAGGAGCAGGAAGCGGAGGTGGGAGACTGTGAACTTCCCTGTGGGGAAGGCCCGTGACGGGCCAGGCCATCAGGTGAACATGGCCCCGGGGGCGGGGGGACTTCCCCAGGCCTGCCAGGTCTGGTCTGCTTTCTAGAGCAGACGCAGTTTCCGCAGTTCCCATGGTGGTCCAGCCTCTGTCACCACACTGCGGATCAGCCACCTGCCCTCAGGACCCAATGATGCCAGCAGACTCCACTTGCTCCATCCCTCATTGCTTCCGTCCCACCAAACCCTGTGCCCGGCCACACCAGCTCATTCCAAAGACATCACACCCCAGGCTTCCCCATTCAGAGCCTCCTAGCGGAGTCTCCCAGCTCCAATTCCATTTTCCAGGAAACCCCGATTGCAGCACCTGATCCAACCCTAGTAGCTTTCCTGCCTCTGTTCAGGGTCTGCCCGGGTGGGCCCGGACTCTCACACCGCTGCTGGCCACTGCCAACAGTGCACAGCACCAAAGGCAGCAACAGAGCTGCTTCCCCAACAGGTCTGTCCCTCCCCAGTGCCATGGGAAGGGCTCGCACAGCCTCCTCCTGGGGCTGACAGCCACACAGCAAGACCGACCGAAGGAAGGAGCTGTGAGGGCCAGGCCACACTGAGCCGAGGGTACCTGCACGGCACCGCGAAGCCCTGTGTGAGCAAGGAATGCCTGGCTCTGTCCACCCCCACAGACATGCGCTGCCCCCAGAGTGGAGCCGGCCACCCTAGGCCGCTCTGTCCCCAAGGACAAGAGCCCCGAGTCACCCTGGGCCGCTCTGCCCCTCTCCGGAGTCGGCTGGCAGGAAAGCTGTGGTTGGCTGGAAGCTGACTGAAACACAGGCAGGGGCGTTGGTTGGAAGCTGACGGACGCGCCGGGCCCCTGCGAAACACAAGGCTGAAATGGGAGCCAGAGTCTCAGCACTCAACACCCCAACACTACTTCAGGGAGGCAGTCTTGCTCTGGGGTCCTGATTGGTCCAAATGCTCAGTCCTCCCACTGTAGACTTCCAGGGCCTGGATTCTGGGCAGGAATCACTACACCCAGTGGTGGAAGAACACGCGTAACTGCTCTGAAGATGTCACCCACTGAAACCGTCCCCAGGAAGGAGGGCAAAGCCGGCATTCCCAGGGAAAGGAGAAGCAAAGGTCTCCTCCTGCGCCTTGTACAAAGTGGGGTGACTCATGCCCTTAACCCTAGCGACGCAAGGGGCTGAGATCTGAGGACTGTGGTGGGAAACCAGCCCAGGCAGACACACCCAAGAGACTCCTATCCCCAGTGAAGCAGCAAAAAGCCAGACGAGGAGGCATGGCACAAATGGTAGGGTATCGGTTGTGAGCGAAAGAGCCATGTGAGAGCTCAAGACGTTCAGGCCCACTGCCAGCACCAAAAGAAACAAAAACAAGAACAAACCTGGGAGAGCAGGAAGCACAAGGGAAAGGATCCGACAGGGCAAACAGTGGGCATCTTCTCTGAAGTTTTCTAAGTTACATTTGATAGCTGAAGCAAAACATTTAATATTGTCCACTGACCCGACTTTGTAGAAGAGATAGACACGGTGAACACATTGTAAAGACTTCCACATGCCACTCTGACTGGTAAAACTTGAGATAGACTGTGAATGGAGTAGACTGTGAAGTTGAGCAGTTTATCACTCACTCTCACACACACACACACACCCCTCCCAATAAACACTAGATATCTACACAGACAGAATGAAACACTGTGTGTAAACAAAAAATGGAATGATAAAAATATGTTCAAGTAACCACAGAGAGGTGGGTAAAAAAGAAACAGAGGAAAAGTCAGTAAATCAGAAACAAAGCAAAAGATAAAATGGTGGACTTGAGCCAGATCAACATACCAATAATTTCAGAAAACATAAGTCATATATGATTCTACTTATATAACTTTGTTGTTGTTGTTGTTTTTGATCATGGGGCCTGAACTCTGGACCTGGGCGCTGTCCCTCAGCTCTTCAGCTCCAGGCTAGCACTCTACCACTTGAGCCATAGCACCACTTCCAGCTTTTTCTGCTTATGAGGTGCTGAGAAATCAAACCCAGGGCCTCATGCATGCAAGGCAAGCACTCTACCACTGAGCCACCTTCCCAGTCACTTACATAATATTTTTTAAAAGATAAAGTTATGGAGTTTGAGGCTGGGCTCAGAAGCACAGACCTGTCCATCCCAGCTGTGGGGAAGAGATCAAGAGGATTAAAGTTTGAGGCTACCTGGACTATCTCAAAAAGAACCAGAGCAAGAAGGCTGGAGGTGTGGCTCAAGAGTGCTTACCAAATTCAAGCCCCAATATAGCCTACAGATACAGATGTGTGTGTGTGTGTGTGTGTGTGTGTGTGTGTCAGACAGACAGACGTCAGGGGTGTTGCAGTTCAATTATGGCTGGGTGGACCCTGGAGGCTTGCCTGCTGACAATCCTCTCGTGGAAGCATGCTGGCACTGGGAGTCTGGGCCTCTGGGAGGTGAGAGGGAGTGGGGCAGGTCTTCAGGGTGGAGCCCAGGGCTGAATCCACTCTGCTCCATCAGGAGGACCGAGAGCAGGGGCTGCTCACACAGCACACCCCTGCCTCCTGCCGGGAGTTTCTATGCTGCCCCAGCCAGCTACCATCGCCACACGATCCAAAACTCTTCTCTGTTCTTTATGGTGGTGCTAGGGTTCGAACTCAGAGCTTCAGGGCTTGCTCACTCAGCCAGTGCTCTACCACTTGAGCCACAGCTCCAGCCTGACTTGGGTATTTTGAAGATGGAGTTTCTCAGACTTGTCTGCCAATCCTCCAGATCTCAGCCTCCTGGGTAGCTAGGATTTCTGGAGTTGGGAGCCACCAGTGCTTGGCTAGGCCACTTTTCTTTATAACTCAACTAGTCTGTGGCAGTCGGCAGTTGGGGAGTAGTGGGGGGCTTGGGGGCGGGGGCATGAGAGGACCAATGTGACGAGGGGACATGTTGTCGATGGTGGCACACAAAGTCTGCACATGGGAGATCATGGCACAATCACCGCCCCCCCACACACACCAGTATCAGTGCTGTTTCTCACGTTTTATAGGTTGTAACTATTGGTGGCCATGAGCTCTCTCAACTCTCTACTTCCTGTGAATGAACAATTATAACTATTTCAAAGTAACAAAACATGCCTGTGCACTCACAGAGCCCAACTTGGCTGCTCTCCTTGGAGCTCTCCTGAGCTCCCCACAGGCCAGCCCCCCCCACCCCCCCCGCCCTCCACCCCTCTCCACAGAGGCCCCATCCTTGGTGTGAGGTGCCCGTCCCAGGCCTCACTTGAGTCCGCTACTGTGTGCATTCTCTGCATCTTCATCTTACCTGTTTAGCTGCGATTTTCTCAGCACCCAGAGGGGAAGCTCCCCAAAGCCAAGGACCTCATCTCTGTTATCAGGGGCACAGCTTGTGACACTAAGAGCGCTATGAAGGTTTGCGGGTGCACCTGCTACCTGTGGACACATGCCACGTTGCCCTAGATTGCGGCTGCTGGGGCCTGTGAAGGCGGCACTCACCACGCCGGGCTGTCTGCCCGGGAAGCCCCTTGGGGCCCTCGCGCACACTGTGTCTGTGTCGCTATGGCTTCCCCGCAGGATCCCACAGCACAGCGCTTTCAGGGCAGCTGGCCCTCGGGCCAGCCAGCTCCCATCTCCTGCAGGCCAGGGGAGGAGGGCAGGGCAGGAGGTTGGGAGGCGCCGTGCCGCAGTGCTGGGGGGACACCAAGCACTGCCCCTCCGCCTGCCCTGCCTTGGTGGGGCAGACCCTGGAAAGCACGTCTGCCCGGGGTAGGCAGGCACAGGCCCGCCCGCGGAGCTCCGGAGCCTCTCCCTGGCTGAGGCCGCCTGTGCTCTGCCCCAGGCACCAGGGTGGGTGTAGGGAGGAAAGGAGACCTTGGGTTTTCCACTACCCAGGTCCCCCTCTGCACCACCCCGCCTGGCAAGCACAGCCCTCAGACAAGGAGCCACCACAGAGACAGACGTGCTGAGCCGCCACCTTGGGTCGGCAGGCAGGAGCGCTCCACGCCGCGCTGACACAGGGCTGATGCGGGGCTCTCCCAGCGCCTGGCGCTCTCCCAGCCGCCCGCGCTCACCGCTGCCTCTACCCAAGCGCCGCGCCTCGCTGCTTTCTCTGACACAGCCAGGCTTTGCACAGGGTGTCCCCGAGGTCACCCTGCTGATCTCAGCCTCGGCCCTGATGCAAGTTCTTCTCCTTCTAGGACTGGCCTGGGCCCCATCCCCACTCCAGAGCCTCAGGAGCAGAGCATCAGGATGCACCTTGTGCTGCCCGAGTGGAGCCGGGGGACACAGAAGGAGGGAAGGCATGCCAGACATGGTCCCAGCCCCCTTCCCAGACGTGTGCTAGGCTAGGTGCCAGGCCCCCGGGAAGGAAGGAGCAACAGGGCAGGCCACAAGAGGGACAGACCTGAACACAGCCGCGGGGCCCGTTGCCCAAAGCCTCGCCCCGGCTGGAAAAGCATTTTTGGCTCAAGGGACAAACATTAAAATGCCATTCAAAACACTTAAGAGCCAATCAGTGGACACGAGACATCAACAGTGGACGGGGCAGCACAGGTGTGGCTGGCTGAGCCTAGTTCTGCTTCCTCCCAGCCCGAGGTCCCAACAGCATCAGGCTTCAGGCAGGTCTGCATCCAGGGGCTCCGAGAATGTCACCAGGCCTCCGCTTCTCAACTTGACCTTCCTCCCTGCGGTTTTCAGATGTGGTCTTGCTATCTGTTGGCCAGGGGGACCTTGGGCAGGTCCTGGCATTTTTGTTGTCATGAGTGACACTTCTTCACAGCCGCCAGGAGGAAAACTCAAGACCTTCCCTAACCTGAAGTGCACCGGGGCCGCGTGGGGCCACATGGGGACACGGCACCCTTCCCTCAAGTTCAAAAGGGATTTTAATGATTGAGATGCTCACTTATTACCTGACTTACGTAACTGTAACCCCTCTTCATCATCTTTATAAATAATAGATGCACACTTTTCGTTAAAGAAAAAATAAAAATCCAAGACGTTCCTAAAAGGGTGTTCAATGAGGTAACCCCTAGGTCACCAACGCAGGCCCCAGTGACAATGTTGGCTGAGTATGCCGGCTTCTTTTCCTTTTTGTGCCAGTCCTAGGGCTTGAACTCAGGGCCTGGGGACTGCCCTTGACCTTCCTTTGCTAGTGCTCTATCATTCTGAGCCACAGCACCACTCCTGGTTTTCTGGAGGTTAATTGGAGATAAGAGCCTCATGGACTTTCCTGCCCAAGCTGACTTACAACCTTGATCCTCAGATCTCAGCCTCCTGAGCAGCTAGGATTACATGCGTGAGCCACCAAAGCCTGGCCTCATCTTTTCCTTTTAAGAGCATATTGGAGCTGGGCATGGTACCTCACACCTGTAATCCTAGTTACTCAGGAGGCTAAGATCTGAGGATCACGGTTCAAAGCTAGCTGTGGCAGGAAAGTCCATGACTCTTATCTCCAATAAACCACTCAGAAAACTGGAAGTGGTGCTGTGGTTCAAGTGGTAGAACACTAGCGTTGAGCTGTAGAGCTGAGGGACAGTGCCCAGGCCCAGAGTTCAAGCCCCATGACCAACAACAAAAAGAGAGAGCAGATTTAGGGGGTAATTGAGCTACCTGAATCTTTCTCCTCCATCTCCTCTTCCTCCCTCATTTATGTAAGTTTTACAATCTTATGACAGTCACACACAGACATGGTAACTCCTGCAGACAGGAGCCCTGCCCATCTCCCCCCAACCCCCCCCACACACCTGCCCCGTGGATGAGCTCTTGCGTCTTGGGTCTTTGATCATCTACCAATGGAGTCCTTGCTACCAAGGCGGACTCCCCTGGTGATGCAGTCACAGGCCACTGCGTGCGTCACGCCTGGCCTCCTAAGTGTGTGTGTGTGACTTGCTTCCAAGCAGCAGAGGGGGCGGGGAGGCCGCTCCTCTCATGATGGCTTCCTGTCACACGTGAGATGCCCCGGCTGGCTTGGAAGCTGTGAGCTCTCCTGGAAAGCCTCGTCCTGAGGCCGAGGACAGCTGGTGGCCTCCAGGAGCTGAGCGGAGTCCGAACGACACCTTCTGCCTGAGCTGAGCAGAAACAGCCAGGTGAGCCTGGCAGAGCACCCAGGCTTCAGGGGATGCAGCCCCACCGCAGTGCGGCCCGCGATACCGAGGGGACCAAGCTGGGCTGTGCCAGGGTACAGACTCCAAACCGAGTTGCAAGCTGCCGGGTCTGTGGTCCTCGGTCAGGAAGACATAGGAAGCAGACACAGCCATGCGAGGGACCTGTGACTTCCTCCCACGTGGAGGGTCCTGGGCTCTGCTGTGTACAAACCAGGGCCATGAACTCTATGTGCGCCGAGCGTCTGGCTAACATGAAGACCAGCCTCCTGGGTGTCAATCCAGGTGCGACTGGATTGGTGCAAACCATCTTTCCGAGGGGCTTGCACCAACTCACATGGCAGTGTGGCAGTCCGGGCGGCTCCCCTGCAGCCTTGCCAGCACCTGACTTCCCGTCCTTTCCCGTCCAGCCACCGGACGTGGGCAGGAGAGCTGAGTGGTTTGTGTAATGGCTCACATCTTTCTTGCTGTACCGTGGATGGAACCCAGAGCTTGCACACAGTGGGCAAGCTCTCTGCCACTGAGCTACACCCCAGTTCATGCTGGATTCCCTTGAGAGTTTTCTGACCTCCTGCCCACCGCCTGCCTTCCATCTGTCATTAAATCCCTAACTGGATGTGTGGGGAGACAGAAACTGTCTTTAAAATGTGAGAATGACGGACACCTCGTGGAGTCCAACAGTAATGGTGATGCAGAGGAAAGCAGAGCTGAGAGTTCCTAGTGATTGTGTCTCAGCCCCTAGATCCATTGGTGCCGGAAGCACAGCTTCTCAACTGGGCGACCAAACAAGCCAATTCTTTTGTTTTGTCCATTGTGGGGCCTAAACTCTGGGCCTGGAGGCTGTCTCTGAGCTCTTCAGCTCAAGGCTAGCGCTCTACCACTTGAGCCACAGCACCACTTTTGGTCTTTTCTGCTTATGTGGTGCTCAGGCATCGAACCCAGGGCCTCAGGCATGCAAGGTGAGCACTCTACCACTGAGCCACCTTCCCAGCCCCTTTTGTTGTTGTTTCTGAGTCAACTGGGGATCTGACTGACCTAGGCCCTGAGTGTGCTCACACCACGACTCTCCCCAACACTGGTCCTCTGGAGAGCCACCAAGCTTGGGAAAGGAGATGGGAAAGGAGGTGCCGGGGAGCTGAGTCCCAGGCCCCACCCCTCCTGGATTGACCCACACCCTGCTTCGTTACCGAGAGCGCTCAGAGGCTGAATAACCCTGTAATTGGCTCATCCGTTCCATAGTCAAACTTTGGCAAATATGTTTTTCATAATTAGTTGTTTATTTAACAAGAATAACCAGCCGATTAAATTTAATGAGGCAGGTTAGCATGTCTAAGGTAGGAATGCTTTTCTTTAAGAGCAACCTGGTCTCCCTGGTCCCAGAGCTGGGGAGATGCCAGGGCTTGCCTATGTCAGGTGTAGTAACCCTGAGGGAGATGAGAATGCACCCTTCCTTGGGGCGCCCCATCTGCTCCTCTGCTTCTTGGAGTCTGACCTGTCTTCCTTGGTGTCGGGGTTTCTCAAGGACATGGCTTTCCCAGGGCTGCTTCTGCTCTTCTCCAGAGAGCAGCTGGAATGCAGTGACAGTACACGGTCTCCGGGCTCTGAGGGCGCACAGCCCATGAAGGAGGGAGGCCCTCCAGCTGCTTTGATGCCAGTGGCTGCGAGCAGCTGCTGGTGCTCCTTGCCCCTGCAGACCTTGCCTCACCTGCTTAGCAGACAGGGTAAACACCTGGATTTAGGAGACTGAGGCTCTGTGAGGGGTCAGGTGGCAGAGACTTCAGGGCCCAGAAGGGTGAAAGGGAGGATGGCCGGGCCCTCCACGCTCTGACCTGTGGCTGGAGAAAACCAGGAGCTCCCTTCACATTGAAGAGCCATTTGGGGTTTTGTGCGTTTTCTCTTTGTTCTGCTTAGTTTGGCCCAATGAAAAAGAGTTGGTTCTAAACATATCCATCCCCGTTCCCGGAGAAAAGCACAGTGTGGACTGGCTTTTCTCACAGTTTATTTTTTAATCCAAAGAAGGGGTTCACGCCTCCTTCCTTAGGCAGAGCGCACGCAGACACCCCTGGCACCCATGCCTCGGCTTGCCCCGTCCCGACGGCTCGTCCACTCTTGGCATTCGTGTCCTCCAGCATCTTCCTGTCGTCCTGAACACCCGCTGCTACGCCGCCCTCTCACCTGGCGGGCCGGGCTCGGCCCTCCAGCCTCCATGCTGAGTGTCACCAAGGCTCTGAGCTCCTGACAACCCCCCTCCCCTACGCACCTCAAAACAGACCTCCAGAACCAAGAGAAGGTGGACATGGTACCACCCTTGCCCCGATAGCCTAGGACACAATGACAACGTCAGCACACTGGCTCCTGCGCCGGGGCTGGGAGGAGGCTGTGTGACCCTGATCAGGGCCCTGGGATTGCCAACTCCGCTCAAGGAGGACAGTGAGGGAGAGGGCAAAGCTGGGTTGTGGTAGTGTCAGGCTCCAGATCCTGGAGTGAGCCAGCCACACCCCCCCCATTCCCTCCAGGCTGGGGACTGCAAACAGCCTGTATGCCCACCCAGTGCCAGCCACAGGGCCTGGTTTTGCTGGGGGCTCTTGGCAGGCCAGGCCCTTCCTGGAGGGAGGACTCGGGTATAGGGGGTAGGCTGTCAGTAACATCCAGCAGCAGGTTCTCCGGAGACCGGAGACCGGGGCACACACATGACCACAACCACTGCCACAACCCGAGGCCATGGCCTCTGGCTGTCCCTTGAGGAAAGGCTCAGAGGTTCTGGCTGCGGTGGCCCGCAGGGCTCGTGTCCAGTTTGAGTGGGTCCTGGGTGGGACCCCGCGTCCTCACGCTCACGCCCGTTATGCATGTGGCAGCACTTGCTGCCTTTATTCGGCCAACTGGCTTCATGCACTGTAGGCCTTCTGGAAGCAGCACACAGTGGGACCACAGGGGTCTACACACTCAAGGCTTTCCGTGTGTCCCGCTGGAGGTGGCTCCTGGTGACATGCCTGCTGCCGCAGTGGGTGCCCTGTGCCCTGGGTTCCGTGCTGGCTCTGAATGTCCACGGCCACACCTGCAGCTGGGCTGGCCAAGCGGCGGGGGCACGACCGGCCTGTTCTGTCTGTCCCATCCCGGGCTCACGGCCCCATCCACAAAGCCTGGCTCGGGCCTGCTGCTTCTGGCGTCAGTGGTGTGGAGAGGATACGCTGTAGCCACGGATGCTAGGGCTTACCTTCTGGGGAGGCAGCGAGGGGAAACGCTGTGGATCCCCTCGGTAGAGCAGAGGAAGGCTCTGGCTGTCCAGGTGCCCAAGTTCTGCCTGGCACCCAGCCAGGACTGGCAAGTATTGGATGGGGTTCAGGCTTGGAAGCCAACCCCAGCTACTATGCTGTGTGACCTTGGGCAAGTTACCCACACTCTCGCTGCCAGTCTTCCCATCTGAGGACTGCAGTGGCAGTAATTACCCCGTAAGGCTGTGTGAGACGTTAAACAAGCGCACACTGATAAAGGCAATGCACCAGGCATGTGGTGAAAATCCAATAATGCTAAGCTTGATTATTAGTACTATTCTCTGCAAGCTGCCCATGATCTGGCGAGACAAGGTACAGAACATACAGGCCACGTGCACAGCCAGCACAGGCTCACACAAGCTCACTCTTGAGCATGCACATGCATGTCTGTGTATACACTGTGCACACACACCTACCTTTATCCCGACAGCCACAGTCAGGCCTGCGCCTGGCTTCTCAGACCCCTCCTTTCCAGCAGGGGTGGGGCAGTGGGCAGCACTCGGGCATCCCTGGCCTCAGGCAGGGAGACACACTGATGGAGGCTGGTGGGCAGGACTCAGAAGCTGGAGGCTGGCTCCTTTCTCCACCATGGGCAGCAGCTGTGCCTTCTCTCCCCTGAGCAGGGCCCCCAGTGCCTCTTCCTTTCGTCCCTCCAGCCCTGGTGGGATGAGCACTCACTTCCCACCACAGCCAGGCTGCGCTACCTCACCACCTCAGCCGCCCCACGGCAAACCCCCTACCTCTGCCCTCAGTAAGCGGGCCCCCTTGCACATGCTCACTGTCAGCGCTGGACATACCCGCTACACACACCCCATCCCATGCAGTGTCTCCTCTGCCTTCAGTAAGCGGGCCCCCTGCGCATGCTCACTGTCAGCGCTGGACATGCCCGCTACAAAGCCCATCCCATGCAGTGTCTCCTCTGCCCTCAGTAAGCGGGCCCCCTGCGCATGCTCACTGTCAGCGCTGGACATACCCGCTACACAGCCCATC
>NW_012267369.1:389504-408465 GCF_000151885.1 Dipodomys ordii | reverse complement strand
AGCGGGCCCCCTGCGCATGCTCACTGTCAGCGCTGGACATACCCGCTACACAGCCCATCCCATGCAGTGTCTCCTCTGCCCTCAGTAAGCGGGCCTCCTGCGCATGCTCACTGTCAGCGCTGGACATACCCGCTACACAGCACATCCCATGCAGTGTCTCCTCTGCCTTCAGTAAGTGGGCCCCCTGCGCACGCTCACTGTCAGCGCTGGACATACCCGCTACACACACCCCATCCCATGCAGTGTCTCCTCTGCCTTCAGTAAGCGGGCCCCCTGCGCACGCTCACTGTCAGCGCTGGACATACCCGCTACACAGCCCATCCCATGCAATGTCTCCCTGACTTGACCTTCTGTCATGTGTGGTCACATGCAGGTACAAAGGTATAGAGACACAAGGGCACACCATGCACAAGTGCCCATACATATGTCTACCTACACCCCCACCCCCAGTGGTGTGTACAGGAGAGGGGCTAAGTTCAGAAAGTGGGTGCTGAGCATGGCTGGCCACTTGTGTATAAAGTCAAGTCCACATGCACAGATGGACAGGTACACACAGACCACACACACAAGGACAAATGTGCACCCATATGTACATGCACACACAGAAGCACACACACCCCAGTCACACACGAACACATGCACACAGACAAGGGCATTTATGTATAAAGACCCCATGTGCACACACAGGTAACTGTAAGTGCCTTCAGAAGTGGACGCGGCACCCAGACCCACACAGGCACACATACGCACACACAGCAGGTGCACTCGTGAGCATGCGGGCCCCACACAGATGTAGAAGTCCTGGGAAAAGAGCACATACATTGTGTCCCTGGGCAGCTTCTCCCTACCCCAACCTAAAAAGACAAAAGCCCCCTGCCGGCTTGCTGGACCCAGCCCAGTCCTCCAGGATGCTGGGAGCGGCGTGCCGCAGAGGGAGTGTGGCCTCCGCTCTCGCTGCCGGGTGAGGAAGGCGGTCCACAGGAGGTCTCTGGAAGGGGATCTGGGAAGCAGGTGATCCAGCAGGCAGGCTGGCACAGCATGCGCAGCGTCCAGCCGACGCATGCTCTCCTGGTACTGTTTCCTTTCCTAGGCCCCCAACTGATACCCGGAGAGATGAACGCAGACATCTTGAAGTTGCTCCTGTGTCGCTGATATTGGACAAAGCCCTGCAGACGAGGAGACAGAAGTCCCCCGTCCCCCTCCCCCCCCGGGTGGCCTCCCTTGCCGGGGTCTCAGGAGTGTCAGAGGGGGCTGCTGAGTCTGGCTCAAGGCTGGCTCTGGCGTAGTGAGCCAGGGGACCTGGGAACCCTCCTCCCTGAGCACTCACGCCAGAGGATCCTTGGGCCTCCCTGGTTGTTCGTCCCTGCACACTTGCTGAGCTGTGCTGCCAGATGCTGCTCTCCCAGGACTTCTCCCCCCAGACCTCCTGTAGTGTGGCTGGACAAGCCTGCCCAGGTATCTGGGACTCTCCCAGATGACAGCCTCCTCTCCAGAGGGTTTATAGAGAAAGTCTACTGGTCAGCCCAGGGTCACCAACAGAGTGGCTGGAAGGCCCCAAGCTCTTCCCAAACTCACTGCTCTGACAAAGCACAGGCCTCACCAGGGTCATGGCGCCTTGGCCCAGGGACTGAGGGGAAGGAGGGTCTGAACTTCAACCACAGAGAACAAAGCCGTACCCTATCTGTCATCTTGTCCCCTAGTCGCGCAGGTTCAGAGCCTGTCAGCTTCGCCCTGGTCTGGTCTGACATCCAAGGTCTGGTGTACAGGGCCTTATTGCACTGCGTCACTCTAGGAACCACCCCCGGCCCCCAACAGGGGAGCCACAGGGTTCAACAAGGAGAGCTCTGCTCTCGGCTCAAGGCTTAGCTCCCCAGCCCTGCTAACTCTGCAGCCCTGCCCCTCTCTGTCCTTCAGCTTCGGTGTCTGAGGACAGGAAGAGCCTACTTCTGGAAGCTGGCTTTCCCCGCAGTTTCCCTACAGAATGGCTTCCTGTTGCTCTATAGCACCTGCTTTGGCAGCAGACTTGCCACCATCAGGTAACGGCATGTTCCTGGGTGCTCCTGAGGAGCCTCACCCAACACTGTCATCACTGTCCAGGAGGGGCTGGGCACAGAGAGGGCAGCAGTGATAGCTGGCCAGTGAGCGGATGGGTGAAAACAGTGACATCTGCTTTATTTGTTCTCAGACAGTAGCACACACTTTCCTAATCACATAGCAGCTGCAAGCGCAGAGGCCAGCAGAGCACTGTGGCCATGGCCTGGGGTCTGTGGTCCCGTGGTCAGTCCCCCTTCAGGGCTCCAGCTCACTGGCAGGGCAGGAATGACAGCTGCTCCTTATCCCTGCAAAGACAACAGTCAGAGTTTAGTCATGGCTCTCTGGGGATGACTGTGTGCCTACAGATCCAGAGGCCTTTTGCTCAGGGCTCTGTGCCGGCCACCCAGGACAGGGCCACTTCCCTGGAGCAGGACCACTTGCTGGATGGCTGCTGTGCCTGGAGACAGAGTCTCTGTAATAGTGTCCAGAAGGACACAGACCCTCTCCCCCTCCCCCCCCGTACCACACCCCCCCAAGCTGGCTCAGGAGCGGACTGACCTGAGCCTCCCACATACAGAGAAGGGCTGGCTTGGCAGTGATCTCAGCGGGAGGCCCTGACCTTAGAGCTTAGTGTAGGTGCACAGAAGCCTCGTCACACTTTTGCTCGGCCTTACTGGGGTGCCCCTTTGGTCTCTAACTTAACAGCCAAGAATTTCTTTCTTTTTTTTTTTGGTCGTCCGTGGGGCCTGAACTCTGGGCCTGGGCGCTGTCCCTCAGCTCTTCAGCTCAAGGCTAGCGCTCTACCACTTGAGCCACAGCACCACTTCAGGCTTTTTTCTTTTTGCTTATGTGGTGCTGAGGAATCGAACCCAGGGCCTCATGCATGCAAGGCAAGCGCTCTACCACTGAGCCACCTTCCCAGCCCCTGGGAGAGCGAGTGCACGGCTGTTTAATCGGGGCTCACAGTCCTTAGACTGCTACGCAGCGGATAGCTGCACGTGATATCAGGCTCCCCACCTGGAGGTGTCCCATAGGTGTCTGCGCCGTCCCAGGGGCTCAGGCCTGCCGCTTGAGGCTCCCCACCAGGTGGGCCCCTTTTTTCTGACACCTGGGTCCTTTTGGGGGACCCTAGCTGCCAGGAGCCTTATGAGACAAAGGCTGGAGGGGATGGTGAGGTTTTCTCTAACTCCTGTCCTATCTGAGGCCACGTGTGTGTCCCTGAGTGCTGGGAGCCTGGACACACTGGTCCAGAGCACAAGAACATGCTCCAAACAGGCTGGGAGGGCCAGGCTAGCTTTTGCCATGGACAACTGCTCATCTCCAATTCACTCTCTAGTAGTGCTAGGGGCGGGGGCTGGGCCTGGCCGTGTCCCAGAGCCTCTCTAGGCAGGCTGGAGTGACAGAGACATGCTGGAACATACTGCCATCCATCTGTCTGCCTTCATCATCGTATTTCTGCCTTGGTGCAGCAAGGACAGTGGTGAGATATGTCGGTATAAACATATACCGCTGGAAGGCAGGGCTGACCGCACCCTCCATGGTATTCGTGGGAGCAGCCAAGCAGAGAGGTCATGCAGAGGTAGTGGGGGAGCTCATCCCTTGGCAAGCACAGAGCCCAGTTCTGACTCCAGAGGAGAGGCAGGTGGCTGGTTTGATGCCCGGGGGGGGGGGCAGGCTGGCCTTACCTTGTGGGCAGAGCTGACACAGTGCTGGTATGCCTTGACCAGGTCTGAGCAGAGCAGCACCTCGTGCAGATGGTCTCGATAGCAGCGGAGGATCTGGTACTGGAGCCCTGAGCACACAGGCTCCACTCGGCGGGGCCTGGGAGGGAAATGACACCATTTACAAACATCCATGGGCCAGACACGAGGCTAGAAGCCACTGGTAGCCATCTAACCCACTACAGGGCCGAGGGTGGCAAAAGCATCACACCCTGGGGGAGGAGGCTCTGGGCTCCATGCTGAGCCACCTCTCAGCCTGGAGCCAAGAGCGGCTTGGGTGCAGGAAAGGGCTGGGGGGCAGTGACCTCAGCTGGAGGCCCTGACCTCTAGTTGGCCCTCCTAGCCCGGCCTCGCTAGGCCTCCTCTGTGCCAGGGTTCACTTGGGACTATAACCAGATACACACTATTCTCTCATGCAAAATCTTTCCTATGATTTCAAAATAAATACGCGTGAAGTCAGGAAATCTAGAGAACTAAGAATGTCCAAAAATGAAACGAAGCGTTTCAAATTTCTTACAGATAGCCATGGTAACATCTTAAGATGCTTTACTATTTCTTCTTCCTTCCTTCATTGGAGTAGTTGTAGTGCCCACAACAAATGAATATACTCACTTTTCAAAATTGTGAAGAATGCGCACACACGCGTGCGCGCGCACACACACACACGCGAGAATACTGGAGCAGGAGTCTCCCTGCCCTCAGCCTCACGCACACACACGCGTGCACGCGCACACACACACACGCGAGAACACTGGAGCAGGAGTCTCCCTGCCCTCAGCCTCACGCACACACACGCGTGCACGCGCACACACACACACACGCGAGAAGACTGCAGCAGGAGTCTCCCTGCCCTCAGCCTCACGCAGGCTCCTCTTCCCACCCCTGCAGCCTTCCTCTCAGCTTCTCACGGCCCGGCATGCTCACACTTGCCCTTCCATGGGCTCATCGCCTCACTCCTGACTCCCACACTCACCACGTGTCCACCTAGCGGCTCACACTACAGCGGGGACACACCCATGCAGCTCCCCCCAGTGGCCCTAGGCTGGGAGGCGGCTGAATGCCACCACTCACCGGCCCTCCTGCACACTCCTGCTCAGGCCACAGGGCAGGCACTGTGAGCACAGCCATGTGTATTTACATGGGCTTGGCCACACCAGCTCTACCCAGCTGCTGAGTGTGGACCAGGTGCGCCCAGGGGGCGCTGTCACGGCGCTGTGGCTCCACAGTAACCCTGGCTAGTGTCCCACAGTTCGGTACGCTCATGGCGGAGGGGGGGGGACGGGACGTGAGGCGGGGCCTTTCCTCAGCTTTCTTAGCCAAAGGCAGGCCCAGCATTATGCACATACCGCGCTCTCAGATGCAGACGGGGCCTACAGGCCTGCAGCTCTCCTGCCAGGTCTCTACTGACAGCAGCCACTGGAGGAGAGCAGCACCACTACTGTTTACGATAACCTAATCAAACCAGACTCATCTACAAAGAACAGAGAGCAGCAGAACCCTCCAAGGCTAAAGAGTCAGGTGGCATCTCACCAGCTCGCTCTAGCAGTCTGGAGATGGGGTACTTTGGGCATTGCAGTCCAGCCCCACAACACTGCCCATGGTCCTTCTTTCTTTCCTGTACAACCCTGAACACGGTCTTCCTGCTCAGACCCAATCACAACAGAGTGGGACTGAGCAGGGAGAAGCAGGCTCTCTAGGGCCCCATTCCAGCACTCCTGAGGGGAGGGCCGACGGGCCGGAGCAGAGCACACCTATCCCCAGCAGCCAGGTGGGGCTGGGGAGGTCACCCTGGCATGAATTTGCTGCCCACCTGGCCCCCTGGCGTGACCCTCTCCAGCCCATACTGGATCTTGCTGCATAGACCCAGTCTTGAAGAGCCATGCTCTGACAGAGGAAGTTTGTGTGTGTCCGCATCCACTTCCCAACCCATCAGGAGGCCCATGGGCCTCCCCCACGGGCTTCCACCTAGGGCCAGGCCCACCGTCAGGAAGCCACCCATCACTCCCCATGTGCCTGTAGAATGGTTGTGGTTTTGGACTTTATCATCGTGGGCACAATGGGTGTTAGCATGGTCCTTTAAAACCGTGTGTGCTTGGAGGAAGTGGTGTTACTGGCACATGTCTTCTCTGTGCACAGCTCTGAGCATCTCCGCAACCCCTTCCCCCCCCCCCCCCCCCCGCCCCGTCCTCATCTCAGGCTCCCACCTGAGAAGGTGTAGGGTCTGAGAGCACAGTCCCTGTGCGCTCGCCTGCCCCCTGCACTGCTGCTCAGCCCACTGATCCCATCCCTGCTTTCTTACATGCTGCCCCTCTAGAGTCCGTGTCCCTAAAGACACAGCATCTATGTTGAAGCAGTGCCCACTTCTCCCTCCAACGTATGACTTAGGACCCTTGTCCCCCACCATCATGTGATGTAAGGTTGAGCAGACACCACTTAGGGGAAGCGCCAGGCTCAAATGCAGGTAATGTCTGCTCTGGGACTAGGAGTGAGGCTAACCAACCAGGGAGGAAAAATGTTCTCTGTTAAGGTCCAGTGGAGGTGTCCAGGCCCAGTCTGAGTCATCTTAGAGCCAGAACTCTGATTCTGAGACTTGTCCTCTACAGATGGACCACTGAGACATGACACCTATTCTTCAGGATTACAGAAGAACAGAGGCTGGCCTGATTCCTTGTCCCTTTCCCCATGAGCTTCACTTGTTCCTCCCGCACCGGTCTTCAGGTGTCCGGTGAGGGGCCCTGGGCATGTCAAGGGGAAACCTCAGAGAACACCCATGGGCTCCCAGGTCAGGAGAAACTGGGCCATGGTGAAATCTATCCCTTTCACACCAATAGCACCTCTGGGACCACAGAGGCCTCTTCTCCGGGATGCAGCAGGACAGTATGAGCACGCAGAATGGTGGGCAAATGTCAACAGGAAGAAATTCTACCCATTTGTTCACAAAAAGCTCCAAATGGGACAAGACAGGCAGACTCTGACTCCCGAAGTGAATGCATTCCCTGCAGCGGGCAGGGCTAAGGCTGGGGTGAAGCTGATTGTGAGAGGAGTACAATGCACGCTAGCCAGGCCAGCCCCTCCGGTCTAGGTTGGGGCCACCTTATTTTATAATGCATGCCAACAACAGGAGTTCTTTGAGTGGTGCCTCTTCAAGTGCTCAGACTCAGGTGTTCACAGCATGCCACGAGTTTTCCAGGGACAGAGTAACTCCTGGACCTCTAGCTCAGTGCCTTGTGTACATCTGGTGACACCGGGGAGCCCCCACCACCCTAGGCAGTGCGTAGGTGCCCTGTCTCGCCCCAAGGCAAGGCCAAGCTCTCATCTCTCACCTTTGTACAGAAGGATGGTGACACACCTGCCCCAAAGCTGTGACCTGAAAAGTGTGTGAGTGTTGAGAAGTGCAGCTCTTGTTAGCAACTGAGCTGCAGGTGTTGGGAACAAAGGCCGTCAGGGCAGCGGTGGGAGGGGCGGTGGTGCCTGCGGGAAGGTGGGTGGGTGTCTGGCAGCCCTGGGGAGGTGCAGCCCTGCATGGAGCCTACAGCGTAGGACGCTGCCACACTGTTCTTCCCACCCAGGCTCTCAGAGCACTCAAGACCCGCTCAGACCTGGCTGGGAGCAAGGCCTGGGCCACGTGACCCAGGTGGGGCCATCCTGGAAAGGTACACGGCCGAAACCGTAATCCTGCAGGGAGGTCAGGAAACTGGGCTCCTGGCAGCCACAGTGCATAACCCGGAAGGAGACAGACCCCACTCCCCGCGGTTCTACTCCCAGCTCGCCTGTGGCACAGGCTTGCATGCTCTGCTCTGGCTTATGTCACAACCGCAGCTGCTATCAGCAGGGCACAGCTTGGGGAGAGGTGTCCATGTGCAGGGGCCACGGATTCTCTTCAGAGCCCATATCCTTCCTGGACTCAGAACATGACCTTATTTGGAAGTAGGGTCATTAGCGGTGAGGCCGATGAAGATGAGGTCACAGTAAGGTAGCATGGGCTCCTAACACAATGGAAAACTAATGTCTCTCCTTGTATGAAAAAGTGAAGGAAGGATGAGGACAGCTGCACAGGGAGTCAGAGGTGGGGCCAGCGTCGTGCTCTAAGCAGCCCAGGGATGCCGGACCTCTCCGAGTGTCCCGCCCTGCTGCCACCCCTGGGCCTCTGGACTTCTGTCATCTGGAGGCACCAACTGGTAGTGCCATGTTACGCGCCCCATATAGAAGGTGCCCTGACCTGCCCTCCAGAGGCCACACTGGCAGGGCTGTGGACAGCAGCTATGGGAGCCAGCACATTCAGGACCACACTCGGAGGTCTGGCCAGGGCCCTTGCACCAGTAGTACTGCAGTGAGCTCTGTCACGAAGGTCCGTGCCACATTCTGCTCTGACCTGGTGAGGCACCATCTGCATTTAGATGTGAACCAAGTGCCTCAGCCCCCTGCTCAGGGGAGAAGCTGTGACTCCTGAGTAGGTCTGCACAGTACCTTCCTTGACTCTGCAGGAAGCTTTGCCTGCCGGAAGACGTCAGGGTGAGGACCAGGCTATAAGAAGGGAGAAAATACACTTCTATCCTAGCAACCAGTGGAAATTCAGGTTCTCTGGGATGGATGGCAGGCCTGTGGTCCTGCCACAGACTACCATGCTCTCTGAATATCCATGACAACCTTGTGAGGTAGGCATCACTACCCCACTCTCAAGTGCTTTAACAAAGGTCACACAGTAAGGTGGATTCAGGAGAAATGCCTGGTGTGTTTGGTTCCACGGCCCTTGTCCCTACAGTGCCCCCCCACCCCCCAGCTCTTCTACCTTTAGAGAAAAGATAGAGCAAAAGTAGAGCATGCAAGGCTGCACCACAAGAGAGCTGAGCATAATGTAGGTCTCTCACTTTGGAAGACAAGCAAGCAGCAAAACAGGCAGACCATGCAGTTTGAGGCCCCTCCATGGAGCCTGCTAGAAGCTGCTGCCTCCAAGTGAGGAGAGGGGAGGGAGGGCTCCCAGGCAGGAGCCTAGGGAGAAACAGGAGAGAGGAAGATGCCTGATTTGTGGATGCATGAAGCAAACAAAGGACAGACGTGGAAAGGAAAGTGAAGAATCAGTGGCCTGGGTCACAACAGGAATGGCACCTTCCAGTGTTGCCACAGTTACGCCAGTCTCTTGGTGGGCAGGGAGAGGGTTCCCTAGCAGAGCTGGGTACCTTCCTGCCTCCAGTCAACTCACCCTGAGGCACACCCCACCGCCGCTCACCTTGTGCCCCAAACCTTTGGTGCATCTTCACTTTAATAAATGGAATCTCATCAACGTATCCTTCTTCTGCTATCACTACTGACATCAATCTGATAATATTGGCCTGGCATGGAATTGGGCTACTATGTGTCCTTCTGATATTTAATTTCAGAGAAACATCGGCAGGGGGAGATGCTGCAGAGCAAGCTTTTTATTACAGGCAGCAGTAAGGAGATTCCAAGTGAATTAGACATTCATCTTTGTCAGGGCCGATCTAGCTGTTCAGAAGAGGTTTTTGCTTTAACCTGTGGCCAGGGCGAAGGCTCCGATGAGACTACTGGTGACTAAGGACTTGGTTAACTGGCTGCTATCAACAATGTGTCGTTTCAGCGTGGGAGAGTGGAACCCAGAGATCTTGCCATTGATCAACATGCCACTTGGGATCACTGCCAGCTACTCAGACAAGGCTCCCTGCTGCTCTACCCTCAGGCAGGAGAAGACATATTGGAAAGCTCCAGCCTGGTCAGAGGGCCCAGGGTAAGCTACTCCCAAGGGACAGGGGACACAAATGCATCCTGGATGTCTCTCAGTGAGACAAGATGCCTGCAACAGCAGTCTCTGCAGCCCTCCCTTGTTCTAGTCTTATTATCCCCCAATCTCCTGCCCTCTGTCCACGCACATGCATGCACGTGTGCGCACACACACACACACACACACATACACACACACATGCAGCCCTCCCCTGTTCTAGTCTTATTATTCCCCAACCTCTTGCCCTCTGTCCACACGCACACATGCACGTGTGCGCATGCACATACACACATGTGCACATACACATGCAGCCCTCCCTTGTTCTAGTCTTATTATCCCCCAATCTCCTGCCCTCTGTCCACGTGCATGCATGCACATGTGTGTTTACACACACACACACACATGCAGCCCTCCCTTGTTCTAGTCTTATCATCCCCCAATCTCCTGCCCTCTGTCCACACACACACACATACACACACATACACACACACACACACATGCAGCCCTCCTTGTTCTAGTCCCCCAACCTCTTGCCCTCTGTCCACGTGCACACATGCACATGTGCATGTACACACACACACACACACACACACACACACACACACACACACACTCTGGGAAAGGGCTTTTTCTTTCCCATCTGTGCGCACACTCCCCGGGACACCCCCATTCTCTAGCTGTGTGGACTCTGGTCCTCATGCTTTTGGGTGTCGGGGAGGAGGAAGGAAACAGCAGCAGCAGCATGATCCAGCATTTGGAGTTCGCTATCCTGAGCCCGCTGTGGGTGAAGAACCTTGTGGTGCTGCTTCTGCCATGGAGAAACTCATCCCTGTCATCCTTGTGGCGATAAGATCTGAGGCTATCTGGCTGCTGGAGGGTCTCAGGTGCGGTCTTGTGTCCTTAAGAAAGCAGGAGGCTGTCCTGCAGGACACTGGCTGGGTCTCTGGCACTCTCATGTGCCCCTCATCCCCCCACGAGCTCTTGCCATCTCTCACTTTCAATCTAGTCCACAAACCCAGCTCCTGGTTGACATTAACCAGAGAGGAGGCCACACAAGCACTCCTGGAGGACGAGGGCTCCTTCAGTTCTGCCTCAGTACCTGCGTCCTAACAAGAAGTCCCGCCAGCTCGGCCCAATTCAACCTCACAGTGACGCTTCTCAGAGCGGCTGGGTCCTGCTTGGCTGCCTGCTACCTGGCCTCCTGCCACAACCTTCTCCAGGAAGAAACTCTATGTTGTAGGCCCATGTACAAACTCACAGCAGAAAGCACCTGCTGAGGGCCTAGGTGGGCAGACAAGAAGACCAAGCCTTAGGATGGCCTGAGGGTTCGGCCTGTGAGGCCAGAGGCAGGGCCTGGCTTCTCAGTGCGGCCTCCAGCTCCTGCCATACTGCAGTCTTGAGACTAGCCTATCTGGGCAGCTACTTCCTGGACACAGTGCAGCACCCCTGACTGCTGAGCGATGAGGACGTATCTGCCATGGGGGGACATTTCTCTCAACAAGGATGTTCAGACCTGGCCGACCTGGCTTGTTAGGAGCCTGGGGGCTGCCTGAGGGGCAGGTTTCTGGGCTGGACATGGCACTGGAGGGGTGGGCTCACCTTCCCAGCAGAGGCACTGGGGCAACAATGCAGGGCGGCCCCTATGTCCTCAGTGCAGACCACACTGTGCAGCCGGCCAGGGCTGTAAGGAGATGCTTCTGCTTCCGAGACTGGTTGGCAAGAGTTCTTGGGAGGGGCAGGCGGACACAGCCACTGAAAGAGGTGGTGTGAACACCCAGTTCACACCACCCTGGATAGGGACAGTCTGCTGGCTGGGTGTCCTACTCAAGTCTTAGCTGCCTTGTCAAAATGAAGACACACCTCCCCTAGCCCCCTTCCCCAGTGTGATGGAAGGAATGACAAGGGCCATTCTAACTGGTAACAGGCAGCGGTCACAGGGCCATCTCCAATTCTGAGTCAAGCCACTGCTAGCTAGTGGGAGTCCTGAGAGAATTGGGGGAGTGGGAGGAGGAGGCCCCTACTGTGTAGGGGTGTGGTCCTAGAGTACAGCTTCCTGAAGACAGACCCCCAGCAGTCCTTAGGGTCTGAAAGCCACCTGTCTGGCTAGTGAATGTGACCGCGTGAGAGCATCTCAGAGTCGTGGGCACTCTGGCAGCCTCCTCTCATGGCTTTAAGAACCGGAGGCTCAGTCAGGCCTTCCGGGTCACAGGGCTCCCTGCCCTCCCATCCGGCATCTATGCTCAAAGGTCTGAGCTTTGAGTCTTGCAATAAACCTTTACGCTCAGAATCCATGGAGAGGCACCCAACTCAACTCCAAGTGCTGCAAACCCCTTCCCCAGGCCCGCGGGGCCCTCCTCACCTATCAGCCCTCCCGGCTATGCTCTTTCCTGGGGTGATCTGCATCCAAGTTCAGACCCTTGTGTGAGTTTTGCCCTCTGTTGTGCCACCCACCCACACACTCACCTGTGAATGGTTCCAGGGAGCAGAAGCCATGCGGGGTAGTGGGGTGTCTGCGGTAAGCAAAAACCAGGCCCTGTCCCTGCCTTCAGAGAGACTTTCAAAAGGAGTAGAAAGATGCAACTCAAGCAGCTACACAGACTGGGAACTAAGATGGCGCACTAGAGGAAAGCATTTACCTCGGACAGCACGGGGCCCTGAGCCACCCAGGCAAGGTGACCAATGGGGCTGCAGGCAGAGTCCTGAGACCCATAAAACCAAGGGTGAAGGGGTGTTTTCTTTGGCTCTTAAATCGCTCAGTAACCTCTTCTCTATTCTCACTGCACAAATTCAGGCCCTCACATTTCTCCCAAGACTCTACCCTGCTTTCCTATTCTCTCTGGTCCACCCACCACTCTGCTAACCAGCATGACTGAAAAATAATTGGACTGCAAGTCAGTCCTCAGTTTAGAAATCTTCAGTGGTTTGTGGTGCCTGTTAGATCGAGAGCCTTTATATGGTATTCAAAGGCCTTCACAATCTGTCTCTGCATGGGTTCCTGGCACCACCCCCACCACGTGTCTCTGCTCTCAAACAGGAGCTGCCGCCGCCTCCAGTGTGCCCTCCCTCAGGGTGCCTCCAGGTCCATGTTCAGGCTGCTCTGTCTACCTCCATGCCATGGCCAGCGGGAGCCTGGCAGACCTGTCTTCACACTCAAGCCACCCCCTCTTCTGCAGACCAGCCCCTCAGGCGGACTGAGGTGCCACTGTGCTAGGAACAGTTGTTCTGCAGATACCACAGAGGTCCTACTATGTGCCCACACAGTGCCCAGCCTCCATGCTGGCCTTGTGCTATCCATAATGCACATAGCCTTCTTTCTCTGGCTTGAAACTCTTATGGTTGCTCACTTACTCCCAGGACCTGCCAGTGTTGCATACAGAAGGTGCTAAATAAACCAGTGGCAGTAAAAAGCCCAGGGGACATCTTCTAAACACAGCCCACCCTGCCCCGGCCTCCCCACCCCCTTCACGGCACTGCAACCGAGCTGCACTGGCATCCACAGAGGTCCTGGCCGAGCAGCTCCTTCCTGCTGGCCCTCAGGTGCCACACGCCTTCACGGTGGCCCCCGGGGAGTATGCAGATAGGCCTGCTGCTTCTGCTTTCGTCCACTCCAGACACGTGTGCTCTGCAGTTCTGTGTGGCCTGCTGGCTTCTAAGGACCACCCCGCCAGGGCGGCACACACACTGCACTGGCCACACGGGATCTGGCTCCTTGTTGGACAGGTGTGCCCAGAAGGCAGGAGCCACAGTTGATGACCTTGGTTTCTACAAGTCCACACAGAATACTGAACAGGAGGCAGAGTGTCCATAAACATACGGAGGCAGGCAGGGATAAATAATTAAGTCACTGAGACACTACTTTCTTACAGCTTCTAGCAGAGAACACATCCAACAGACACACCGGATGTTAACATAGACTGACTTGGGCCCCGACACTGGCAAGCCTGGGCCTAGCCATGCATCAGACCGGCCAGCTGAGCTTTGCTGGGGTGGGCTGATTTTCTACTGTCCCATCCCTGCTGTTCACCTACTAGACTCCTGTTGCTAGCCTCCCTCCTGGCCCCTCTGTCTCCAACTCTGAGTGAGTCACTCTTCCTTCCCTGTACTTCCAGAAGCCTCTCAAGGTTGGAGTCTGACATTGCTCCCCCCAGGGTCCTGAGCCTTCAGGAAACCTCCACTGCAGCAGGTGTTCCCTGTTGTCTGCTACTGGGTGAGTCAGAGACGTTCCTACAGGGGAGGGAGGTAAGGACTAGACTCTGCTTGGTGCTCCTAGACAGGAGCTCCTTGCTGTTGATTTATAGCTAGACATGAGTCTAAACCATAGCTGCACCTGCTGCTCCCCTGGGGCTTCTGTGCCAGTGCCCCCCAGAGCATCGGTGGGTCCTTCCCAAGTCTGACCTCCTGCAGCCCTGCTGTGAAGTGGAACAAGCCTGTCTCCTGAGTACCTTACCCTCTACATTCCGCAACTGCTCCTGGGCTCTCCGTCAGTCCCCTCCATGCCGGACAATAAGCCCAGGCCTCAGGGGCACTCCTAGAGTCTTCTCCAGCCTTGCTCCCACACACCTTCTCTCCTGGGCCCACCGAGGTACTTCTTCTAATCGATCTGCATGTTTTCTACCACGACTGTTCTCAAAGTTCTGTTCACTCTGTCTCTACTAGATCAGACTCCACCAGACCCCTCCAGACCCAGGGTTAGTGGTGACTCTTATTTCCTTCACACTTCCTCACTATGAAGTTCAACATCAATTTTTTCATGAATCGTGTCTTTAGTATCATACCTAAAATGTAATGGCTAAACATTTCTAATTTGTTGCTGTTGTTGGTTGTGGGGCTTAAACTCTGGACCTGGGCGCTGTCCCTCAGCTCTTCAGCTCAAGGCTAGCACTCTACTACTTGAACCACAACTCCACTTCCCCCTTTTTCTGCTTATGTGGTACTGAGGAATCAAACCCAGGTCCTCATGCATACAAGGTAAGCACTCTACCACTGAGCTACCTTCCCAGCCTATTTTCTTGTTCATCTTCTGTGAGTCTTATAATTTAATGCACTACATTTAGGTCTGTAATCCATTCTAAGTTAATTTTAGCGAATCTCACTGTTCTCTAAGTTGGAGAAATCTAAACAGGTTGGGATGGCTTACACTCGTCATCTATGGGTTCTTCCCCTCTCCCTTCCATTTGTCCTGATCATTCGCAAACCAAGATGGCAAGAGCAGCCCAGGGAAGCCAGCACATTCTGCAAGAGGACTCACGGACCCTGGGCCTGTTTCCCCACCTGGCTCTAGCGGGGTACAGCACCGCCTCCCATCATGCAGGACCGCCTCCTATTCTTCACCTCAGATGCCAGGTGCTCCTTCACCAGGACAAAAGGGGCTCTCGGTGTAGAAAGCACCTGAAAACCAGCCTCCACTGTGATATGCTGAGTTAGAGCCAGAACGGATCTCCCTCAGTACCATCAAGGCGTCAGACACTGGCTGCTGGAATCCAGCAGCTCCCTGACACAAACTGACCCGCAGTGAGGAGCCTCATCCTGTGCTCACACTTGCAGCCATGCTGTGGGGAAGTGGGCGCAGTCTTCAGTTCCTAGTCATCCAAGGACCTCAGGTAGTTTTCTAAAGCAAAGGACGAAAGCCCTATCACTACCTTACCCCCAGCAGAAGAGGAGGAAGTGGGGTGGTGAGCTACCAGGAAGGTGGCAGTGGTGTCCTGTGCTGAGGCAGAGAATGTGCAGGTGGCTGGTGGATGATGGTCATGAGGAAAATAAAAGCCGGGTTCCTTCCTTCCTCTCTGGAAGGAATTTCCAACCACGGAAAGGGAAGACCACAAAGAATGCTCAGGTACTGGAATTGGAAGTATCAAGGTAAACGTGAGGCTTAAAAATATAGAGATAAAAATATTTTCACATATGCATGTGTTCCGTGCATGCATGTGTATCGTGGCTCTATCCACTGACAGTACCTACAAGTACTGACACATCCAGACAAAAGCATACCCAGTGCCCAGATCTTGGTTTCAAGTACCATTTTCCAACAAAAGGAACAGTGCTCCTTAGAGAAATGGCTGGTTCCAGGCCTTCTGGAACTACTGTGTCAGAAGGGGAAGAAATGCTCAGGAAATAAAAACACATGCTAAAAGGATATAAAAGAACTGAGTGCTGGTGGTTCATACTGTAGTCCTTGCTACTCAGAAGACTGAGATCTGAGGACTGCAGTTCAAAGCCAGCCTGGACAGGAAAGTCCTTGACACTGTTCTCCCTAATTAACCAGCAAAAGCCAGATGTGGAGCTGTGGCTCACGTGACGGAGCACTAGCCTTGAGCAAAAAAGCTCAGGGACAGAGGCCAGGCCCTGAGCTCACCCCGAGCCCCTCCCACATGCATAACAGGAATTTTTGAGGGGCATCTGAAATCTAGAGTATTTGACTAGCAAAATAAATGAGAATGTGTATTCAAATTCAATGCACAAATGTGAATCCTTGAGTCCTCACTAATGTAACGAATAAACGAATGCATAACCGAGTAGGGAAGATGGTAAAATCCCTCAACTGACAGAATATCAACTCTTCAATACAGGATGTTTTTGTTTTGTTTTGTTTGTTGTTTGCTTTTTAAGAAGTAGTCATCACCATTTGGCACCCGTTATTGTGGTGGCTTCTTTGAGAGAGCTGACGACAGAGGCAAAGGCTATGTATAGGTTTGTAGCACACCAGGATACTGGCTAGAGTATCTTCCCACAAAATACCAATCCATCTCCAAATGGACATGAGGCTTTCACAGGGAAGCCAGCAGGGAGATGTCGGTGTGACCAGGCCTACCTAGGTCGACACAACTGGGGGTGGGATGGAGGTCTTCTGGGCCTCCTGCAAAGAGCATAGTATGTGTTTGGACCTTCTTGGCCGTGAGGAGATAAAAGGCAAAACCAGACTGGGTCGCCACACAGAACGAAAGCTCAGTACTTGCTTTAAAACTATAAAAGTCAGGCCAGCCGCCAGTGGCTCATGCCTGTCATCCTAGCTGCTCAGTTGGCGGAGACCTAGGTAGACGTGGTTCATAGCCAGCCCAGGCAGGCAAGTCCATGAGACTCTTATCTCCAATTAACCACTTGAAAATGGGAAGTGGAGCTGTGGCTCAAAGTGGTAGAGGATTAGCTTTGAGCAAAAGGGCTCAGGGACAGAATCCAGACAGAGTTCAAGCCCCATAACCAACAAAACAACAACAAAATAACATTAAGAAAGTCAGGAGCAACAAGCAAGATTAAGACACAGCTCCCTATAAAAGAAATGACACATGACAGCTAAAGGTAGAATGAAGTCTTAGACATCATTTTGGGTCACAAAGGAGGGAAGGAGGCTGCTGGTGGTCTGGGACTAGTAGTCACGTTGAGTTAGTGATTTTCTAACTGACAGGCTGTGTGGTTAGTCGTGGAAGATATGTTAGGAAGGACACAGTAGACAGACACAGTTAGGGTCAGGAAAAGACAATGCTTTTCTTGGGAGGAATGATTAAACAGACAGTAACAAGCAGCAGATCAGAGACCTTGTCAGGGAGCGCAGATCTTTGTACCGTCCTTGCAACCTTACCAAGGGCTGAAAGTGTTTCACATAAGCAGAGAGCCAATAAGAATGGCAATCTGATAGGACTGAATGTATTCAAAAGAATGCACGGATCCCAAAAAAGAGCCTACCAGATTTTCTTTTCTTTTTCCGGCTGGGAGTGAGGTTGGGGAAGTTTGACAACGTGATTCTAAATTCATCGCAAAAAACAAGTTGGAAAAAGATAGTCAAGGTAGAAAAACTTGTTCTGCCAGATTTTTAATATTTTAAACAACTGTAGCTTCATAATACGCTTTAGACATAATTAAAAACACGCAGGATTGGTCTTGCACGGAAAAGAGTCTAGAAATAGACCTAAGTGTAGAAGTAGGAATTTAGCATATGATTGGGTAGAATTTTACACCAGTGCTAATGGGACAAAGGACTTCCTCGTTGGGAAAAAAACAAAAGCGTACCTGTACTTCACATCTTACTTTCACGAAAATCCCAAGGGCTTATCTGGAGCAACAACTTCACGGCATGAAATAAAATCATAGAAGTCCCAGTCCTAAAAATCTGGGTGTACAAAATTATATTACTAGGAGAGGAAAGGTCTTTTTAACATAACATAAACCATACACAGAAAAATGAGCAAAGAATGCTTGATCCCTACCTCCGCATCAATTTTCATAGAGCAAAAACTAAACAAAATATTAACTAGAACAACTGACATGATAAAAAGATAAATAACAAACACTATATACAAGTGCCTTTTAGAAATGAGTCACAGGAAAGATAGAACAAAGATTACATGTAAGCAATTCATAAAAGAAGAAAAAAAAGGCTAATAATATAAGAGACAGTTTTTTAATTTCACTTAATACCTATAGAAATGAGATTTTTAAAAGTGAGGGTTATCTTCCTCCCTTTGAGATTGGCACAGATTTTTCTACAAAACACTGCTATCATCTTTTATTTTGAAACCAAGGGTTCGGTTTTGTACCTTGTACACTTTAATAGCATCAATTCATCATATAGGGGTTCATTTCTGGCATGTCCACATATCCCCCTCCTCCCAATCTTGTACTTACGAAGTCTTAGGGAAATAGATGTCCAAGTGGGAACTGGCACTTTTCCTTTCTGGGGTTCAATTGTAAAATATAAGTATATAAATATATATATGCATATAGCTTTTGGTGTATCTTTTGACACAACAACTTTGTCTATATGAATTTAAGCAAGTAAGTACAAAAACACAAGTAAGATTATAGCAGTTTTTTCTATTGGTAAAAAGTTGGAAAACACATGAGGATCTATCAATAAGGGATTCCTTATAAAAGTTCATGTATAAGTATATGGAAATGTAATAAGGCAATGATAAATACAGCTGTAAACTTACTTCTACTTTAGTAGAAACCTGTCCACCCCGTGTAGATAAGGGAAGGAAGCACATGTACACCTGTGTGCCAAGTGGCACACCTTAGGTATGTGCTCTGCTCTGTGAACTGAGTGATACCACCACACAGGAGCAGGGTATGATTTTAGTTTTAAAACTTCCTTTATGTGGGCTGGGAAGGTGGCTCAGTGGTAGAGCGTTTGCCTTACATGGCTGAGGCCCTGGGTTCGATTCCCTAGCACCACATAAGCAAAAAGAAAAAAGCCGGAAGAGGCCCTGTGGCTCAAGTGGTAGAGTGCTAGCCTTGAGCTGAAGAGCTGAGGGACAGCGCTCAGGCCCAGAGTTCAGGCCCCACGACCAGACCCAAAAAAACAAACAAAAACTTCCTTTATGTGTTTTCTATGATATATATATATATATATAATACATATATATACATATATACATATATGTATATATACATATATGTATATATACATATATACATATATGTATATATACATATATACATATATGTATATATACATATATACATATATGTATATATA
>NW_012267369.1:355948-389234 GCF_000151885.1 Dipodomys ordii | reverse complement strand
CAAGTGGTAGAGCGCTTGCCTTGAGCTGAAGAGCTGAGGGACAGCGCCCAGGCCCAGAGTTCAAGCCCCACGACCGACCAAAAAAAAAAAAAAACAAAAAACGTTGAAGATACATATGTACTTATTTGTGCATTTTATATCACCTATGGTTTTAAGATGCTATTAATAGCCAATCAAATCACATGTAGACACCAAAAAGACTATGTGTTATAAAGTACTAGGCATAGTGCCTGACTGAGTGTAAGATCCATTTCTCACAGTTACTCTGTACATATATGTACCCATTTCATCTTCTGCTAATCATAGACGACAGGTAACTGCAAAATGTTGGGCAAAAGCATAATTGCAGACAATAAGTAGGAAACTCAATAAGGGGCAAGGATGTACTTGTCTCTGACATTCAGACTTGAAGCCCTACATCAATTTACTCAGATGGGGCCGGTGGAGTAAGTGTGAATTCTAGAATATTACTAAAAGATCTGTCATGTTACTTTGGCCCTCCCATCTGGTTCCATCACTACTCAGGAATGTGAGAGATAAAATTCCTGCTTTCTACCTTGTCACAAGACACAGTTTTCAACAACCAATGGCTTCATGGCAGGAAGCCATCTCAGGACATTCTTATTTCCTTCTGTCATAGTAGGCCCCCTATTTACACACACACACACACACACACACACACACACACAGAGTCAGGGCATTCTTATTTCCTTCTGTCATAGTAGGCCCCCTATTTACACACACACACACACACACACACACACACACACACACACACAGAGTGCATACCCTGACTGAAAGAGACAGGCTGGAACAATAGCCTGAAATACACATAAAATTAAGCAGAGACAAATGTAATTTCCTGAACTTGGGCTTAAAAATAATCAGTTTTACAAAGATAGGATAGAAGAGTTATAGCTTGAAAGACAACAGATCACTTCTGGAATTATCTTCCTAAAACACATCTGATCATGTCATTTCAAAGCTCAGATACTCTGGGCTTCCCAAGGCATCAAAATCAAGCACAAGCTGGGCACTGGTGGCTCACACCTATAGTCCTAGCCACTCAGGAAGCTGAGATCTGAAGATTCTGGTTCAAAGCCAGCCTGGGCAGGAAAGTCTATGGGACGCTAGGCCCTGAGTTCAAACTCCAGGATGAGCACAAAAACCAAACAAAAACAAAAATCAAGCCTAATACCTGCCCCTCAGGAGCCCACTGCATGCCCTGTCTGGCTGTGCAGGCTCCCTTGGACTAGAGCTGATGCTCTGGCTCAGCTATATGGCCTTGAGAAGCCCAACTATTGGGCCAACTCCCAATCTCACTGCCTGCACTACGGGGGAACAAATGAGAGAACACATTGAAAGTCCTCGTGTTTTGCAAGGACCACAAGAAGGGCCTCAGGAGTACTGACCAGAATGCCAAACAGCAGAGGAAGCAAGTACTTCAAGTCCCGAGCAAGAACATGCCTGGCAGGTGGGATGTTCAGAGAGAACGTGGACGTGGGGCACAGGGACCAGTGCTTGATGGCAGAGGCCTCCTGTGCCCTGGTGACACAGAGGCAGGCTTCCAGAGAGATCTCTGGGTACACACGGGTCATTACTGAGAGAGGGACCCAGGAACCTGATGGGCAGGCCTGTGTGACTCCTGGCACGGCCCCGGGGGAAGAGAGCCTCAGAGACTGAGACGCTGCCTCCGGCCAAGACATCGCAAAGCGAGCAGTCCAGGCTGGTTGTTGGATTCTCATGGTCAATAGCAGTACTAAGTAAGAACAGCTACCACTTACAAAATACTGAGAAAGTATGAGCTTATCCAGTGGCAGGCACCTACACTTTTGTGTTTTCTGCATTCCTGTTTTCTTATCCACACGTCATAGCTGGCACTCGCCAAGTCACAGAACTAGCACACACTGGGTCTGGTACTGGAGCTCAGAATGACCCTCTCAGGCTGGCGTGTGGACCATGGCAGCCCAGAAGATGTAGCAATTTTGCTGCCTATCTTCTCCCTTCTTACTTCCTCACCCCCAGGCCAACAATCGCACGCTACAAGCTGCATGCTAATGGACCCTTGCCGGCTCTCCTCATGGAAATGGACTCTTGTCTGGCTTTTCACAAATCAGAAGTTCAGAGAAGGGCCGTGTCTCAGGATCCAGCGCTCAAGACAATTCGCAGGCCATCTCCCATGCTAAGTGTAGGAAGTCTTCATATTTTTGTCACATGGCTAAGAAACCCATAGTACTCTAGACCACAGGATCGTCACCTGGGAAATGACTACCTCCAGCAGAGACAGAATGAACCCTGCAATGTCACATCTCCCGCACACACTTGCAATCCTTTCACACTTGCTCAAATTCTTTCCAAAGATGCCTGCTGTTGTCAGTCTGAGAATGCAACACCTACAGAGCTCTGTGAGTCACTGGACCAGGAGCTCTGATGGACAAACCAAATGTGCAATGACTCTGCACCTTCAGGGTGAGGGTGGAAGTTCATGAGCATGCCTGAGCTTGTGCAGGGTTAACTCTCACAGGATCGCCCACAAGACCCCAAATTCAAAGCAGATAGTGCTTTGCCCTGGATTACTGTCAGATTCCAAGGCCCGGGTAACTTACAAGAGTAGAACTAGACAACTCTACAGCATCACCTCCTCCGTGATCTCCCAAGGCTAGCCCTCCTCACTACTTACCTTACACCTGGCTAGTTCTCAGTAAACAGTCTCCATCTCTTATCCAAATATGTGCTACTGTTTGCTGTTCAAATGCTTTTCTGTCTTGTCCTTGTAAGCTCAGTCTCTGATTTTGTGCCGCAGTTATATTCAACACCAGCTTAGATCCTGCTGTACTCCAGCCAAAACAAAAACAAAAACAAAAACCAGCGGCTGAATGGTATGGCTGGTCAAAGTCACAGTGGACCAGAGCCAGGCACTTCGGTTCTGGTTCCTACTTGACTACAGACTGGATTCTGGACTTGGCAAAGGCCCTGAATGCCACTGAAGGCTTCCTTGTGTTCAAAGGGAAGAAGAAAGGGGTGTTCTGCAAGAACCCTACCTTTCCCCAGCTCATCACCCACAAGACCTGGAGCAGATGCTTCCGTTGAGGCAGTGTTGGTGTGGCTGCAAACCCTTCCATGCAGCATGCAGGGGGGGGGGGGAGGGGGGAGGTGTTAATGCTAAAAGGAAGGGAGTAAGGCTTAACAGTAGTCCCAGCAGATACAGGATGTAAGCCATGTGTGGGATTTTGAGTGTTCCACTAACTATATAAAAAAGCAAAACAGGCAGTTTATTTTAATAATGTATTTCTTTTAATAAAATGGAATATTAGCATTTCAATATGGAAGCAATATAAAAAACTTGTAAGACATCACGCAGTTTTTTAGTCTTAAGACTTTGCAAACCAGTGTGTATTCTGCATTTATAGAACATCTCAATGCGGATGAAGCACATGTCGATCACCACGTGTGGCAAGCGTGAATGCAGCTGAATGGCCCAGGACTAACACTGTTACAACAAAGCTCTGTTTTCTCTGATTTTCTATGAGCACAACATGTATTCACGTGACGGGAGGAAAGTCACTGTGGCTCATGGTTTCAGAGGCTTCTGTCCAAGGTCACCTGGCCCCACGGCAGCACAGCATACCCCTGTGGGGAGTACGTGGTGGAAGAGGCTTCTCCACACCATGGTGTAGACAGGAAGGGGGTTGGCTCCCACTATTTCCTTCAACGTCATGTCCCAGGTGACACTGAAGTTTCTTCCATAGGCCCCACCTACTAAAATCTCCACTATGTTCCAATAATGCCATGGGCTAGCACCAACAACTTCACACTAGCCTACCTCAACCCCAGGGGCAGTGCTATCATTCCTCTGTACCGGTGAGGACACAGACTCAGAGCAGCTGGACTGTATGTCCCTTGACCCAGCTTGGGCAATCACCGAAGAAGGATGTTCACAAGGAGGTCACCTGGTTCACAGGTTCTTCTAAACAATGCTGTGTTCCCAGAGAGGAGAGGCTGATCCAGGGTCTGGGAGTCATGCAGAGTAGCCAGGTGCCTAGAGGCCAGCATGCGTACGCTGTGTATCTACTTCACATAGGTCAGGTGCATACAAGCACACTGTGGGGCAGCCAGTGCTCTCCCTCTGTGGATATCCTGCTACATCACCACAAGCAAAAGCAGATGGCAATGTTTCCTACCTCAACCCATCATTGTTCTTTCTTTCAATACCATGGTAATGCTGGTATGCTATCTCCCAGGCAATTCAGTGTAGTTCGCATTAGAGGTTTTGCTCTGCTGTAAAATCACCTTTTCGTAGCTTTTCTTAGTACTTCAAGATGTATTTCTGCTATGTTTGAATAAACAAATACAGTTTCATTATTCATTTTTATCATATGGGCGTTGTCATAGATTTTTACATGCATGACTAGCTTCACATGCTTTGTATTATAATAAACACCCTATCTCCCCCTTTGTGTCCTCAAAACAGCCTTTTGACCTTTGCTTAAATAGACATTTCGACTACCAGGTATTTGGTTTTGAGCTGATGCAGCAAAAATCTGTAAAAACCTCAATGCAAAGCATTTTTGTCACAATTGTTAGGGGTGTGCATGTATGCACGCGTGCGTGCGTGTGTGTGCGCGTGTGTGTGTGTATGCTGCCCTGCAATTCTGTCCTGAGGCCTGGGGCTTAGTCTACCATGTGGTAAGCCTGGGACTTCAACTCGTTAAAATTGTGAGATTTTGTTTGGTCTTTGCAGGCTGCATGTCTCAGGACTGTGCAGAATTCAAGGTCACCAATGGGCAATCCGTGTGCTAGATCTTGAAGTCTTCTGCTACAAAGGGCGGGAGGCTCTCAAAAGAGGTGCAGCCCAGAGGAGAACCCCATTTCTGAGACATGCTGACCCCCCTGCTTCCTACAAACCCAGAGCTCAGGGTGAAACCACCCCCAAAGGTTCTGCGGAGCTTCTCCTGCAGCCAGGGATGGAGAGGCAAGAGACATGCTCCTTCCACAGATCGTACAACTGTGGTCTGAGAAACTGTCTTCTGATCTAGAATCAATGATCCCATTTCCTCAGTCAGTTTCTAATCCATAGATAGAAAGTCATTCTCTTTGAGGTAGGGGCTAATTTACCAGCCCTACGAGCTAATGTAAAAGAGAAAAGGAGAGGGAAAATCCAAGTGGTCCCCAGCTCCGACTTCTGGTGGAGCATGACAACATGTTTTATGACAGTGACACAATGCCAACCACCCAGCACTGTCTGTCAGGACTAATGACCCAGGGCAGCTGTCATTAGCCAATTCACTAATTAGGGGCCTGTTTGCAGAGCTAATGGGGAAGGGTAATCACTTGTTAGCTTAAGTAAAACTCCCAGGCACTCCTGGCAACTGTTGTTTGGAAGGCAATTTATCTATCCCTGTGAAATTCAAGGCAAGAATTTGGGAAGCTAGTCATCTTTGACAACAAAAAGTGAACATCATATTTCTTGAGGAATCCACTAGTAGAGACTTCCTGCCTTTAGCACTTGGAAGATCTGCTTTAGCAGCAAGTAAGTACGAGTCTGCACCGACAGGACCCTATTCCATGCCTTCCCCTCAGGTCTGAGCTGGTGGGGTGGATCTGCCTTCCCCTAGGAGGTGAGCCTTGGAAAACAGTGGAATCCCACCAGAGGAGGGAGCGGCGGGGGATGGGCTATATGTGCAAACTCCTGGGGGAGCGGGAGAAAGGCTGTGCACCAGTGCTTGTAAGAAGGGGGTATTTTGATGATGCTATCAAACTTAGTTAGACTTTCTGTTAATATATATCAAAATAGTGAAGATTTTAAGGATGATTATATGCACTCATTACACAAATTTAAAACAACATAGATTGTGAATAAGTATGGCTATTGTTGGGAGATACTTTAGTGATGGGCTAAAGTAATGGTTAGGATTTAGGAAAAAGAAACCTTCTCCCATGAATGTTGGACCTTGAAGAATGAACTTTTCTTAACACGCTTACCACGAGGGTACTACTTCCTCCACTGCCCAGACCTTCCTGAGTTTTCAACTGGCTGATGGAGGTGGAAGCCTCTGGGGCTGGGACACAAGCCCGCTGGACAGATCCAGGCCCATGTGGCCCCTGAGGCTCCGTGTGGAGGGGACAGGTAGCTTGGGGAGCCAGGGTTTACCTCCTCCTAGGGCCTTGGGGACTTCATGGTCCAACCATATCATGACCGATGGAGACCCAAGGCCCAGAGTGGGAGGTGAGGTTTCAGGGTTGTTGGTGCATATGCTAATGGTGTGGCTAGCACCCCGCTCTCCTCACATTCCACAGACTTAGGGGGTCAGCTGAGGGCCTGCCCCAGCAAACAAGGCCTGTGCTCCTTTCAGGAGGGGTGAGACATAACTCCTCAGAAATCCAGGGCAACGATGCCATTACATCAATGCTCCCGACACAGCTGCCATGATTCCTTGCTTGTCTGAGGCTTGTCTGCGAATGGGCAAAAGGCTTTGCAAAGGCTTTCCTGCATTCACACTGCCACAACACCCACTTGTGGCTCCAGACTAGCCACTGGGCACACGTGTTGCAGAACAGTGATTTTCCCCATGAAAGGGCTCCGGCTCTCCAGACTCAAGGCCCGGGATGACTTTCTCGGTGCCTTGGCTATGGGGAGGAGCCAGGCTGGGGGAAGAATGCCTCACTGCAGAAAAAAGCAGCAGATCCCTTCAATCTCTAGGGTCTTTGAGGCAATTCAGAAGTCAGGCTAGATTTAGTGGCTTTCCCTAGGGGGATTTTCTGGGGAAGTGATTAATTTGTTGGCCAGAACACATTCACTTTGGCAGCTGATCATAGCAATCACTTGGGAGCTTGTTTACAATGGAGGTTCTGAGGCCCCCTGCTTCAGGTGGGGCCCTGCACTCTGCACGCCACATTTCTGAGGAAAGCTGTCCATGGGCTGCATGTGGCACACTGGCATCCCCAATGGCAGCCACAGGCAGCTCTGTGACGCAGCAGCACGCCGTTTCCACTACTGGGAGAGGCTCTCCATGGAGGGCACAGCAACGGCCCTCCCCCAAGACGCCTCTCATCATACACAGCTACCAAAGTCATCCTCAACTTGAGGCGGCTGCAGGATGAAACCCGGGGGTTCGTATAGCTGGCAAATTCCATTTCATCATGAAATTGGGGCATGAGTGTTACAGCCTCAGGCAGGTGTAGTGAGATTGTTCTGGAGGGAGGGGGAAGCACAGGATCCATGCCCCCCGCCCTTTTCTTTGGCCTGGCTTCCCTTCTTCCCTTCTTCCCTCCCTCCCTTCCTCCCTTCCTCCCTTCATCCTGGGGCTTGAACTCAGTGCCTGGGCACTGTCCGTTTGCTCAAGGCCAGCACTCTACCACTTGAACCACAGCGCTACTTCTGGCCTTTTCTGTTTATGTGGTACTAAGGAATCGAACCCAGGGCTTCATGCAAGCACTCTACCACTGAGCCACATTCCCAGCCCAGCTTTTGTATTTTCTAATAGTTTCTTGCCTTCTTTCCTCCAGGATGGACCTGGACCGTGACCCTCTTGTTTTACGCCATCACCATGCCAAGCCTTTTTACTGGCTGAGATGAACTCTCACAGAGTGTGTGTGTGTATGAGAGAGAGAATGTGTGTGTGTGTGTGTGTGTGTGTGTGTGTGAGAGAGAGAGAGAGAGAGAGAGAGAGAATATATACTGGGGCCTGGGAAGCGTCTCTTAGCTTTTCTGCTTATGGCTAGCATTCTACTACTTAAGCCACAGCTCCATTTCTGCTTTTTGGTGGTTGGTTAGAGACAAGAGTCTCACAGACTTTCCTGCTCCTGGGCTGGCTCCAAACTGAGACCCTCGGATCTCAGCCTTCTGAGTAGCTAGGATTATAGGTATGAGCCACTGATGCCCAGTTGAAGTTTCAAAATTTTGCCTGGGTTGGCTTCAAATCATAATCCTCCTGATCTCAGATTCTCAAGTAGCTAGGATTACAGGATTGAGCTGCTACACTTCCTTTTTGTGGGTGGTCTGTCCTAGATCCTCTTCTCAAGTGCAGATCACACCAGGACCCCAAAGCTGGTATTTTAGTGTATTAGTTGACATAGAGCTTTTTCTCCTGGCAATCAGCTTAGAGCACAATACTATCAATGAGGCTTGGGGAGCTTTAATAGCACTTGGGGTTGTATGTGGATGTGTCAAAGGGCGCTAAAGAGTACCAGGCCGCTTCATGTGAAATGATGGAGGGTGGACAGACTGAGATGCTACTAGAAGCAGGAGTCTGAGGACAAAGTTCACTAGCTTCCAAGTCCCAGATCTGTCATAGGACTCGTGATGAGGGCCAGAGGAACATGAATCTTGTGGCCAGTCTTCAACAGAGTCACGGGAGCAAGGAGGCCTCCACACGCCAGCCTAGCAGCCTAAACCATGGCACGGTACTGACTCACAGCCAGGCTCAGCTCTCCAGAGCTAGGCCCGCTTAACACGTGCGTTCTAAGTATCTGTGTGCTGGGCCCAACATGGATGTGAAAGGCACACCCAGACTTCTACTTTTTTTATTTGTTATTTATATATATATTTTTTGTCGGTTGTGGGGCTTGATCTCTGGGCTTGGGCGCTGTCCCTACAACTCTTCAGCTCAAGGCAAGCGCTCTACTGCTTGAGCCACAGCGCTGCTTCCAGTTTTCTGGTGTTTTATTGGACTTCTCTGCCCGGGCTGGCTTTGAGATCCTCAGATCTCAGCCTTCTGAGTAGCTAGGATTACAGGCGTGAGCCACTGACGCCCAGCAAGTTCTACTTTTTTAATGCACAAAGTCCCAACTAAAGCAGCTTACAGGGAAAGGACATTTCTCTCTGGCCACTGGGAGATGCAAGGTGATCTCATAAAGGACCTTGATGTGTTGGAAGGGCAAGTGAGGAATTGTGTGGTGGGAACCAGGTGGGGTTGTAGAAATCAAATCCTCATGCTTCTCATTGTGCCCTGCTATGTGGAAAATAGCCTCCGGCAGCAGGAATGCAGCCCACCACCCTGGCGCTTCTCAACAAGGCAGCCAGTCTGGGCAGAGAAGGCTGCCTGGATAGCAGGAGATACAGTGAGACAGGGAGCCCTCATTCTGGATACTCCAAGCCGTGAGACTTGGGAAACAGAGGGACCAGGTGGGAAGAGAGAGGCTGTAGGTGGGCTTAACTGAGACACCACTTTTTCTCTTGTCTCCTAAAGTAATGGAAGTTTGTACTGCGCAGGTGGAATGGGCATGGTTAAGGGTGGACACACCCTTACTCAGCCGTCACAGCAGCTCTGCGAGCTACCAATAGTCACTGGCTACAGAGGAGGAAATAGGTTTTCAGAGGCAGTTACCAGCCAGGCTTCACACAACAAGTGAGAGTTTTCTGCTTCAAAGCCCATGGGCTTCCATTTATATCTGGCCTCCTCCCAGAAATGCTAGCAAGGAAGTCTGGAAGGTCTTCATGGGCAGGACCAAGCGACTTTCCGTGACCGCCAGCTCCTCCACACACTGAACTGTGCTGAAGAACAGCGGGAGAAGGAACACAGGCTAGAAGGCTAAACCACTGTCATTGCTGCGGACTCCTTGGTGAGAAACAGCTGCATCTCAATGCACGGTATTTGAAAGGGGACATTACATCCAACGTAGGCAGAGCGCACGGTGTGCAGTTCTTGGAAAGGGGGAGATGACTAATCCTCTTCCTTTTACCAGGGATCCTGACAAGGAGAGTAAGGCACACAATGGCTGTCTAGCCGTTAGTTAAATTTTGGCCCATGTGCCTGAGGTCAACTTAGAGACATAGTCTGGTACAACTTAACTTTCCTGAGTGTCTCAGCTGAAGTGCAGAATGGACTCTTAAACAAGTTTTTTGGAAGGCATAGTGGGAGATGGTAGGGCCAACAGAACCTGCACTTCTGAACAGTCTATAGGCTGAATAAAATTAATGAGGAGTATATGTAGGCTCTGGATGCAAGCATACATAGTGCATTGTGCCTGCCTGTGAGTGGAGATGAGGTTACAGAAAGCTTTCTGTGGTTAGTGGGGTCCTGCTAAGGCTTAGACAGCATATAGTACAGCTCACACAGAGCTGTGAGCTCCTGGACAGAACACAGCTTCCAGACAAGGGGGCGATGCCGGCTCTGCACTCTGCCTGGCCTCCTGGGGCCTCGTCCATTTCTAACAGGGAGAGGAGAAGGAGCCTTCAGGCCAGGTGTGTCCCTTACTGGAAGGTTTAGGGAAAGATAAAGCCGAAGGAAAAAGAAGGTGTGGAGGACACGTAAGAGAGACCTTCATGGAACTGGAGTTATGACTCAAGTGGCAGAGCAATGGCCTTGACTAAGAAAACCAAACGTGCATGCTGTCCACATTAGAGAGCGTGCAGGTCTGAAACAGGAGCTGTGAGGACGCCCCCCGGGTGAGTTCCTGGCAACAAGCCCCTCAGCGTGGTGGAACTGATGCCATGGCTCCGGGGGCCTGCACAGTCAGAGGTCTACAGAACCCTGGTGGGGGTGACAGGACCGTCACCTGATCCTGGGAGAAGTGGACACCAGAACCAGGAGGCTGGGGCAGCTGCTACCACCATGGCAGGCCCTGATGGTGGGCCCTTGAGGAATTCAGCAGGGCCTCAAGCTTGCCCCGAGTAGTGTGGTCTACTATAACCAGGACTGCAGGAAATTCAGCACTATCTGGCTAGACAGAAAGCCCTGCCTCTGACCACAGTGTTCGACCCATGGTGCAATAAACAGACAAAACCCTACAAAACCTCCCCTTAGGAATCGGCACGGAAGAGGTGACAGGAGTTGGGAAAATAAACCTAATAGCAACAGTGCTAAGCAGTTACTTCTCTACTGATTAAAAAAGAGAGAGAAAGATTCAGCTGTAATAACATTTAATCCCCAGAAGCTAATCTAAATGTAACACTCAAAAGAAAACAGAAGTGGCACAAAGAAAAAGAGCCGCGGCCACTGCCTCTGGGAACAGTGGCTTTATTCCCCAAGTGTGCCCATTAATAGAGCAGGGATGAAATGCCATTTCTGTCTTTGTTCAGGGCAGGGGATTAACCAACTGTTGTCTCTAAGCCCAGTTTTTTGAGTCATGGATCTCTGAGTACCAAGAAAGCACGAGCTGAGGCTGGCCGCCCCGCAGGCCAGTGCTCCCCTGAGCTTCTCAGCCGGCGGGGCGTCAGCCCTATGGGGATGAGTGCCGTGCAACCCAACGGCACTGGCTGGGCTTGCAGGGCCCACAGCAGTGGCGAGAACAGGGGAAATGCCCTCCTGACACGCTCGCTCAGCTCAGCCCCAGGGCCTTGGTCAGGAGGCCCTGCTTCCCGGAGGGTGCCACTTCCCACAAGACCCAGCTCAGGGACTGAACTTGTGAAAGAACCTCTGCTCTCTCGCAGGAGCATCTGCCCCGCTCTTGTTGCTCAGGTGGGTTTGAGTGACAGGCGCAGCCTCGATGCTCTCATCTTAAAGACCCCTGTCACCCTCTGCCACGCTACCCTATTTTGTTTTCTTATAGCACTTTGCATAATCATCTTGTTTCACTGCAAATCATCACCCTGAGAGCAGGAGGTGTGGGTCCTGTCCACGGCTGTGCCCTGAGAGCACTGTGTATGGGAGGCACTGGGGACGTGTCTGCTGATGGTTTGTCACCCAGGCTGGCAGGCTGAAGGAGCCACCTCTCCACTCTCTCACTGCTTCGTTCTCACAAATGCTGCCAGTTATCCTTCTAAAGCACAAGTCTGATCATACCAATCCTTACTTAAAAAGCTTTTTTTTACGACTCGCTACTGCCTACAGGATGAGCTCTAGAACACTTCCGTGTGCAGTGAAGGCCCTTCTCATCTGGGGCAACCTCATCTCTATCACTCTGCTGTTCCTCCGCCAGCCCTCAGCCCACCTCCCCAGTGAGCCCACAGGAAAGCCTACTACTACAGTCCTGTTCCACTGACTCCAAGTGCTCGGCCATCTGCTCCTCTGCACACAGATGGTGAGGCTGGGCCCATCCCACAGCCTCACAGCTCAGGCCCAGCTCAGTGCTTGCTGCCTCAGTTTCCACATGTCCTGCTGGGCTCTCACATTTATTATAGACGCTTCTACATCCACAAAGTGCTGAAATACTGGGCCTCGGACTACAAGAATGAATAAGACATAGCTCCTGCCTGGTAGGACCCATGTGCGCAGGCAGGACAGCACAGAGAGGCACTAGGGTGCATCTGAGGGAGACAAGGCCGTCTGCTCCACCTGCCCCGGCCCTTGGCCCCACCCCTCGCCAAACTCCAGCTGTCTGGGAGGTGAGGACATGGCAGGCAGAGCAGCCCGATGGTTCTGTTCCCCAGAGAGAACCATGCCTCACCTCTCCTGCTACACATCCTGTCTGCCACCAAGTCAGTGTCTGGAAAGAACCATTATATATACATTATATAGAGCATCATCATTCAATCTCACCTTTAAGGAGAATGATGAGGATTAAAATTATAAAGCAAATATACTCCAATCTTCGTGAGTACTGGGCCCAGGGACTGAGAGTGGGTGGGGGTACAGGAATGAGTCTCTGGTGGATAGGGTTCCATATATCATCCGGGAGCAAACGACTAGGCAACTCTTCCCTGGAGACATGGTGGCAGGCAGCCAGCCAGCCAGCCAGGGGAGGCAGAGACAAAATGCCAGCTTTGTGTTGCCTATGAACAGGTGGGAAGAGGGGCTAGCTACCCCACACTCTGACTACAGATATAACACTGTGGCTTTTTCCTTAAACATCTGTTGAGAAGGCTAGGTGCTTCATGTAGTTATCACCACTCGCTACATATCAGGACGGTCTTTGCTAGACCTAACTTGAGTTGTCTTGGCTCTAGGTCTGGCCTTGCTGCCATCCCTCTGTCTCCTTTACAAAGGATCTGTCAGCTTTCTCCTTTCAGGCTGCCCAATGTATATCTGCCTCCAACCTTACCCACCTAGTCTCCCTCTGGAGCCTCCAAGTCTCCACCATGTGTCTTCATAGCCCAGGGCCAAGTAAGCATTTCACTACTGATGATGGCAAGAAACAATAGACTATCACGGGCCAACTCCAAATTTCATCTGCTCCAGTGAGGCTACAATCTTATTCCTGATGGAGGATTTTGATACACCTGGCAGCAAAATGCTTCTCTTAACTCCTTTCAACTCACTTCACCACCTCCTCACTCCCACAGGAGCTCACTAGGACACCCCAAGGCGGCCACCAGTCACTACAAGCCAAGCCTCTTACGCTCACGTATACCACATACACTCATGTACTAAACATAGCCAGGAACACAATCATTCCTGATGTCTCCGCCTTGGCCTAAATCACCTTTCCTTGGGATATTTTTAATAGCCTTATTCAGTTTTAGTTACATAAGCTATAATGACCATAGAGTCTTTGCTTTTGCCTTTAAAAAAAAATAAGCATGTTATTAGGGCTTCAGTCTCCTTTGGTCCTTTTTTTTTTAACTGAACTCACCTCCTCTGGCCAGAGATAAGTACTGTTCTCTGTGAGGCAGGGGCTTTCCATGTGCACACACAAGCGCACTCTCTTTAGCAGCTGCCTGGTATTCCGGAGTGGACCGGCGCTATCCCTGACCTACCTCCTCACTCAGACGCGGCCGGAGGCTGCCCGCTCACACACAGTAAGGGCCACTCTGGGCCACAGCCACAGGGGTGCCTTTGGGCTCTGGTTTCCTCCTCTCCTTAGCTCCAGATTCAGTCAGTGCCTTGGGCTTGCTGTCCTTTGCTTCTGACCTCCAATCTCTCACTAAAATGCTTCCAGATGATAGACCAAACACTGCCCGAGTACTTATTCTATCTAATGAGTCAGACACTTTCCTAGAGGCCTAGCAAGCCTCCTGATGCCTTCGCAGCAGCTTTCAGGAGTGTGTCTCAGAGGTCTGTCATGTGCCCTGGCCGCACCATGGGCAGCGCGGCTGCGATCCCTGCTGCAGGCTACAGAGCCAACTGCCTGTCAACCTCACCCCTGACTTCACCATGGCAGCCGCCCGGTGCACATCTATCACGGCTACAATCTTAACCAGGTAGCTAGGGGAATGCAGCACTAGGTAAGACAGACAGGAAGCAGAAAATAAGCTCAGGCTGGATATTTAAGTGACATCACCTGGTAGGAACAAAGAGGGAGAACATTCTAAAACAGGGTACACAGAGAAAAGACTCTACAATAGCATCTGTTCTTACATCAGAAGCCCAGCTCAAAATCTCAAAACTGAAAACTCTTATCAGGGGATTGTATCTGGCCCCGGGGTGGCAAATGGTTCTTAGTGGCATGTCAGTCCTGGTGGCTGATACTAGCTGATACAGTGCCGAGCCGGGGAGCACAGCAGAGGCTGTGCTCAGGGGAATGCAAGAAGGCTGGGCCCCACCTCCACATCTGCTGCGGAGTAGGAAGCCCACTCAGGCAAGGGGCTAGCCGCCTGCCCACCTACACTCTGGATCCACTTTCTCCATGCATTTTCCTCTCCCCTACACAACAGAGGCATTACTCTGCCAACAGTGGCACTGGAGGAAAGCACACACAGTATTGAGGAAGTCAGCCAGCCAGCTCGCCAGCAAGCAGCTTAATCCCAGAGCTGTATGTTTGTAAGATAAGGGCCGCAGCAAAGCGGGGAGAATGAGTGCAGACACACAGACCTGCCACTCTGGACGTGTGTTTTGAAGAGGAACGTGGGTCACCGCCTCTGCTCTTCCTAAGAACCAGCAGAAGTGAGCGCTGCACTTGCTCTCATTTCACTGACCAGGAAATCTGAATCTGAGAGGTTAACTACCCTCCTAGGCTTCCACCCACCCCTGCCTTTAGGGACAGCCCGGTCTCTGCCTAGAAGCTTCATGTAGCAAGAAGACAGGACTACACAAGTATTCAGCAAGGCACCCTACTCCCCGACACCTTTGGTAACTTAAAAAAAAACAAATAAACAAACAAACTTGTTAACTAAACTTTGATTTGTTAATGAATTTATTAAGTGGGCTTTGATTTGTTAACTTCTAAAAGAACAGACTGATCCTTCTAAACCACTGTGGCTTCTTTTATGGAGGTTATCTAAGGTTACCTAAATAGGGAAGTAACATCTTTGGAATTCAGACTGTGTTGAATGTTATCTGGATTAAAGACTGTTTAGAATGCCATTTTATTTGGGGTTCAAATGAATGACTATTGTTTTAATAGGTCATCAGTCTTCAGCTAACTAAACAGATGTGCACTGAGGTACGGTCTATTTACTCCCTTACGCCGTCTCCCCCGCCCCCCAGCTTGCACAGCTTTCTGAGTGCAGGACACCCTGTGGCAGCTCAGCTCCCGCATGCTCCCAGTTTGCCCGGGCTCTGTTAATCACAGCTCTCTGCATCAAAGTCCTTGGAGCACAATGACTCAGTTTCAGGAAACAGTTAATAACCTTTTCCTTCAACTCGATTGTTCTAACCTCTTTGAGGGCCGGCTCTTTGTGGGGCCAGGGAAGACTGTACAAGCTTCCTGACAATGAGAAGCCAAGACAGGCTCTGAATGAATCCCTCGGGAGGAGGACTGAAGGCTGTCATAAAAAATGGATGTGACACAATAGATGCAGGCTGTTCCCTGGGGTCTTCATCTCCTCCTTCAGAAAACCGGAACACTACCGCCTGCTGGGCTGCAGGGAGGCAGAGGCCAGGGGGTGTACACACACACAGTTTAGATATTCACTTCTATCTCAACAGCACTTTTCTTCCAAAACTAGAGTCCCAAACTGCCAGCCTGCCTCACCACAGCAAGCTCTCGGCTTGGCCCGCCTCCATTTGGACAGGCTTTGGTAAAGCTTGAGAATCTCAAGAAAAGCTTGGGGGTCCTTCTGATTCACCCTTACTGCTACTAACAGTGTTTGGCTCAATCTGCTCTGTCTGAGATGGCTTCTTCTGCCTGGCCAAGTCCAACCATACCTTGCAAACCATCAAGAACCTTCCTCCAGCCACAATGAGGCAGACCCACACTCTCCCTGAGGGAAGAGAGGAGTTAAACTGAAATAAAAATGAGTCTGTCTGCAGGTATCTAAGGACCCAGAGGCGGGGCCTAGAAGGCCACGAGGTGAGAAGTAGCCATGGAGCCACGAGTGTGCATGTTGGAGGTTTCTGGCAGCTCCTGGTCTAAGAGAAGAGGCTGAGCTTCAGCCTAAAAGGCAGCTTCAGCTCGAGGCAGGGCAGCTGAGCGGACAGGCTCACAGGGATGCCCAGGGACAGGTCCTTCAGAGCCAGAGGCTGCCACAGCACCCGGGACCCCAGGGGAAGCATTCTTGAGAGTAGCAAGACAACACTCAGCCATCTTCTTGAACAACACTCGGCCACTTTGTTCTTTTAAAAACATGTAAATTATTGAGCTACTTGAGGAAAGAGGTGAAGAAGATAACCCAAAGGCCACTGAAGGGCCGAAGAGCCATTTCTAGAAAATGCAAAAGCAGTGGTTTAGGCCTCACCAAGACGGAGTCTTGGAGGGCCACATCCTTGGCTCAGGGGCAGTCAGCCAAGTGGGGGTCAGGAGGACGGTCAGCAGCCTCCTGTTGGCCAAGTCCCAACAGGAGGAGGAGGCCTGCCTTCATCTGGTGGCCACTGTGGAACAGGCAAACATCTCTGGGAAAGATGATGTCACCGGAGCCTCTGTGTTCTCTCTACCATGTCTGACATTCAAGCAGGAGTCATGCACACAAAGGGAAAAGGGGCAACAACACAGGCTCTCAGATGACTTTAACACAACTATTGTTGATATGTTCAAGAAAACAGATGCCAAGAGCAGAACGCCACCAAAGACTAGAAATCCTTTAAAAAAGGCAACATGTATAACAGAAACATAATGCAACAGCTGAAATTTGGAATCCACCAAGTAGATTTAAGGTCAACTTGACACCATAAAGAGGATAAGTGAACTGAAAGACCAAGAGGAAAAATGCAGAAACAGTATGAAAATTTAAAATCACGAACAGGAATGAGAAGCAGCCTATGAGGCAGTAATGCATGCAGCTGACCGGCAATCCTGAGGGGGAGACAGGCAGCACAGCCCAGATATACCTAAGGAGATAATAGCTGAGAACTTTCCCAAACTGACAAAAAGACATCAAACTCCAAGACGTAAACCCTACAAAGGGAAAAAACCTAGTAAAACTGCTAAAAACCAAGGACAGTGAAAATCTTAAAAGCAGACAGGAAAAAAGAATGAACCCCAAAGTAGCAGGAGTAAAATCCACAACTGACATCTCAAGAGAAAAACATACACTAGAAATAAACAAGAGTTAAAGATGTCTTCAAAGAGCTGAAAGATGATTATCTTTTTCAAAATGCAGATGAAATAGATATTTCCACACAATAGAAAATATAAATTTTATCTGTAAAGTTATACTAAGAGAAATACTAAAGGAAGGTAGTTTTTTTTTTTTTTTGGTTTGTTTCTTTTGTTTTTTTGGAGATTAATCTTACTTTTCAGCCCAGACTGGCCTCATACTCATGTTTCTGCCTCCCAGGGGCTGGAATTACAGGTGTATATCACCACATCCTGCTTAAAAGACATTCTTTAGTCCTAAGAAAAGTGATCTTAGTTGAGGCTGTCGCTCAGTAGTAGTACATTTACCTACCATGTGAAAAACAAATACAAATGATCTCAGAAAGAAACAATAAATTCACCATTCTGTAAAGACATGGAAGATTTAAACATGCTTAAATAACGGACCCTAATTGAATATGGAACAACTTGTTTCATTGACAAGACACACATTTGTTTTAAGTACATGGAAAAAGGTCTGCCAGAACGGATTATATACTGAGTCAAAAATCAAGTTTCCAAAAAAATTCAAACAAGGAAGACTATTCTCTTTTTATGGCAAATTAAACTAAAATCAGCCCAGTGTGGCACACACGTCCTCTGGACACACCTGTGTCCCAGGGGAGGCTGAAGAATTGTGAGTTTGAGATCAGCTTGGATTATACAGCAAGACTCTTGTCACAAAAAAATTTAAACTAGCAATCAATAGTCTAAAAGGTAAGTAGAAAATTCTCAAACAAGCCGAGTACTGCTGGCTCAGAGAGAGGCTGAGATCACGGTTCAAAGCGAGCCCGGGCAGTAAAGTCCATGAGACTCTTATCTCCAATGAACCACCAGAAAACTGGAAGAGGTGCTGTGGCTCACCATGGTAGAGCGCTCACCTTGAGCTGAAGAGCCGAGGGACAGCGCCCAGGCCCTAAGTTCAAGCCCCACAATCCACAGAAAAATTTAAAAATCTCAAACATTTGGAAATTAATCAATACATTTCTTCGAAACAAGAAATCAGGATGAAAATTGGAAAAATTTTGAACAAATTATGATAAAAACACAATACACCAGAACAGGCCGCAGCTAAAGCTGTGTTTACAGACAGGGATCTGTGGGCTTCACTCAGCTACATGAGAGGAAGGCAGGCTGGAAACACAGAGTAGTCCTGGTGTGGACATCACTGGTACCCCCCCTCCCCGCCCCCAGGCTAATCTCAGGTGAGGCTTCCGGTGCATCACGAGGCAGGGTACACACAGATGCAGGAGGCCCACGCAGGAGGATGCTGTCGCCCGGCTGCTGCCATCAGCTTTACAGTGAAGTTTTCTTTTATAAGATGAGCCTAATCTAAAATATTAAGTACAGTTCATTGAGCATCTCAAGCCATTAACAGTCACTTCCTATCAAGTACCATGTAGTCTACATAAATGTATGTGTAACTGACAGTTCAATAGGTTTGTTTACACCAGTACACCACAAATACAAGTGTAATTAATGTGGTGTGTTATGACAGTATGTTAGGTACAAGATCACAGGGATCTCCATTATCATCTTAGGAGACTACTTCAGTCTAAAAGTGGTTCACAGCTAGCCAAAACATTCTGTTCCTTAAATAATCTACTTCTTGCCACGGGGCCTTTGCACATGCTAAAACTAGTTTTAAATACCTTTTTCCCTTCCTTTCTTCTGTTCAACTCATCTCAAAGGAGTCACTTCAAATTCTCCAGATAATTTCTTCTAAGTCTAGGTTAGGTTCCTCTGACGTGTACTTTCATAATTCTTTCACAAACAATAATTGTTTGTGCAGCAACAGCTGGTTGTGCAGTTAAGTTTAAAAGTTGTTTGTCATTCCCAAGATCCTATTCACTGTCTCCGCGGGGCCTAGCAGCCTTTCTATATATGTGTTAAATGAATGAATGAAAACACTGACATAGAGTTTAGCCTGTAAGTAACCATTCAATTTACTCAAAGCTGTCAAAAGATGTTCCACTGTCTTGGAAGAAAACTCCAAAGATTACCGTCACCAGCAGTTGGCATCTACTTCCGTGACATTTACAGTCATTTGCTAATCCAAGATACCTACCCAGAGGTTTTTTTCCCCTTGATATTCAAGGAAAACAATTTTAACTTCACACTGCTTTTTGTTTACTGCATTGGAAAGCTAATGCCTTTATCAAGCATGCTCTATTCCACACCAAGCAGGTGTGGTGAGTGATTCAAATACTACTAAAGCTGAGTACCACAGCTGTGCCAGCCTCCAGCCACAGACATCCTCCCACAGCTCCGGTGCTTGGCTGGGCACCAGGTGAAGTCCCACTTCCTGGCTCACAGACAGAACCTTCTCTAGGTTCTCTCGCGGTGGAAGGGGCAGGGGAGCCCTCTGGGTTCCCTCTCATGAGGACACTAATCCCACTCATCAAGGGGGGCCTGATCCCTCCGCTCCCAGCCCACAGTGAGCCTGCTGTGGACCAGGACTGGACCGCACTAGCGCCAGGCCTGCGCGGGCACTCCCCGACCGGAGGCACAGCCAGTCTACAACCCAGGCAGGCTCCCAGCTCGCCTTCTGCTGCCTGCAGGGACGTGGGGGGAATGCGGTTCCACAGCCTGAGCCAGGTCTGACCCCAGCTCTCCAGTCAGCCGTGCTGGCCTGCCCCCCTCAAGGGAAGCAGAGCTTGCTTTGGCTCTATGTCAAGGTTCCTGTCCATGTAACAGCCTTTGCTGCTTTGGGCCATGGTGCCAGCACCCCTGGCAGGAGGAACCACTCACCTCAGAGTAGTAGGAAACCAACAGCAGGAACGGATGGGTCCCAGATCCCATTCAAAGGCACCTGCAGTAACCATCTTCTTTCTACGAGTCTCCACCTCTACAGGGCCTCCCACCCCACCCCCGTGCCATGGGCTGGGCAAGCCATGCCTTCAACACTGTAAGAGAAGTCTCTAGCCTCGGTTTCAGCTCTTCAGCTGTGAACTGGGTAGCAGCAAATGACCCAATGACCTGGCAGGGCCTGCCAGAGGCCTCCAATGGCGGCGGTCACGGTCCTGCCACAGCCCAGCACTGCCCAGCCCCATGGGCTCCACGCGGAGGAATGGAGTACTCAGCCACTCTCTGTTCAATCTGCCCCAGTGTCTCCACAGCCCTTCCACCTCCTCACCGGCTCGCTACTCTATTTCCACCGGTACTCGGCACCTCCCCGTTACCCAGTAGCCAAACGCATCTCTAACATCTGCTTGCGGTGCCAGACCCAACCACCTCATAGCAAGTAGGCTTGCCTGAGAACCACCTGACTCCCTGTGGGGAGGGAGTAGGAGGCTGGTGGGGCCTCCTGGGTGCACAGACCCTCTCCACACACAGGTCCCACAGGCTCCACTCCTCCTCCACAGGCACCAGCACTCTAAGTTCAGCAAAGCTGCCTTTGTAAGGAGCACAGAACCTACCTGTGTCTCCCTGGGGCTGGGGCTGAGTGTTCAAGGACAGTCCAGGAGCAGGACAGACAACACAAGGAGCGCACCGCAGCCTGTCACTTGAGCAAGCCATCCACCTCCCTGAGCCACTGGGAGTAAACTGTGTCCCACCCCAATTGCACGTGACAGGAGGTGCCTACAGGGACAGGGTGAACTCCTCCCCTATAGGCCCTCCAGAGATTGGAGATATGCTGAAAACACCTCAAAGCCCTCCGCTGGCTTCCTCCGGGGCCTGATCACCTTTCCTTGCCCAGGCGGACAGTGGAAATTGCTGCTCACCAGATCCCAGCCTGGAAAACATCTCTGACAGTCAGCCTCGCCCACTCCAACTGACCAAGGAACTGGAAAGAGCCGAGTGCTAATTTAGGCAATTACCACTAGCCAATGGTTAGCTTAGGCTCAGGTGAGGGAGCTGAGGAACAGATGGCTGTCGTGCTATTAGAGAAATGTGAAATCAGGCAGGTAGCAGCAGGCATCAAACCACATGCGAGGGCTTTTACAAATGCAGGCCAAGTTTACAAAGAACAATAAGCAAATTCTTACTTTATTACGCTCTCTGCTTTCGAAGCTGCCTCGTGGAATTGCTGAGCAGACATTTTATACATCTCAGCATTCTACAAAGAGAAAAAGAGAACTGGTTACCAAAGGCTGAAACATCCCCCTGGCCCTCATGGGACACAACCGCGTTAGAAACCAACAGATGCTAATTTCTTGACCAGCAGCAATGCAGAGTGATTAGTCCGCAGCTTGGGTTCCACTCCTACCACACTGCCTGCTGCTTTAGGGTCCTAGAATAGCAAGTGCTGGAAGAACACAACAAGATCCTGTAGTTCAGGAGCTCATAAGCCACAACCCACAGGCAAAACCTACCGGCCCCCATTCTGTAAAGTCTCACAGGCATATAACCATACTCATTTGTTTATATATTGCAGCTGCTTTTATGTGACAATGACAGACTATAGTAGTTGTGACGAAGACTGTATGATCTACAAAGCCTAAAACATCTATCATCTCTAATGAAAACAACTCAGTCTGGTTTTAGGTGGACTCTGCAGCTCAGAGAGGTATAGTGATATGACCAAAGTCACACAGCAAGGGCAGTGTCAGGCTCTCACCCAGGAGTGTGGGTTCCCAGCCTGGGACACACTCTGCTGCCAACCACAACACCCACTTATCAGCATGGTAGCCACTAGTCCCGAGCACGGCAGAGATATTCTAAAGGTCCACCCTCCATCCAGCCTGAGACTATCTGTTGCAATGCACACCGCCTTGGAGCCAAGGCTGGTGGGAAGAGCCTCTAGGCTTGGGAACCAGACAAAGCTGGGGTAACTGTTTTATGTGCCGCCCAGGCCAGTCACTCTGCTCCATCCAGAACAGGCTCCTGAGTTACTACTCGCTCCCAGAGGAGAGAGGCATGAACACATGTTCTAACACCTGCGTTCCAGGTGGGAGGGCTTCAAGGCCCAAATGGATGATACCCAGTGTCTGGAGAAGCCACCACGGCTCAAGGCTCAGTCTTGTGGGAAGCGGATTCTAGGGGAAAGCAACCCAAGCCAGGACTAGATCAGGTTTCCCCTGTGCAGGGTGATGAACATGGCTGCAGAGGCAACACGGGCCTCCCTGAGGCCTGGCCTCCTGTAGACACCAGGCCTTTGCAGCGAGATCACAGGGCTGTGCTCCCTGAGCTTGGCTCTGTCCACCCAGGCCACGTGCTTAGCCTGGCTCTGCCCGCACAAAAGGATCACGCTAGTCCTTACAGGTGAGATTGTTCAGAATCAGCCCCACAGACAACTACTTCCTGCATAGCACAGAGCTCCATCAGGACTGTGGAGAAGGCACCCTCTATCCTCTGTTGGGACTCCACACAACCCCTAGCCTCAGAGGGTGGTCAGGGAAGAAAAAGGAACCTCAGAGGCAGAGTTCCTGAAGCACTCGGCCACTGCCAGCAGGGACGAGGCTCCACACGGGCCTGCCACTCTCAACGGCAAAGTGGGCCTAGCCATGTCACGAGGCATGCCCCTTCGCGCTTCCTCTCCTCTAAGCCAGAGCCCTCAGTGGGAAATGCCAATGCTTCCAGCACACAGCAGGTACACAGTACACTCTCCAGCCCCATGTTCGCTCTAGATCTCTCAGTCCACAGTGGACTGTCCTGGTAGAGGGGAAAGGACAAAAGCAATGGAACGAAGCCCCTCCTCTCCCTCCAAGTAGGTGCTCTTCTGTGACCTCCTTGAGGACCTTGTGAAGACATGGCCTGGTCCACAAAGCCACCTTCTAACCTTGGTGGCAGCTTGGCACATACTGGCTGTGTCCCTGGGCAAGCAGCTTGCTTCTGCTGAGCCATGCTTTCTTAACTAAGCGGTAGGCACCACCCAAGGCACCCACCAATCCAGCACAGAATGCTGCTGGGCTGTAACGTTAAACTGTGCTGAATCCTAGGTGCTTCTAGCTGAGCCCAGACTCTTCCTTCCTCACAGCATAACCTCACACTCTTTGGACCAAACACAGGGTGTTTCAGTCAGGCCGCCAGCTTCCAGACCTATCACCCCTGGCTGACCCTGCAATGGGAGGAGCCATGACCAAGATGGACCCCATGTGATATGGGATAGACTTCACGAGGGCCGACAGCCGGCCTGCGGGAACCAGGAGTGGCTAGGCTGACTGCAGGCTGAGATGAACGAATGTGCGTTGCTAAGACTCTCACAGGAAGTACCTGCAGGCCAAGAAGTGGTTGAGAGCACTGCACTGCAGCGTCCTCTATGGTTTTTCCAGATGACTCAGTGATCAGGCCCCACTCTAATCTAGCTGCTGCACATTTCACAACACAGGAAAGTCTTTAGGCCACACTGGGCGGCACTGTACCAGATGCTGCCTCACAGGCCTGGCATGGGCCTGGAAACACCCTCGTGGACAGGAGAGCCCTGGACAGACCCCAGAACTCACCACCATCTGGGGCTTTGGGAGAACTGACACCCCCCCGCCCCCATGTTCATCCTGAAACCCACTGAGTGTCCAGGGATTCCAAGACAAACTTTTGCTCCCAGGCTACAAAGGGACACTGGGCAGCATGGCCAGGGTGGTGTGTCAGACCACCTTCTTGGGGGGATGACACACACACACACACACACACACACACACACACACGCACACGCACACACACGAAGTTATTCACTCTCTTTTCCCATTCTCCCCTCTCCTCTTCCTCCCGAGCAGTCTCTTAGCTTGGTTCATATTCTGTCTAAGCCTACACACATTCCTATGTACATGTCTGTGAACACGAATGTCGTTTAGGTCTAGTTTCGCATGTCAGTGAAAACATATGTTTTATTTTCCGAGCTTGAGCTTGTCTTGTCTTACACAGCATGATGTCCTCTAGTTGCATCCATTTTCCTGAAAAATGACATTTCGTTTTCTTTATGGCTGTGTAGTATTCATACACACCCCTTCTTTATCCATTCATCTGTCCTTGGGCACTTCAGCTGATTCCATCATTTGGCTATTATGAAGAACAGTGTCATGATACACACAGAGGTGCAGGTTTCTTTCTTACACAGTGATTACTCTCTTTTGGATCTAGTCCAGTAGTGGTATGGCAGGGTCATAAGGAAGAACTTCTTCTAGTCTTTTGAGGAATCTCCATACTGATTTCCATAGTGGTTGCACTGGCTTGCATTCCCACCAACACTATGAGGAATCTTCTGTTCTTGAATCTTTTCCAGTTGTTATTTGTTTTCTGCCATTAAGACTGGAATGAGGTGGAATTTTAGTGTGGTTTTGATTTTCATTTCCTTTGTGGCTAAAGACATTGAAATTTTCTTCATGTGTATATTGGTCATTTGCATTTCTTCTTATGTGAGAACTATCTGTTCATCGGTGTGCTTGCCCATTTGTTGAAAGGATTATTTAGTCTCTTGCTGTTTAATTTCTTTCAGTTCTCTATTCTAGATATTAATCTTTTATCTGTTCAATAGCTAAGAAAGATTTTCTTTCATTCTATCAGCTCTTAGTTCTGATGATCATTTCTTTGCTATGCATAAACTGTTTAATATAGTTCCATCTGTCCATTCCTGCTCCCATTCTCTGGACATCTAGAATCCTACCTGGGAAAAATCTGCTTGTGCCTATGCTTCCCTTATAGTAGATTTAAAGTTTCAGATCTTACTTTTAAGTTCCTTACTAACTGGAATCAATGTTTTTTTGTTTCTTGTCAGGCATGGGGCTTGAACTCTGGGCCTGGGGCGCTGTCCCTCAGCTCTTTAGCTTAATGCAAGAGCTCTACTGCTTGAGCCACAGCGCTACTCCCTGTTTTCTGGTGGTTAAATGGAGATGAGAGTCTCATGGACTTTTCTGCCTGGGCTGGCTTTGAACTGCAATCCTCAGATCTCAGCCTCCTGAGTAGCTAGGATTACAGGCATGAGCCACCAGTGCCCAACCTTGGAATCAATGTTTAATAGGATGATTAGGGGGTGGGGAGGGGATATTCCTTCACAGCAGTAGGTAAACCAGGTATCCAGTGCTGGGAATAGAACAAGTACACAGTAGAGCATACAGCTCTACCAATCAGCTATACCACTGACACTAAGGCACCACTGTGTTTCATTAAACAATGTCTTTAAAGATACAAATGGTTTAGAAAACAAAAGCAGAATGGAGACCGGGTATAGAGTGAGTGAGGAAGTTGCTGTCCAGCCCTCCCCTCCTCTTCGCAGCCCACAGGTGAGGTGGTAGTACATCCTTGAGCACACTGCTCGAGTAAGCACACACACAGCCCACGCGTCCCTGACACCCATGGCAGACGTGATGAGCCCACTTCATCTCTTCACTTGCCAGAGACAGCATCCACTTTTCCTACTGAATAAACAGTCTTTCCTTGGACAGACAAATACCACAAACCTTAGACTGCACACCGCCCTCACCCCCTCCCAGATACACAAGGCCATATTGCAGGCTCCCACAGTTACAAATGATGCTGAAGGGAACAACTCTGTGCAGGAATGAAAAAAACTTATAGGGCACCTTCCAGAAGCCAAGTTCTTGGGTCAAAAGGTATACTAACTGTGAACAAATTTTATAAATGAGTAGAAATGAGCCAAGTGAGAAGCATCATGGATAAGAAGCAGCAGAGTTGCCGGGCGCCAGTGGCTCATGCCTGTAATCCTAGCTACTGAGAAGGCTGAGATCTGAGGATCACAGTTCAAAGCCAGCCTGGGCAGAAAAGTCCATGGCAGTCTTATCTCCAAATAACCACTAGAAAAAACTGGAAGTGGTGCTGTGGCTCAAGCGGTAGAGCGCTCGACTTGAGCTGAAGAGCGTAGGGACAGTGACCAAGCCCAAAGTTCAAGCCCCATGACCAAAAAAAAAAAAAGCAGTAGCAGAGTGAGGAAGCCTGAGGCATGCACATGGCTGCAGGAGAGGGGAGAGGCACTGGCTGGGGACGGGGGAGGGGTGGCGGGAGCTGGGAGGACGCCATGGAGCGCCTCAACAGCAGCTCACAGGCCTGGGTTTCATCCCACAATGAGAAGAAAAACGCTTTGCTTTTGAAGGAGAGTGGCAAGTACAGTCATGTTTTTACTTAGTTTTTGGTGGTGCTGGGGTTTAACTCAGGGTCTCATACTTGTCAGGTGAGAGCTCTATCTCTGAGCCACATTTCCGTATTTCTAAAGGGATAAGGGAGCTGTATAAACAAGACGGCGCCGTTTTCTCCCTGGCTATGTCAGCAGTGACCCCTCAGCCCAAGGCCCAGGAAGATGGTTGCTGAGCCTGAAATGAGGCCATGGAACCCCATCAGTTGCTAGGAAACCCCTCTGTCTTTGAGGGACATGGTCCTGAATCTTCACACCTTTATTATACCTAATAATCACAAACTAGCATTTCTGGGGGCTTCTCAATTCTGGGACGCCTCTTCCTCTGTCCTGTAGACAGCCACCCCTCCTCCAACCCCTCCAGCTGTTCCACATGCACATCTGAAGGCAGAAGACCTGATCTCCATTAATTAAATCTGCCATTAAAAATTAAATAACGTGAGTAGGAAGGTGTGAGCATTATCTCTACGGGTTTCCAAAGTCACAGTGTTTCTTCAATTACTTCCCAAGCAGTTTTCATATTTCATACTGACTGATTTCTCCAAGGGCCTGGATTTGTGAGATCAAAAGCAAGCGTGAGGGCGAGGGAGGCACAGTGAGAGGCTGGAGGGGGAGGGCATGTCGTAAGCAGAGGAGTGTGGCTGCTGCCCTTGGGAGAGCCTGGGTTGGGAGCAAAGCAGGAGAGGGTGTTGAGGCTTCAAGTTCTGTGTGAGCCCACTGAGCAGAGGGCCGGGTAGTACTCACATGAGCAATTGCAGATGTAAGGGCAGGAGCTTCATCTGTTGGTTTAGACCCCCAAAAGACACATGGCCAAGCAAAAACATTCATTAACGGCCTACTACGTGCATAGGCCTATGCTAAGTGGCACAGAGTGGCATATCCAGCATTCTCGGATATCTAACAAGGAAAGTCAAGTCTAATGTCTAAGGCACATCCTAAGAACAACAGAGAGAACAAAGCTGCAGGGGCATGTATGGGTGTGGTTAGTCTGCACTTGGGCAAGTGCATGGGCAAGGGTCAAATCTCTGTCTGTCTCAGCTTCCTAGCTGTGAAGTGGGAATGGTGACAAAGATTCCTTCAGACAATTTTGTGGGGATTGAATGACATATGCAATGTAAAATGCTAGAACAGTGCTCAGTACAGAATAAACATTCAATAAATGTTGAGAAAACTTAAAAATCCATATTAACTAACCAAAAAATGCTGTATGTTTGGCAGACAGACCTGGGTGTATTGAAATAGCAAGGGAAATCTCCTTGCAGCCTCTTCAAAGGAAGGATTTAGCCTCTTTTGTTCATTCATTTATCCTCAGAGCCTCTAACGGGGCCTGGCACACAGCATGCCCTTAAGAGAAAGTTGCTGAGTATATATAAATTAAGGTTAGATTTATATAGCTGATTCAAAAAGATGGTTAGGATAGTCATTTATTTAATCAGTCCAAGAACTTTACTGAGCTCTGCTCTGTTGCAGGCGCTGTCCAGGGCAACTGGCAGAGTGGTGAGTACTCGGCTGGGTAGTATAGGGTATGATAGGACACAAGGGAGACAGGGTGTGGACAAGGGGGGTTGCAGGAATGCGGGAGGATTAAGTAGCAATCTTTCCTAAAGGTAGGAACATTTTACCAAATGCTTAAGGAGGATGCAAGCACCCGAAGCCACTAAGTGTGCACTGCATACCAGCAATGTACTCAAAACTCCTGTCAAACACAGACAGTCTGTCTGTAAGGCCTAATGGTCCTCATGGGCCAGGTTCTGAGGCAGGGACTTTCCAACAGGCACATTCCTAAAATAATTTACAGTGCTACGTCAAGGTCAGCATCGCTGCACTTGGGGCAGATGAAAACGCTGAGGTTTGGCAAGAATGACATCTAGTCCAGGGTGTCACAGCATCAAGCAAAAGACCAGGGTCTGACAGCTCCCTGCCTCCTCCTACTGGCGGCGTGCCTTCCTGCCTGGTCCAGCTGTCCCGAACAACCCAATGGCCACACAGACAGAGCACACCTATGCACAGTTCCATGTGGAAAATCGTGAACCCTCAAATCCTGATGGCCAGGGAATGAGAGATTTCTAGCAAAGTTAGTGCAGGCTGGAAAAGGGCCAATGGTTGAAGGCCTGAGTAAATCCCAGGGATCTGAGAGCCCCATGCCAAGGTGCTGTCAACATGGCCAGCACTGGCCATATGGGGAGATTTGAAACTCACCAGCTTAATTATCAAAAGCTTCTCCAAGCTCACAGGAATGCTGAATTTTACGGAAAGTGAAGATAATTAACATATTCAGAGTTGAGAGTCTTAAGTGAAAAGAGTAAAAAACACAAATGAGATAGGAACATTGTCTTTTTTTAAAAAGGGTGAAATTATCAATAAAATATTAGAAGTGCAGGACAGGAAGTCAGCCACATTGCAGTGAGTGATGACGATTTTAGTTCTGCTGAGTGGCTAGGCAGCCGGTGCTTGCTAGCTTACAAAGCTGGCCTACTGTCATCGGAGAGAGGGCCCCATTTTCATGATCGTCTCTGCATGTACTCCATGGAAGGCACAAAGACCAACACTGAACTGGTAGCCTTCCTCAGACTGCTAAGATGACCCAACCAAGCCTATTCCCACCTCCAACTCCCAGCAGGCAGGCAGGCAGGCAGGCTCTTCTTTGGAGCCTCCAGTTCCTGCTCCTCCTCCTCCTCCTGATCTCAGCCTTTTGTTTTGTTTTGGTTTTGCTTGGTCATGGGGCTTGAACTCAAGGCCTAAGTATTGTCCCTATGCTTTATCACTTAAGATGAGTGCTCTACCGTGGTTAATTGGAGGTAAGCGTCTCATGGACTTTCCTGCCCTGGCTGGCCTCCTGAGTAGCTAGGATGACAGGCGTGAGCCACCGGCGCCTGGCAAAGCCTTTCTGTAAGCTGTACCTAGTCTCCAGTCCTCACTACACCTACTCAGATCTTAGACTATCTTGGTAACCTGCCTGCTCTGCCACAGCTGTAGGGGCCCCGGAGCCATCAAAGATCTGCCAGGCAAACTCTAGCTTAGCTCAGCCGTACCCCTGAGCTCGTTTCCTTCCCCATTCTCACAGCCCCAAGTTCACAGGTGAGTGTGTCCTACTTGAAGTTACCACTAGGCTGGTCCTCCTGTCCTAAGCACACTTCTGGCAATTCCCATGACCACTACCCTCAGAAGAGATGCTCACCACCCACTGTGGGCTCAGTGCTGATGGTGGCTCAGGAGGGAAGCTCCCCCTAACTGCTCCTTCACTGGTTGAGGGGCAATGGCTCCCAGCTTCAGGGGTACACCGAGGATGTAGGAACCACTGAATATGAATGTGTGTGCTGAGAATGCTGCTCAGCAGGCCATCGTTCACTTGTTTCTTTCAGTCAGTCAGTCAACAAACATTTGTTGAGTGCCTGTTATTTACCAAGCTGCTTTCTACAAGTAGTGAGCACATCAGTAAACAAGAGAGGGAACATTCCGCCTCCACCGAGAAAGGAATCCAGATACAGAAGAGAGTGTTGCCACTTGAAGTACCTCATCAGGCCTCTCCCCTGCTGGGAAGACACCTGCAGAGACCTGACCCATGTAAAGTCCAAGAGGAAGGTCCTGAGGTGAGGCCACTTGGTGTGGCTAGTGACTTTCAAGAATAAAAATAACACCGAAAAGATGGGAGGATGATGAAAGGGGTGACGCTGTCCTCACAAACTGACATGCTAACAGAAATCTCTTTGTACAACTTAAGGATAATAACAATATTTTAACCAAGAATAGCAAACAAGGGCGCGGTCAGCCAGAGCCCAACCTGAGCACACTCCTGCGGAGCCTGTCCTAGCTATGGCTGGAAGACAAGCTTGGGGACTCTCTGGAAAGACTGCAGGCTGTGGGATAGTCTCCCACCAGCAGACAGCAACAGAGTGGAAACAGCCTGGACACGTGGGGGTTGTGCAGAGCCAGACCATACACGGAGGGAGTCGTAACATTTTCTGCTAGTGGTGCTGGGGAATCAGACTACTACCCCAGCCTTGGGCCCACTGAGACTTAAAACATTTAAGAGAGGAGGAGAGAAGAGACCAGGAAGGCTGCTGGAGATGTGTGAAGAACTCAGGAGTGGCTGGAGCCCAAGATACGAACTTTATATCCCCTGAAGCAATTTCGACTCCTTAAACGTAGCTCAATGCCAGCCCCTGCAGCCCTTACCAGAACTGCACTCCCTGGTATGTCCTCCTTCCATTTCTTCAACCAGTGCCAGGCGTTTTTCTTCTACAATTTCCAAACACCCCCCTATGTCTCTGCTTCTTGCCACTCCTGTACAGGCAAGCAGCGCTGCTCCTCACTTAGCCCCTGGACATTACCAGTCAATTACCCCCTGCTTCCTGCCTCAAGGCTCCCCTATCAAACAGGCACTGAGCTGCTGGATAGCCCTGCCTCCTGCCCATCTCCTGCATCCTCCCCTCCCTACCATCGCTACTTTGTTCAGTCTTCATTACCTTCTGAGTAGACGATTACAAGGATGTGCCTCCTTCTGGTCCCTCTGCCTCCAGTTATCCTCCACATCTGTGTCAGCTCTCAGCTGAGAAGGTTCCCCAGTGCTTGTGGAGTGGTAGATAGACTCTCCCTTTGAGACCTGGCTTCTCTATTAATACCCTTGGCAACTGCCCCCAGAGTCTCTGCATTTCACTCTTAATGGGTTGCTATTCCCCTAGTCTCCATGACATTCCACGTACTGCTTCCTCTGCTAGTTCTACCCTGTCCACCGGGAAACTTCTACTACTGCTTTAAGACCCAACAAAAATATCCCTTCACTTGGACAATGGTATTCCTCTCTGGACAACACCAATGCCCTTCTCTGCTCTGCAGTCAGTGTCAGTGGCATCCCACAGGGTACTGTTGACCTACTTGACTCCCTTGCTTAGACTGGGAAGTGCACAGACTCTGGAGTGGCTTTGTGTGTGCTAGTACTGGGGCTTGAACTCAAGACCAGGGTACTGTCCCTTAGTGTTTTGCTCGAGGCTGTTAGTACTGTCCCCACCTTTGGTCCTCAGCTCCTCTCTGCACTAGAGGCCTGCCCTACAGCTGGGTACTCCCTTTCCCCGCCCAGACCCACCAGACTCTCCACGCCTAGGGTCGGACACCATCTGTTTCCTCTCCCGGGGAGATATGGCTCCTCTAATAAACCCACAATCATGTTTCTCCTGTGCCTGCTTGCCTGCCCTGGCATGGTCCCCTGGGATGGCCATGAAGGATTCCTACAAAGGCTGGCATCCTACACTGGAGACAAGATGGTCTCACTGACTTTCCTGACTTCAAACTTCAATCCTCAGAACTTGGCCTCCTGAGTAGTTAGGATAGTAAGTGTGAGCCACTGGCACCTGGCTTGGGTGGCTTTTTATCTCTTTTGCCAGTCGTCGGCCAAATCCTAGGCTGGATGGATGTCTACCCAAAGAATGAATAAAGGCATTCTCAGTTCAACCAAGCCTGGCTTCTCTGCTCCCGACCTACCTGGCATGCCTCCTCCTGGAGCCCCTCCCAGCTGTGCCCTTCCTCTCCTCTAACGCAGCCTACCTCCCCTTCCCAGCGCTCCTATTCTTGGGACATGCAATCCATGTCCTATTTCCTTTCTTTCTTTTTTTTTGGGTCAGTTGTGGGACTTGAACTCAGTGCCTGGGAGCTATGCCCCAGCTCTTTTACTCAAGGCTAGTGCTGTACCATTTGAGCCACAATGCCGCTTCTGGCTTCTTCTGGTAGTTTATTGGAGGTAAGAGTCTCACAGACTTACTGCCTTGGGTTTTCTTTGAACCATGATCCTCAGATCTCAGCTTCCAGAGTGGCTAGGATCACAGACATGAGCCACTGGCGCCCAGCTTTGTCCTATTTCTTAATACATCTGACTGGCTGTCATTTAAACCCTGTCTAGGTGTGAACTGCTAATTGGCTTTAGATGAGACCCTCTCAGAGGCATCTGCATCTGTGAAAAGCAGAGAGATAAGATCCTTTTATGTCATTTTCTCCCTCAGAACCATGTATTCTGGACTGGGCCTCTTCAGGGGTTTGGCTGAGCCTCCTGACCCTTTGTCACTTCTGGGGTATGTTGCTGAGTGTATTGTTGGGGTTGGAGAGGAATTTACTACTTTCTCCTTACAAGAGATAAAAAATCTGAGCCTAGACATGCATGCATGTGTGTGCATACATACCGACTGCATATAGTCAAACAACACATAAATGTAAAGTTGTGTTAATTAAAAATAGATGCACAGATTTTTTTGCATTGATTTACACTGAATATGTAACTTTAGCCAACAGACCTTCAGTGACTTCCAAATTTCACCCCTAAGCTCTTTTTCTTTGTGAGTCACCAAGACTGTGTCTGTGGGGGGATGATCCACACCTCTGGTGTACCTGGGTACCTGTGGGTGCCCCAGGCTGGCAAGGACTGAGGACACGTGCCCTTGGGGCACGTGGACATATGCTTCGGCACATGGGAAGGACACATACCTAGAGAAATTTGTCATGACTGAAGCAGGGCTGACAAGACGCATGGTAACTCCTGACAAACAAGGCTGATGGTCTGCAACTGGGCACAGCAGGGGAGTAAGGGCAGAGCAGAGCAGGGGTGTGAGGGCAGGGCAGAGCAGAGCAGGGGTGTGAGGGCAGGGCAGAGCAGAGCAGGGGTGTGAGGGCAGAGCAGGGGTGGGTGGGCAGGGCAGAGCAGAGCAGAGCAGGGGTGTGAGGGCAGAGCAGACCAGGGGTGTTGAGGGCAGAGCAGAGCAGGGGTGTGAGGGCAGAGCAGAGCAGAGCAGGGATGTAAGGGCAGGGCAGAGCAGGGGTGTGAGGGCAGAGCAGAGCAGGGGTGTGAGGGCAGGGCAGAGCAGGGGTGGGTAGGCAGAGCAGAGCAGGGGTGGGTGGGCAGGTGGGCAGGGCAGAGCAGGGGTGTGAGGGCAGAGCAGAGTAGGGGTGTGAGGGCAGAGCAGAGCAGGGGTGTGAGAACAGAGCAGGGGTGTGAGGGCAGAGCAG
>NW_012267369.1:351048-355178 GCF_000151885.1 Dipodomys ordii | reverse complement strand
CAGAGCAGAGCAGAGCAGGGGTGTGAGGGCAGAGCAGAGCAGGGGTGTGGGGGCAGAGCAGAGCAGAGCAGGGGTGTGAGGGCAGGGCAGAGCAGGGGTGTGAGGGCAGAGCAGAGCAGGGGTGTGGGGGCAGAGCAGGGGTGTGAGGGCAGAGCAGGGGTGTGAGAGCAGCTCCGTACACTGGCTCTGTAGATGGAGGCCTAGGAACTGAGGGAAGAGGTTGTATTCAAGTTTACATGAAAGGATCAGCAAGAAGTACCTGATTAACAAATGATCAAAATCTATTTAAATGATGTTTGCAACTGAGCCGTCAGTTCCACCCTACCCGGATGGAGGGTCTGTGAGTTAGGGCAGTCTCCCTGGGAGCGGACCAGAGGCCAGGAGAGGGCATTAACGTAGGGAGGCAAGGCTCTTCATGGCTGTGAGGTACAGAACAGAACTTAACCTAGATGGACAGAAGCCAGGTGAGGGCAGACAGGGAGGGAATTCAAAGCTGTGCTTGGGGTAAAGAGGATTGACAAGGTAATCTACCGCTGTAATCATTCCACCGGCAGGGCACGGGAGAGGCAGGCCTCCGAGCTGGGCAGCGGAGTCACGCTGACAAATGCCGGGCAGCCAGCCATTCTTTGGGGGCTGCTGGTTACTTGAGTCTTACATCTGCAGAAAGTAATTGGCAAAATGAATATCTGGAGAGTTTGAAAACAAAATGCAAAGCATGAAAGAAAATAAAAATTAAAAAATCTAAAAGATATGAATTGTATGTTCAATTCTGCTCTTACTGCTAATCCGACCCTCAATAAAATTGTATATACAGGTCTTGATGCTGGAGAAGTGCAATGATTTTCTGCATAGAACAGCGAAGTCCAAAGTCTCAAGGGCAATCTGCATGCTGTGGGTTCTGGGGCTGGGATTCCACCGTCAAGGCACAGTTGTGCCCTGAGCCTGCTCGGGCTGAAGCAAGGAAGCACTGGGCATCAGGCCACAAAGGCATTAAGATGATGTTTCCCCTTTAGTGCTGATGCTAGAGGTTTCACCTCCAGAGGAATTGCAGAGGGAAAAGTAGACAAGCAGATACTCTGCAATACAGAGACAGAGGCTTCCGTGACACAAGGAGAGAAGACCCGAGGCCTGCTCAGAGACTTCCAGGATAGGCAGGTGCTTTTCTCCCATGGAACTGAAGGCAGCCTCTTGGCATAGGCTCTCTCTCCTCAGGCTTGGGCAGCATGTGGCCTTGCTACTCAGGGAAAAGCTCTGAGCCAGTAACATCGGCTTGGCCTGGGAGCATGTTCCAAACGTACCATCTTTGGGTCCCTAAGTCCTCAAGCAATGTGGCGTGAGCCTGAGAAGCAGAGGCATGCAGGACGGAGGCACAATATTCTTTTTGTTTAAAAAAGTACCAGTGGCTCATGACTGTAAGCTTTTTTTTTTTTTTTTGGTCGGCCGTGGGGCTTGAACTCTGGGCCTGGGCGCTGTCCCTCAGCCCTTCAGCTTAAGGCGAGTGCTCTACCACGAGCTGCAGCGCCACTTCCGGTTTTCTGGTGGTTTTTATTGGAGATAGGAGTCTCACGGTCTCTCCTGCCCGGGCTAGCTTTGAACCGCGATCCTCAGATCTCAGCCTCCTGAGTAGCTAGGATAACAGGCGTGAGCCACCGGCGCCCGGCTATGACTGTAAGCTTTTTGGGAGGCTCATTCATCGTTCAATGCTAGAAAGCCCTTAAGACCCCTTCTCACCCCATACTGAACATGTGGCAAGCACCTGTGGTCCCAGTAAAGATGGGAAGCCTAAAGTAGGTACACTGCAACTCAAGCATGTTCCCAGGCAGGAAGTAAGACTTTATCCTAAAGCAACCAGTGAAAAACAGGGCAAGGGATGTGGCTCAGTAGTACTGTGCCTAAGTTCAAACAACAACCATCAAAATTTCACCACAGTCCTTACATGTCCCCATGGTTTTATTTTATTTTATTTTTTTGTTGGTCGTGGGACTTGAACTCTGGGCCTGGGCTCTGTCCCTCAGCTCTTCAGCTCAAGGCAAGTGCTCTACGGCTTGAGCCACAGCGCCACTTCCCCATGGTTTTATACCTGCAACTTCACATGCCTGAAATTCTTGCTGGGCTCTGAGAGCCAGCTGTGCTGTGGCCCTAGTCCTGGCTAGACCCTGGCATTATCTGAACCCACTCCAACAGACTGTATTGGCCAGAAGATGTGAATGTGCAGCCAAGACCGAGAATGACTGCTCTGCGGCCAGAGATCTATGCTTACATCTTGGGTTCTCCATTTGCTACTTGTATTTTTTTTTTAGGCAAGTTACCTAATCTTTCCATGTCTCAGTTTCCTCATCTATCAAATGAGAAGCTAGTACCTAGCAGGTCTCCTCCTTTTCTCAAAGCAATGCTTCAAGGATTAAGAGAGAACGCAGCTGGCACTCAATGAATGACAGCAGCACTGGCACTGCCTTTCCGCATGTGATTGCACACAAGATCCAGGCATGCAATCATCATGACACCACGGAGCGCTCAGCACTCAGCCCTTCCTCATATGGCGTATGTTCAAGTGCTTGTTGAATTCTGCTTTTACTTCATGGAAAGAGCTTTATTTGGTCTACATGCCAGAGAAGGAGGTAGGAAAACCAGGACAGTGCACCTGAAGGGAGGGCAGGGTAGGGGAAGAGGGAAATGAGCAAGGCAGCAGTTTCAGGCAGAACAGAACAGCTTGTTTGAAGCCATATGGGAGCACCCCGGACAAAGGTCAGAATGGTGGGAGGTTCTAACTGCCAGTGATTTCATTTAGCTCTACCAACCAGAGAAAGCTGGAGCACAGATAAAAAAGAGACTGAGATGACGAAGAAAATGGTCCAAGGTTGCTGAACCAGTGCCTATCAGTGCACGCAGGATTTAAACCCAGGTCTGCGTGCCTTTGGTAAAGTGCCTATACTTTCTCCATCAGACAACACAGAATACAAAGTTCTTCAGTGAAAAGCCATTGAAGAATACGGACAGGATGAAAATCAGATTAAAAAGCAAGTTTGCTGTTAAACAATATCCTTGTTAAAAAAAATCTATCTCTAGCACATTAACCCATAGCATTGCCAGCATATTAATCCGGAAGGAGAAAAATGTCTCAGAGTTGCACTCCTGCTGAGAGAGCCTGGTCCATGGTCATGGTACTTAGAGACACAAAGAGGCCTGATGACTCCTGAAATACAGCCAGCCTGGATAAATGGGAGGTCAGCCCCGCTGGCAGACCAGGTCCACCTGCAGTGTCTTGGTGAGGGTCCACACCAGCTGGGCCGCCCTGACTGCTGCTCTCCTCCAGCAACCAGGGCCCTCCCACACTGAGGCTCTGCTACCCTCACCTCTTCCTCCAGCTAGCCCACATAGGAGTCCAAGTGGACAAGCATCTTGTGAGTTGACGCTCAGCTGTGTCGCAGCAGTAATTGCTAGTTCAGAGCTGTTTTCTGGCAACGTCTGGGAAGGGAAGTGGGCCTGGGAAGGATGTTCATGGAGTAGAGCAGACGCACAGGGATAAAAAGTACTCACCTCCACCACTCATCTCCCACTTCTCCCTTGTGCCACAGCTGGTTGGTCTGGACACGTCACCCAACTAGTCTACACTACTTTCCAGGATCAACTAGACCACTCCCACACACCAACCAGGAGTGTTCCAGAGGAATCTTGAGGTAACCTGCACTCTTCACTTGAGTGGATCAAATTGGTGGACAGTCCTGTGAACAGTGTGAGAAGATGACTGGGCCAGTCAAGTTTCTTCGGGAATAAGCATAGGAACAAGGGGCCAGAGTATGATGCAGGTAACACGAGAGGGAGTCACATGGCCATCAGAATATGATGCAGGTAACGTAAGAGGGAGTTATGGGCTGGGAAGGTGGCTCAGTGGTAGAGCACTTGCCTTGCATGCATGAGGCCTTGGGTTCAATTCCTCAGCACCACATAAGCAGAAAAAGCTGGAGTGGCACTGTAGCTCAAGTGGTAGAGCGCTAGCCTTGAACTGAAGAGCTGAGGGGCAGCACCCAGGCCGAGTTCAGGCCTACAAAAGAAAGAAAGAAAGAAAGAAAGAAAGAAAGAAAGAAAGAAAGAAAGAAAGAAAGAAAGAAAGAAAGAAAGAAAGAAAGAAA
>NW_012267369.1:338634-350998 GCF_000151885.1 Dipodomys ordii | reverse complement strand
AGAAAGAAAGAAAGAAAGAAAGAAAGAAAGAAAGAAAGAAAGAAAGAAAGAAAGAAAGAAAGAAAGAAAGAAAGAAAGAAAGAAAGAAAGAAAGAGAGAGAAGATAGAAAGAAAAGAAAAAGCAAGCAAGCAAGCAAGTAAGAAAGAGAGAAAGAAAGAGAAAAAGAAAAAGAGGCAGTTGTATGGTCATCAGCATCTGATGCAGGTAACACGAGAGGGAGTCGTATGGCCTTCAGGGCCAAGGAACAGAAACAGAGTAGTGCATGGGGAAACCATGCAGTGGGCAGTAGAGAGCTGATTCAGCCATACGGAGGGGGAAGGAGGCCCAGACCCGAGCTGTCCTGGGTCCATGTTGCTTCCTGGTTCTAGGATGAGAACATGCTTAAGATAAACTTCACTTTTTAACACAGTCCCCTCTCCAGAGTCCTGGGGTAAAGCCCAAAGCTGCCGAAGGCAAGAAAGAATAAAATTGCTTTGAAATTGCCTCTTTTATCTTAAAACATAACTTGAATTTTCCATGCTATTCCATAGTATCAGTGTTTGCTTTAATATAAAAATAGCATACCTCCCCCCAAAGCCTCATGTAAAATGGATGTTCCAGGAAGATGTGCCCTTTCTACTCTGAGGTTTTCCTATCTCTACTCTTGCAAGTGAGTGGGCCACCCTGGGGAAACATACCCTGCAGGCACACACCGGTGGGGGTGGGCGGAGCATGAGACACGGCAGCTGGATGGGACAAGCTGGGCTCAAGGACCTTGAAGGGCCTCCTTGCTCTCCCTTGCAGAGTGTGAGCTAAGAGGCTCCTATAAACTTCAGAGGAAAAGCCTCATCTTAAATGTAGAAACAGAGTCACAGCAACTGCAGCCCTGCAGGCCCTCAAAAGGCTTCTGATCATTCTCATTCATACCACTCATACCCAATGGTTGGATACAGAGGGGAAAAGCAGTGTGGGGGACAGGAGAGGAACAAATATGGAGGGAGGAGGCACACCCTCATGCCACGATGATTTGTTCCAATGCTCAAGAAGAACCACAAAGAACACGCCGAAATCTCACTGACTTTGAGGAAGAAGCCTGCTTTCCAAATAATGAGTGCCTCGTTTTGCCAACGAAGGCAGAAATGTAGAATAGTCACACTTCCACTGGCCCACATGACATTTCATGTCATCTTGGGAATCTACGTGCGTACACACGAGGGCTCTCTTGTCCTTCCTCCTCCCTGCTGCCAGTCCCAGAATGCTAGGTGCAGGTGCTGCTGCTGCGGAAATGCAGTGGCAGGAGTGGTCACCCCTACCTGCCATGCCTGTCTGCCACCCCCAGTACTCAGCCCTCAGGAAGCTCTTCCTCTAAGTAGCTCCCGGAGGAATCCTTTCCTTCACTAACTCGCTGTACCCTCCAGCAAGTCACCTCACCTCCCCAGGTCCTAGCGAAATGAGGCAATTAGATCACATTGATTCAACGGTTCTTTCCAGCTTGAGGAATCTATGATTTTAGCTATGTAACCGTTAACAAGAATGAGGAAGGTTTATATATACCGACAGAGAGAGAACTGCAAGACATATTATTAAAGTAAAAAGAGCAAGCTGCAGAACAATATAGTATGATTCCATTTGGGTAAAATATATGCTTGAATATGCATTAAAGTTTTTGAAAGGATATACAAGAAAGCACTAACATGGCTAGTCTGGTGAGTGGGGAGAGAGGGTTTGCAAGACAGTGGCATTCAATTTTACATCGACTTAAATGTTTTGCCACATGCATGCACAACTTTTTTTAATGAGATAAATAAATGCACGAGAAGCAGCGATTGTCAGCTGAGTTCTAAGCACTGCTTCCAGAGCCCTGCTGGCCACTCTGGTGCTGGAAGAACAGCGGCGGCGTCCCCATGCCCTGCCTCCTGCTTATTATGGAACAACAACCAGAGCCCTAGCTTGGTCACTGGCCCACTAGTGCTTTGCTGGCCTCCTGTTCCACTCCTGCCTGCTGCCTACAGACTGGCTGGGACGCCTATGAAACCAGCTGGCCATCCTGCACAGTGCTGAGGGAGGCCGGGAGGAAAGGAGCACACAGCCCACTGCAGAGGCCCTCCTTGCCCCCACCCCCCACTTAATGTATGCCCTTTGTCTTGCAAGGTCTCAAGGAGTCTCTGGGCCTCAAATGCTCAGGTGGCCCCACAGAGCAGAGAGGCTGCTGAGCACAAACACTTTGCTGCCACAACCCTGCGGCCAGCAGACTTCAGTGAAGGCCAGCCCCAGAGGGGAGGGAGGAGAACCACCTCACTTCATGGGCCGGCACTGCCCAGTCTGAGCTACTGAGAAGAGTGGGGCCGTGGGTGTATGTAGGGTTCTCAGGAAATGACACCTAAGGGATTATTGTGACTAGTCAGAGGGAAGGAATCACAAATGTAACAGTGCAGTGGCCAAGCACATGCATCCCTGCTGGCTTCTTCTGGAAAGGGTTCTGGGGCCTGTTTGTTGCTCTCAGTGATGGAACCTGGCAGGCTTCCCCAAAGGCCAGCTGCTGCTCCCCTGCCGCAGGGACTAACCCTCCTATATTCAGGGTACCAAGACATCCATGCATGTCCCCCAGGAGCTGGCTGCTCCTCCCATAGCCTACTCTTTTTTTTTTTTTTGGTCCGGTCGTGGGGCCTGAACTCTGGGCCTGGGCGCTGTCCCTCAGCTCTTCAGCTCAAGGCTAGTGCTCTACCCCTTGAGCCACAGCACCACATCTGGCTTTTTTTTAATGTGATGCTGAGGAATCGAACCCAGGGCCTCAGGCATGCAAGGCAAGCTCTCTACCACTGACCCACCTTCCCAGCCCCCCATAGCCTACTCTTGAGGTGGCCTTTCTGCCAGGCCTAACCTAACAGCAGGGCCATGCAGCATGGCCCAGAAGGTTACAGCCCTCTCACTCTGCTGAGGTCTCACCCATCAAGCCATGCTTTAGGCCAGCGCCCCTCAGGGGAGCTTGCATCTGGGGCCCCCTTCACAGGTACATTCCCGGAGACTCGGTGTCTCTCTGTCTGCAGCTCTATTATCATTGCACCGGCACCATTTTACTTTTTGAAATGATACTACTACTACTACTACTAATAATAAAGAACAGGGGCTCATTGGATCAACGGCCTTTATAGAAATTTCCAAGCAAGAAACAGGAACTCTTAGGCCTGCTCCCCATCTGTCCTGACCTCAGTCGAGGTGGGCCAGAGCCTGAGAAGCAGTGTCACCAGTCCCGCAGGGCGGGAGAAACAGGCAGGGAAGATGAATGAGCTGCTCGGGGTGCTGAGATATCTTGACAGAGAAGGAAGAAAGCTGCTAACCTCTGGAAGCCAGACAATTATATATTACTCTCTTCAGAGCTTAGAGATCCTTCAATTAAAAACGAATCCACTGACACGGCATTCAAGTAAGAGCTATGTAAGGGAGGGGAATCGTTCCCTGTCAACAGTACCTTCACCAGATACATACTACAGAAAATAGTGGCAGGGAAAAGAATGAATGCATGGAATCCCAATGGAGGGATGGGGCTTGGTTTTAGGGCTTGAGTCTCAGAGAATCCAAGTATGATTGCTCCTGTGGAGAGCAGTAACAGCACAGAGAAGTTTCTGAAACCCACATCTCAGAAGGGAATGGGAATGAGAGTCTGTAGAAGGAGCACTTATGCAGAGGGAAGGGACATTAACGCCATCTTATAGACCAGGTGTGGTCTAGAGATAGACTGTATATCTCTTGAGGTTCTAGGAGTTCCAAGGATGCCCATCAGGGAAAGTTCTGCCAGAGCTGATGAGAAAGAAATGAGCAACACTGTTCTGCAGTGGTAAAAAAGTCAGGGTTAGGGCTGTTGAGGTGCTGTGGAGCAATGTTCTGGACATATTGGATGCTTCAAGCTAGTCCTGCTCTAGCTTGCTTCTCGAATTAAACCTGTCAACCCCTCAGTACATCATATAAACCCCAAATACAATTCAAGTCCAACTATTTCTTTCAACCATACTCTCTCAACCCTGGCCCTATATACCCTCTTCCCACACCAGATGCCTAAACAGCCATATCCAAACTGACATCTCTTTCCAGACTTGCTCTCTTACTCTCCTCCTGGCAGAGCCATTTGCTTGAAGTGCAAATCACATGTGCTCAAAGCATCTCTAGAAGAATATCCAAACTGCCTCCTGAGGCCATCCTCAGGGTCCCTCCCCTTTCTCCTTGGCCCTGGCCACCTCTCTGCCCATGGATGTGCAAATTTATTCAGGGCCTTGCCATGAGTTCTTCCTTCTGCTCAAAGATCTTCCCAGGGCTGAGAGTTTCTCAAACGTGGACCCCCACCAGCCTCTGCTTCCTCCTCTGTAGATGTCCGATATTGCTAGTCTCTCTGGTATGTGTTCAAGGCATGTACACTGCACTGACTACTGCTAACCCCAGAGCAGTGCCTGGCACAACATGGCTGCTAAATAAACCCTACTGCTTCTCCTGCCCCTGGTTCAGCAGGTGCAGCACCTGCTGAACCACCACTCCACTCCACACTTCTTTTTTTTGCTAGTCCTGGGGCTTGAACTCAGGGCCTAGGCCCTGTCCCCGTTTCTTTTGTTCAAGGATAGCACAACCACTTGAGCCACAGTCCCATTTCCAGCTTTTTCTGTGTATGTGGTGCTGAGGAATCGAACCCAGGACTTCATGCATGCTAGGTGAACACTCTACCACTAAGCTACATTCCCAGCCCTCCTCTACTTCTTTTCACAGAGAAACCCAGGACACAGAGCCGAAGTTCAAGCTCCAGCACTCTGCTACTATGCTTTCCCACTTCTTGGGGAACTCCAGCTTAAGTAAACGCTGTGACCCAGGGGGTGAGGTTGGAGAAGCACTGCTTGGAAGGGTGCCTCGAGGACCAATCTTCTGAGAGAGATGTGGCCAGAGTAATCTCAGACTTGCAGTGCAAAACACAGGACCCTGGACAGCACCCAGCAGTGGCTTTCTGGCTTCGGCAGAACTGCAGGCCAAGTAGATGTTCTTACACAGAAGCAAGGTGAGACTCAGAAATTCTGGTGCTACTACTTTGTGTGAGATGAGGTACAGGACTCAGCCTCACCTCCTATCTTCCCCTCCTCTTCCCTCCCAACTCTGCTGCCCCCAGTGGCCTGGAGTCGCTCTGAAGCTTCGTCAGCACTGCCCCATTAGCAGGTACCATCTGCCTAATGTACCTGCTGTGACGGGGGGGGGGGGGCGCGTTGCTGCAGCCCTGTCTCAACCCCTGCCCAAGGGATACTGCATACCTGAGACACGTAACCCACAGACCATGGTAGTCAGCAAGGGGAGCCAGAGCTGCGTCTGGGCCCCACTGATTGCGAGGGCCCATACACACCTGGGATGTAGCTGGCTACAGCCTCGGATCAGATCTTTTCCATTTTCCACAATGCTGAATGGCCCCCAGTCCCTGCTTGTAGCATACTTCTCAGTCCACTGAACCCAACTGTTTCCTGAGCAGCTGGTACCTAAGCAAGGGAAGCCCCCAGCAAGCTGGGCCATGTCACAGACACTAACTGTCCTCTCCACATGGGCTAGTCAGGTGAGAGGAGAAGCAGCAGCAGCTATGGAGAGCTCGGGCGCTGGATAGTCAGCTTGCCACATCAGCAGTGAACCAACCATCAGCTCAGGGCTGCAGTCCAGTCCTTCTGCTGGTACTTCCATCCACAGGGCCAACAAACTACCAATACAGGAGCGAGGCTGGCCAGCTGGCTAGTCCTCCTTCTAGGAGCACTTTCTGTGGGCCTAGAGATAGTAGGCTGGGTACCAGGCCAACCATGGGGGTGGCTGTGGAAAGACTTCTTCCTATAAATGATGTTCCTGATTCTCAGGGAGTCCTCAGCTCTGAGGAATCTGCAGGACAGAGGTAAAGAAGGGCAGAGAGGAAGAAGGACAGGCAGTGCTGATGTCTGGAAGTATCTTGCTACAGGTCATCCTAGGCGTAAGTCTTACCATGAACACCCAGCAGTGTGCTGTGTCTTGTCATGTGAGGGGCCAGTGTGATCAGTATGGGTTATTTTAGCAGGTATCACCATGGCAGCAGGGACTCAGCAGAAGCAGGGTGAGGCCACATAACTCCACGCGAGTCATACTCAGGGCCCATCGACACTAACGAGCACAGGTTCTAGGGTAAAGGAGTGCTGAACTGCTAAAGCCCAATGCAGGTCACCCCCCCCCACACACACACTAAGGCTGGGCTATAGCCCCTTTGAACCCCATCCTCTGCAACAGCATGCTAGTTTGCTAGTCTGGTCACTTCCCACCAACATACAGATTGGCTGGCCCAGGGGTCTTTTAGATGCACCTGCTAGCACTGCTCTCTTCCACCTCACCCACTCTGGCCCCTAGGCCACCTTCAGATTATACCCAAGTCCAGGCCCCTCAGTGCCCTCAACTGCTTAGTCCTCAACACCTTTTTCTCCACTCACAGGTTTGGCCCACTGATTTGGGCTCTTCCCTGTGTCATCAACAAGGCCCTTCTTATAGCCTGAATATACACCAGCTTTTCCAGAAGCCTCCACTATAACAGCTCACTAGCTACTCTAGGCTTTGTACATTGATCCCACAGCCCTCAGATATGCTGGTTACCTACCTGATGTTTTCAGAGATAGGGAGCTATGCGCAAGTGGCAGAACACGGAGAAGAACTGAAGTCTAACTGTGGGGCTGAACAAAAGAGGCACTGACCAGAAGAGGCACTCACTGGGACAAGGGCTGACGTGACTGTTTTCCTTCCTGCAATGGAAGCCTGACAGAACCTTGTGGCCATTTCCACGCTGTCCTCTCTCCTAATTCCACTCAAGGGGACTCAAGGCCTTCTGCATCCCAAGCCATGCACAGCTCTGGGGTAGGTGGGGGCCGCGGGAACCTTAGCACTAGTAACTGGAATGCAGCCATTGGCACAGCACTGTGTAACCACCTAATATGTGCTAAAGGAAGAATGGGGAAATAGATAAACGCTATTAGGGGCAACAGAAGGGAAGTTCTCGACCATGCCTTCACTCAGGGGTTGGGTGAGTGACTATGCATCAGGGTCTCTGTGTCAAACAGAATTAGATTTGGCTATAGGTAGCAGGAGAAAGCTATAGTCACAGGGGTTCAATCAACTTACAAGTCCTTTCCTCTCTGTGAGAAGCTAGCACACAGTCTGGAGGGCTTCTGCTCTCTCTTGCTCTGCCCTCCTTGTGTGGCTTCCCTCCTCAAAGTCACCTTTCCTTGAGCAGATGATACTGGAGCTTTTGCTCCCTTGCCCAAGTAGTCAGCCAGAGAGAGGTAGCAGGCAGCACTTCATCCAGGGGGGCCACTCGATGGCACCCCACCCATGTGTGCCTGGTTAGAATGGATTCATGTGGTGACCTTGAGTATGGAGAGGCTAGGAAGTGAGTGTTAACAGGATTCATGAAAAAGTAAGAGTGGACACAAAGCTGGTAACTTAAGGCTCTTGACCAGGCTCCTGCTGTTCGGTCATGATTCTTGTTCAGCAATAGAACACTGGCAAGATGAGCACTACAGCCTGCCTTCCCCACAGTCCCTACTCTGGCTCACAGAATGCAAATCTGAAGACTAGACCCAGACCTGGATCACTTCTGGCTTTTCTGGGAGTCATTTACTTGGGCCTTCACAAGGGATGAGAGCAGTACGCTAAATGTTCTTGTATGATTGGCTGACTCGTATTTTCTCAGAAAACCTCCAGTTAACACTGGGGACACATAGATTATCCACTGGCAGACACAAATAGCAGAAGTCAATTCAAGAAGTCGAGAAATACCTTGATAAAGGAAGAGATAATAATGTTAACAACAGTGAAAGTTATATATTATGCACTGTTATGTGTGGCAACATTTTAATTCTCACGGCTCTGTTGTACAGGTTGGGAATGAGAAACAGTCCCACAGTGGCGATTATAAAGAGACCCTAAAGAGCATGCTGAGCTTACACAGTGAGTGTAGACTGCCAGCTGGTTCTAAGGTGGATGGCTATCCATTTTACCAGAGTCACAGCGGAGAGGCCAGGAATGGCTGGGTGCCGGTGCCTCATGCCAGTTATCCTAGCTACTAGGAAGCTGAGATTTGAGGACTGTGGCTTGAGGCCAGCCCAGGCAGGAAAGTCTACAAGATTCTTTTTTTTTTTTTTTAGTCTACAAGATTCTTATCTCCAACTAAAAAAGCTGGAAGTGGAGTTGTGGTTTAAGTGGTAGACTGCCATCTGGAGCAAAAAAGAAGCTCAGGGACAGCGCTCAGGCCCTGAGTTCAAGTCTTAGAACCAGCAAAAAAAAAAAAAAGTTATAAATAAATACAAAGCTCAAGCTCACAGCACAGAAAACAAATTTGAGACCTCAGGCAGACTCTGACATTAGAAACAAGAATAACTCATAGGGTTTTAGGGTACAGCCTGCAACAAAGGCAAAAAACAAGAATGGACAGAGTCTGCAGAATGGCAAGAGGAGGGCCTGGGCACACATTGTTTACAAAGCCCTCTGTGGGGGGCTGAGTCTCATCTGCCAGGTGCTGCCCTGCAAGAAGCAGATGAGAAGCTCCTTGGTCTTATGTGAATACACAATCACAACATGACCAAGTACAAAAGGGCACAACAGAGTTGCAAGTGATCTTGTTGGCCACCAAGCTGAGCTGAGGGGCTACTGCCCAGCAACAGCCCAGGTCTGCTCAGTAACAAGAGAGGGATGAGCACCCATTTTAGGCACAAATAGCACCCTTACTGACATCAGGGCTTTCCCACTAGAATCTGTGAGTGGCAGTCTCAGAGAGTGGGCTAGGGACAGCTAGTGGCTGCATGAAACCCTTCTAATAGATCCACACAAGTGTGTGTGTGTGTGTCTGTCTGTCTGTCTGTCTGTGTGTCTGTGCACTGGTACTAGGGCCAGGGGCCTCTCACTCTTGCGTGGCCTTTTCACTGAAGGCTGATGCTATACCATTTGAGCTATACCTCTACCTCCAGCATTTTGTTGGTTAATTAAAGATAAGAGTCTCATGGAAGCCTGGCGCCGGTGGCTCATACCTTTAATTCTAGCTACTGAGGAGGCTGAGATATGAGGATCATGGTTCAAAGCCAGCCTGGGCAGAAAAGTCCATGAGACTCTTATCTCCACTTAACCACTAGAAAAACCAGAAGTGGCGCTGTGGCTCAAGCAGTAGATCGCTTGCCTTGAGCTGAAGAGCGCAGGGATAGCACCTAAGCCCAGAGTTTAAGCCCCACGACTAACAAAAGAAAAAAAAAAAGACTCTCATGGACTTTTATTGCTCAGGCTAATTTTGAACTGAGATCCTCAAGGTCTCAGCCTCCTGAGTATCAAGGGTTATAAGCATGAGCTACCAACACTCAATTAAAAAATTTTAACTGACATTTAACATTCATGCATGTGTAATTATGAGGCATAACATAACAGTTCAATATGTGTATATAACAGAGAATGACCAAACTAATGGAAATTAGCATTTCCCTCTTCTCAAACACATCATCTCTATGTGCTGAGAGCCTCTGGATTCTTCTAGTTATTTTGAAACATCATATGTCGTTGTAGGCTACACTTATCTTACTGTGTTATATATAGAACACCAGTACTAATCCCGTCTATTTAACTATATTTGGCATCCATTATCTAATCTCTCTGTCTCCCCTTTCCAGTCTCTAGTGACCACTATTCCACTCTCTTCTAGGAGATCAATTTTTATAGCTTCCACAATTGAGTAAAACATGTAGCATTTGTTTTTTGTGTCTGGCTTCACTTAACATAATATGGCCAGTATTGATTGAGATCACTCAGATAAACAAACCCACTTTGGGGTCCTAAGTAATTTTTGAAAGAGAAAAGAGGTTCTAAAGTAAAGTTTTGAGAACTGCTTTCTGGAGCATTCTTGGAAATGCCCTGTGATCAGGCCCCTGATTGTCTATTTCAAGTGCATCAAGAAATAGTGCAAACAACCTTCCAGGCAAGGGAGGAAATGATGGTGGGGGGTGAGGTTGCTATGAGCTGGTCTTGACATGGATTATGGATTTCTGGGGGGTGGTCTGTAGTTTGAGTTTAGGGCTTTACAGCACCTGCAAAGCGGGTGCTCTACCACTGGAGGCATCCCCAGACTGATCTTTTCCTTAGTTATTTTTTGGATAAGGTCTTGTTTGTGTCTAGACTGGCCTTCACCAAGATCCTACTATTTATGCTTCCTGCATAGCAGGTGTTTTTGACAAGTACATTTAAGTAGTGTTTACATAGCAAGCTTTCAAATCTAGAAACCTCTCCAGGTCTTAACTTTGGTCATTCTTATATGGGGCACTGGCTTCCTTCTACTCTCCCTGCTCTGGCTCAGAGCTGGAAGCCCAGTACATGGGATCATCCTGGCACAAGAGCTCTTTTTCTTCTTGTACTTTCCTCTTCCAATCATCCCTGCTAGTTTTTTTTTTTTTTAACCCCCTCCGGGGCCTCTTCTCTTCATTTTGGAGTTGCAAAGAGAAGAGAAATAACAAGACCACAAGGACATGCAAGCTCCCATCCATTCTATGTTTGAGTCACATGACAGTAAATTTCCCTTTCCCATCTGCCCAATGAGAAAATCATTTATTGCAAATGATTATATCCTGAGCAAGAATTTTTATAAACCGTGATTGAGACACAAATTTCTAAACTAATTTCCACTGACGTGCTGGATCTTCAAAGGAGTCTAGACTGTGCCAGTGTATAGGTACCATGGATCGTAACAAAATAGGGCGACTGGTTCTCTTTGAGGGTGTGCTAGCCGGAGCAGGACTCAAAGGAAGGAAACGAAACTGCTGACATTCTCCAATCTGAAAGTCACAATTAATCAGCAAATTTCTTAAAGTAGCTAGCAGATCCTCCACATTCTAAAAAACCCTCTCCATACCCAAGACTACAGGCAACCCATGGTGAGTACAACTATAAGACACTGCCAACACTTTGCTCTCCCTTATCTCCCAGCTTCCCTTTCCAGATGGAAAATGGCCAGGGGTCAGAGCATACCATGCTGGGCCAAGGAATGCATCTCAGGACTGGCTCTCTACTTGTAGAATCAAGACATCTAAGTGACCTCAAGGTCATGGCAGGGCTATTCATCGAGGTGTTCTACTCCACAAACTGACAGGATGGAAGTGTGGAGATGGCCAGCAATCCTAGATCTTCCATAAAAGCATGGCAGTGTTTCAGATGAGCCTGTGGGTGAATACAGCGTATATACAATGTCCCCCAGCCCCCGAAGACCACTAACCTTCATATAAACCTGACTTTATCTCAAAAACTGGACTGATATGGATGCAACAATGAATTTTAGCCCTCTGTATTAAGTTTCTCAACTAATTATATTTAGTTGTCTGAGACTTTTGTTGTTGTTGTTAAATTAACAGAAGATCTGGATGTATGGCTAATGCCTGTAATCCTAGTCATTTAAGAGGCTAAAATCAAGAGGATTGTAGTTCAAGGCCAGCACAGGCAAAAAGTCCATGAGACCCCATCTTGACCAACATAAAGGATATGGTGGTAGGCATCTGCCCTTGGAGCTATTTGGGAAGCCTACGTAGGAAGACTGTCGTCATCCACACTGGTCTGTGAAAAAGGTGAGACCCTCTTTGAATAAGGAAAGCAAAGAAGACTGTAGGCATGTTTCAAATGGTACAACACCTACCTAGTAAACACAAGTCCTCAGTTCAATCCAAGTGCTGCCCAAAAAAAAAAAGGAAGGAAAGGAGGAAGGGAGGGAGGGAACACTAATGGAAGAGTTAAAAAAAAAAACCTGCTAGATTAAACTTTCTAATCATTACTGTCCACACCCAGTTTTTTCATGTACTCTCTTTGCTATTCCAAATAATTTGAAGCCAGTTAAATTCCTATTGTCAGTTCTCAGTGAAAATAGCAAACCTACTTTCTCTTTTCCTTTGCCCAGATGAATTTTCTTCACGGTTTGTCAACTCCTATGAATTCCAATTTCTAATTTTAGAACAGCTTCAAAATGTTGGTAGATAGCTGGATTTTGTGGGGATAATATAGCTCAATGTATATGTAGTATAAATTACTACCTGGGTTCAAATAATTCCTTCCTTTATTACTAAAATTACCAATATCAAGTCCATCCAGGTCTTTGCTGAATGTTTATTAAAGGCTGGAAAAGACTGCCATTGTTCAGGATGCAAACGAGCGAACTGGGGAGGGACTCAGCCCATTACAGGCACCTACTGTGGGCCATCCTTGAAGCAATTCATTCAGTCTATGCCATTTTGCAAATGGCTGCTAGGTGTGGAGCTGGCCAGCAAGGAAACCAGGACTCAGATCTGCTGGTCTTCCTCCTAGGTACCTGTACCCGTACCTGTACCTGGAGCTGGCCAGCAAGGA
>NW_012267369.1:287375-338579 GCF_000151885.1 Dipodomys ordii | reverse complement strand
GTACCTGGAGCTGGCCAGCAAGGAAACCAGGACTCAGATCTGCTGGTCTTCCTCCTAGGTACCTGTACCCGTACCTGTACCTGGAGCTGGCCAGCTAGGAAACCAGGACTCAGATCTGCTGGTCTTCCTCCTAGGTACCTGTACCCGTACCTGTACCTGTACCACCACCACCATCACGGAGGATTATTTTTCTTTAAATAAAAAACGTGATAAAAAGAAAAGTAACAGAACTGACTCCAGTAAGCATTTTGTTCCTTCTAAAAAACCAGTGCCCAGATGAGCTAAGACTACAGAAATGAGAAGAGAAAATAATTCTGTAACCCATGAATGTGTATTTGCCCTCCAAGCTGTGCAAATGCAGACAGGAAATGTCACAGCATGGAGAAAGCCTGGAGGTCTTAACATAATCCTAATGTTTGGGAGGTTTAAAAAGGTATTTTCTTAAAGGTTCCATTTTCATATCCACAAATACAGCCCAATATATGCAGAGACAGCTAGTAAGAATTATCTCATAAATGAAACCGGCCTGGAGTTAGAAGTCACAGCACACAGTCTTCCTGGAGCAGCATGATACTGCAGCAGTCAGTGGTGGCAGGAATCTTGAGTTCCAAGGCCCTGGTGCAGGTGTGCCTGGGGGCCTGTCTGCAAGGGGAGGAGGCTGCCTCGGGAGACCTCAGTCCCATGAGCAGCCAGTGTGTTGCAGCAGCCTTCAGAACACTGGCTTCCTCACAGCAAGGAGCTGGCTGGCCAAGGAGTCCTGGTAGACCCTGAGCCCCCAGGCTTGTAACATTGCATTAGAAAAGTTCAGGCTGCTCTTGTCTTCTCTGCCTTATAGACTGTTATGAGGAGTTAAAAAAAAACAAAACAAAAACATTTATAATATACATCTAAGACAAAGTCTTAGAAGGTGCTGAACAAATTACAGCTGCCATTTGTTACAGGAATTAATTCTATAAGCATCTGAGACAACCAATTAGAGGCCAGACTGAATTTTTTTTTTTTTTGGTCCAGTTGTGGGGCCTGAACTCTTGGCCTGGACGCTGTCCCTCAGCTCTTCAGCTCAAGGCTAGTGCTCTACCACTTGAGCCACAGCACCACTTCCGTTTTTTTATTTTTTGCTTACGTGGTGCTGAGGAATCGAACCCAGGGCCTCGTGCACGCAAGGCAAGCGCTCTACCACTTAGCCACCTTCCCAGCCCCAGACTGAATTTATTGGGAGAAGTCTCTTTCAGTGAAAGGAAGACTGTCTTTCAGCACCAAAACCAGAGGTGACAACTCTAAGGTAGGTGTCTCCAGGCATGAACTCCAGACTCAGAGGGGCTAAATGTTCACCTCAGCAGCTTTAGAGAGGCAGGGCCAAGAGGAAATCCAGGCTGCAACCTGGGAGCTTACTCATGTTTCTACTCTGCTCTGTGTCCTGCAGGAAAAGAGGGAGCTTGGGGCTCTGGGGAGCTCAGAGACAGTGGGGCTGGCTTTGTGGCTTTCTGTCTGCAGGTCTCCCCGAAGCCAGGTTCCTACCGTCCTGTGGACTGGATAGCAGCCCCCTGCAGATAAAGGGGCATCTGGTGACAAGAGAGGCAGGAGAAACACCAACAAACACAACTGCTACAAGGTCCATCAGTGGCACACTGCACTATTCAGGATCAAAGCTCTAGCTGCTATGTCATCCTGCTAGTCTAGTCTATGCTCCTTAGCTTCCACAGGACAGGCCTCTCACAGCCCATTAGCCCAACAGGGGTCACTTATGCATACCTCCTATCTCTGACAGGCTTCTCAAGTACTTGGGAGTACTTGCCACTCTGTTTCCCCAAACCCCAGACTTGTGCAGCATTAGGCACCTACCTCATGGACAAATGAGCAATGGCCTCGGGAACAGATTCTTAGTCCCACCATTAATAACAATAACAACAACAACAACAACCCCACAAAAACTGGAGAGGACCCAAGATATATTCTGCTGGACAGATTGGCAAAGATAAAAGGATTGCTATGGAGGGCAGGCCTCAGACTGTCAGCAGTGTGTGAATCGATGAACCTTCCTACAGGGTACACTGGCAATGTGGATCAGCATCACTAATGAGCATATCTTGTCATGAGGAACCAGAGAGGAAGGACTACAGAGATAGAGACTAAAGGATTTTTATAGCAGTATTGTTTATAATAACAAAAACTAGTAGCCACCACTTAAATTATGGTACATCCAAAGAATAAAATGCTATGCAGATGTTTAAAAAGCAAGATAGAGCATTATACACTGCCAAGGAAAGACGTCCAAATATATTATGAAATCAAAATATCTGGTTGTAAAACATCTGCTCCTATTTACATAGAAAGAGGTAAAAATACACTTAAATAGAAACACAATCTGGTAAAAACACACAAACATGCAAAAATGAACTGTTTCAGGCCAAGCATCTCCTTCTACAGGGAGTCTTTCTGGGTTGCCCCAAACGGTTTGTGTCTGGTCATGCTCTCCGCTGGGGTACTTCTCGACCTCACCGCGGCTCCCCAGAGACTGAGTGATAGGTGACTTAGCACAGACACCCTGAGCCTTTCAATGTTGTATCTCCACCTCCCAGCACACAGCCTGGGAAACAAGAGAGAGGGTGGACAGAATGGGTAAAAGGAAGAAACCTGTCAGCTTAACTAGCTCACAGCGTTGTCTTGGGTGAGTCCTGTCACCTCCAGCTAGACTCTCAGGAGCTGGATGCTTGCTCTCTATGCTTGCAAACAGAATTACTGTCTAACCCGGATCAGAAGTCGCCAGGCCTCCGTCATCTGGGAGACTACTCCCCGGCCCACGCTGGCAGTTACACCATCAGACAGCAGATCTTACACTTGGCTACATGGAGCCCTAGAGCCTGTACTACAGTTTCTTGCAGAGGCTCAGCTAGCAGCCATCCCAGTCCCTGGGCCAAGCAGAGCAAAGCTGGAAGGAGTGAGCAGCTGGCATTCAGACACTCAGCCCTTGACTCCATCAAATTACCAATTTTCCTGTTCTCTGTGAGAGGCATCTGAAGTGATTTCTACCACTACTCTGTACCAGCTCCCAGCTGAGTGGCCCTGATGGAGAATTCACAGGGAGAGCATTGTGGGTATGAAGGTGCAGGGATGGGAAATCAGCATAGGGCAGGCCTGTGAGGGTGGAAGGGACAGGAATGGCCAGTGGAGAGCTGTGGGATGAGGCCCCAGGGCCTGACCACTCCCTTGGAGTAGCAAAAGGAAAGGCCTCTCCTGCTCAGCTCCTGGCTCTGTTAGGGAACACAGAAAGGGCAGGAAGAGCCGATCCAACCACCGTGGCCATGCCCCATCACTGTCCCTCACCTGATAGGCGTGCCTGTCTTGTCTCTCTTACGCTGGCAGCCTCAGCTCCCAATGACTGCTGCCTTCATTCTGAGGTCATCCTGTCCCAAGCAGTAAGTCTCTCTCCAACCGTATTGACCCAACAAGTTGTTTGGGGACACAGACTGTCCCTTGTTGGGGCATTGTACTGTAGCTAATACAGAGGAGAAACTGGCAGGCAGGAGTCTTTGCTCTCCAGAGATGGTCAACTTGTTCTTGCTTAGAACAGCCCCACTTGGGTGTCAGAGCCACCTGCTGCTACTGTTTCAAAGGTGGCTGCAGGTTTGGCCTGAGCTCCCCAGCCTCAAGTCTTGCCAGGATGTTAGACCTTGTCAGACTCCTTGCTAAGTCATGCTTTCCAGTGGAGCTGTTAAGGAAGGGCCGCTTCACTCATGGTAGCTTTGAGAACCTGGCAGCTGGTTCAAGAAGGACAGGAAACCAGAGGATGACGCCGGGCCTGGAGTTCAGCAGTGACCCCGCCCTAGCCTGCCACTCTGAATCCCAATTTTCAGACCCATTTTCCTGATCCATCCACTTGTGACACTAATTATAATTCATGATGGGCAGGGAGGTCTCAGCTCTTTTAAGCCTCTGCCCACAAGTTTTTCTATTTCTATGAAAACAATATTCACTATTGTGACACCATAAATAGTGTCCACCACTGAGTCACCCCATGTGCTAGAATTACATTTCCTTTCCTGAAAAAGTCTTCCCTACAATAAACAATTCCCTCATTCACAAATCTATTTTCCTATACTCAGCTCTGGTTCTGACGATCTCAACAAGCTCCTCCATGCTATCCCGTGGCTGGTGGAGTGTCAGGAGTTTCCTGGCTCAGTCCCCAGCAACCAGTGTTCTGCTCTAGACCCCATGCAGCCGTGCAGCTGCCAAAGTAGTGCACTTCTGGGCAGCTCATCAGTGCCTTCTGGGCTGCAGCTTCTTCTGCATTGTACATTTCCCCTTTTCTTGTTTTGCCTTTACACAGCGTCTTATATCCTCCTAAGAAAGGGTGTGAAGATAAAATATTTGAGATGTAGGCTGGGAAGGTAGCTCAGTGGTAGAGTGCTTGCCTTGTATTCATGAGGCCCAGGGTTCAATTCTTCAGCACCACATAAGCAGAAAAAGCTGAAAGTGGCGCTGTGGCTCAAGTGGTAGGGTGCTTGCTTTGAGCTGAAGAGTTGAGGGACAGCGCCCAGGCCCAGAGTTCAGCCCCAGTGACTGACTAAATAAATAAATAAATAAATAATTTGAGACGTTGCATGTCTAAAAGTCGACCGTACCTTCCAATCAATTAATTATATAGGACCTTACAGTGAAACCACAACTGCAATTCTGAAGGCTTTTCTGCATTCCTAGCTTCCCTCCCTGTATTACCCATCCTTTATCTATGACCTCGACATCTCAGGCTTTGGGGGGTCTTCACTTAAAAAGAATCCTCCGCTTGACAGAATCACAGGAATCAGGATGAAGGAGCAAGCCCCATATGCACCTCCAGGATACAGCCTTTCCCTCCACTTTGGAGACTGCTTCTGTCTTGACTAAATGTTCCCATTTGCAACTTCCCGCCTCACCTGGCTCTGCCAGCCTCCAGTGTAGTGGCTGTCCTGGGTCTTGCAGGGCACCAGACTACTTTTTATTGTCAGACTAGGATACCCTCCTCTACCTATGCCTGTCCTCCCTATGGTGTGCTTCAATGTCACAGATGTCATCTTGTTTGGGTGTGGTTTCTATGGGAAATAACACAAGTCCTTATCATTATGAGAGTCCTCTGCAATGGTTCCCCTCTCGCTCGTGACTGCTGTCTGGTTAGACAGTAACCCTCCTTTACTAGCCAGCCCACCCTTCAGGGCCCAGGGTTAACTATGTGAGAGACAGGTCCCAGCGCCGTTTCCGTCTACTCTGACCTGTGTGGTTTTGTCTGACTACCTGTCTGGTTCCTTTGGCACTGACAGGGTTCCCACCACACCTTTCTGTGTATCTTTCTGCTCCATGGGCCTGGAGGAAGTCCATGCCTCTACCTGCAACACCTTGAGGCTCCAACTGACAAAAGACAAAGTGGGTAGCATAATCAGAAGAGTAGGACTTTCTTGGTGCTGGGTTAGGGGACTCAGATCCACTCCTGTGGCCTTGCCAGCCACTGGCCTCTTGCCCCTTCTCCTCATCCTCTTGCAAGTACTTTTGACAGACAAGTAACAGGTTACCACAAGTTGCCTTAGAATAATACAATTCTACTATCTTCAAGTAAGTCCTGAAGGTCAGCTGTAGGTCAGGTCTCACTGTGCTCAAGTCAAGGCTAGGGGAGAATCAGTCTCCTGGCCTTTTCTAGTTTCTCTCCTCTGCCTTCCCTTTTTCCTTCCCTTCTCTTTTCCTCTCCCCTTTCCCTTCCCTTCCCTTTCTTTCCTGGTACTGGGAATTCACTCTTGTGCTCTTAGATTTTTTTTTTTTTGCCCAAGGCTGATGTTCTACCAGAGCCATACTCTCACTTCTGGCTTATTTTTGCTGGTCAGTTGGACATATGACTCTTGGATTTGTCTGCCTGGGCTGGTTTTGAACTTTGATCCTCAGATTTCAGGGTTACAGGAATGAGATACTAGATTCTCTTGATGAGACTTGGCTACCACTCCAGATTCAAGGTTGGACTGTGATCTCCTCCAGGGGCAAGCAAGGGTCAGGGAGGGTTCTGGTTCCTGAAGATAGCTAAGGAGTCAGGGCCAGCTCCATACTCTGCTGTACAGTGTAGATGAATTTCTGGTGGTACATCCCTACCTCTCATCTCCGCTCTTACTTCCAGCTGTTGTCTCTATAATGCATAAAGAATTGTGTAACTTGGCTATTTCCTTTCTCTTGAATTTCTTTCACAGAAAAGGGCATTGTTGACTCACTCACCCATGTGCAGCTATACCTAGCACTGTGTCACTTGTAGACAGAATCTCCCTGACCACAGAATACAGATGACAGCTCAGTTACATTTCTTTTCCTTTCCTTTTCATTCCTCCATCCACCCAGAAATCTTTTTTTTTTTTTTTTGTCGGTTGTGGGACCTGGACTCTGGGCCTGGACACTGTCCCTCAGCTCTTCAGCTCAAGGCTAGCGCTCTACCACTTGAGTCATAATACCACTTAGGGCTTTTTCTGCTTACATGGTACTAAGGAATTGAACGGAGGGCCTCATGCATGCAAGGCAGGTACTCTAGTCACTAAGCCACTTTCCCAGCCCCCACCCAGAAATCTTATATAGGAGGGGAGTTTGTATGTAGGTGTACACCATCCCCATATTTTTGTATTGAAAAATTTCAATGCACAAAATTTACAAAATAATATTCTAAATGTCCATACTGCATCTAGCTCTCAGAGAGCTCACTGTCCCTGAGCTCCAGGGCACCAGCTCCCCCTCCCCTGCAGCATCCTGTCATCCTCCCCACCCGACACCCACAGAAGCTACCTGAGAGCTAGCTGTAGTCATCGTGACGCTTCGCCCTCAAGTACTTCAGCTGGATTTCTTGAGAACCCAAATATTCTAAAATACGGCCTACATAAACATAAATTGTCACACTCAGAGTACATTTCACATCAATGCTATGCTTTTCTAATACAAGTCTCTGTTTTAACTGATGCTCCTAACACCACCACCCCATACCTAAATAGGCTAGGGTTCAGGCAAGGACTGCACATTCTATCAGATGACATGTTTCTTTCTTCAATTCTAATCTAAACTTTCCTCCTCACTCTTTCATGATACTGATATTTTTGAAGAGGGCAAACCAGTTTTGAAGAACATCATCCAATAATTTGAACAATGATTTTTCCATGATTAGATTCAGGCTAAAAATTCTTGGTAGAAAAGAAAAGACACAGTGGAGGTAGAGTACTTCACTAGTACTATCCAATTTAGATGATATCTGGGCCTCTATGTTATAAAGATCCAATCAATGTTCAGTTCTAGTGCAGTGTGAGGTAAGGTCCACCAGTTCCCTGTGATCTTTGGTAGAACTTTGTGACTTCAACTGATGACATATGGAGTAAATAATCTGTGACTTCTGAGGCTAGTTCATAAGATACCTGGTGCCTGTACTTGGCTCTTTTGGGATTCTGCTCTTGTAACTCACTGTGCTAGGAGGAAGCCTAAAGAACCTACATATAAGTGGTCTAACTACAGTCTCAACAGAGAGCCAGCATCAATAGTTCTAGATATTTCTAGCCCCTAGCCATCAAATCTTCCCAAGACTCTGGGAAGCAGAGACCATCTGTTTGTGCCACGCCTTGCCTGGACTCTTTTTTTTTTTTTGGGTCCGGTCGTGGGCCTGAACTCTGGGCCTGGGTGCTGTCCCTCAGCTCTTTTAGCTCAAGGCTAACGCTCTACCACTTGAGCCACAGCACCACTTCCAGCTTTTTTCTTTTTGCTTATGTGGTGCTGGGGAATCGAACCCAGGGCCTCATGCATGCAAGGCAAGCGCTCTACCGCTGAGCCACCTCAGCGGTTGATTGCCACATGAGGCAATCAACAACAAGGGGAAAAGGCTACTTTTGATTACCAGTTTAGTATCTTGATCTTCTTAACGTGGGCTTGTGGTGGCACAGTACACCACTTTTCCAGCCTGGAACTGTATAATATGTAACTGTCTGGAATGGACACTTCATTTGCCATAATCCTTTGGGGCTCGCCATGGCTAGCTGGCCTATCCCTTTCTATGGAAGGATTGTCTTCCACACGCTATGGATATAACATGTCCGAAGGATTCCCAGATGAACACCTGGTTGTAGACAGTTATGACTAAAGCTGATATTAATGGTCATTTTCTGTCAATTCAAATTTCTGTCCCTCTGGAATAAATGCCGAAGGGAGCAACTGCTGGGTCACGTGTTAGGCATACAAAAACATGCCAAACTTTCCAAAGTGTACTACTTCACATTCCAATCAGCAATATATGAGTGACCCAGTTTCCCCACATCCTTTTCGATGTTTGTCACTGTCACTCTTTTGAAGTTAGCCTGAGATGTAGTGATAACTCACTGTGGGTTTAATTTGCATTTTCTCTAATTGCTAAAAATGAAGATTGTCCATGTGGTTATTTACCACTGTATCTATCATTGGTTAATTTTTCTAATTGGCTTGATTTTTTAAAGTTTTTTAGCTACCAAGTTTTGAGAATTTTTTATATATCCTACATTCTATTTTATGTGGTATGCAGATATTTTCTTCCAATCTCTAACTTCTTTTTTTCATCTACTTCAATGGGTCTTTGGATGGAAGTTCTCGATTTTAGTGAACTTCATTGTATTAGTCTTTTTCCTTCCTTCCTTCCCGTTTTCTTTTCTCTTCTTTCTTCTCCCTCTTCCTATTTGTCGTTCTTTTCCTTTTTCTTTTGTGCTGGTCCTGGAGCTTGAACTCAGGGCCTAGACACTATCCCTAAGCTTTCTTATTCAATGCTAGTTCTACCAGTTGAGCCACAACTCCATTTCCATCTTTTTGATGGTTAATTGGAGATAAGAGTCTCACAGATTTTTTTTTTTTTTTTTGGCCTAAGGTTGCTTTGAATCTAGATTCCCAGCTCTCGGCCTCCTCAACAGCTACAATTCACAGGTGAGCCATAGACGTCCAGCTTAGTCTTTCTTTTTATGGTCATGAATTTTGGGTTTTCATTTAAATTTTTAGATATTCACTATTAGTATGTTTACAGCATAAAGGACTGCAACTGACCTTGATAAACTAATTTATTGGTTCTAGAAGTAGTATTTGTTTTGTTTGGTGGATTTCTTAACATTTTCTACATAGATGATGTCATAGTCAATCTGTTTCTCCCTTCCATTCACATACATTAAATTTCTTTTTCTTATCTTACTGCAGTGGCTAGAACCTCTAACACTGTGTTAAGTTACAGGTATTGAGAACAAATACACTTGTCTTGTTCTTGATCTCAAGCAAAAGTATCTGGTATTTATTGTTGGCTATAGGTATTTTTATACATGATCTTACCAAGTGAAAATAATTTTATTCCTAATTTGATTTGCTAGATTAAAAAAAAGCAATTTTGACTTTAATAGAGTGCTTTTTCTTTATTAAATATGATTACATATGGTTTGTTAACAAGGTAGAGATTACATTGATTTCCAAGTACAGAACCGATTTTGCAAACCTGAAGTGAACCTACTTTATACAAATATGGTATATAATTCTTTTTATACACTGCTAGATTTGGTTTGCAAACATCTTATTAAGAGTTTCATGTTAGATGCTAGTCTGTAGGTTTCTTTCATCTTTGTCTGGTTTTGATATCAGGGTAACACTGAATGAACAGGGAAGTGTGCCTTCTCTCCTACTTTTTAGAAAAGGTTATGTAAAATCTTAGCAGTTCTTTTGCATTCATTAAGATTTGTTTTATACCTCAGGATTAATCTATCTTATTAAATAACTACAAGTGCTTAAAAATATGTAGTCTGCTCTTGCTGCATAGTAAAGCCTATATATAGGTAAATTAAGATACTACTGGCTGTGCTATTTAGATCTTTTAGATCCTTGCTGTTTTTTTTTTTTTTTTTGTCAGTCATGAGGCCTGAACTCTAGGCCTGGGTGCTGTCCCTCAGCTCTTCAGCTCAAGGCTAGCACTCTACCACTTGAGCCACAGTGTCACTTCCAGCTTTTTCTGTTTATGTGGTGCTGAGGAATCAAACCCAGGGCCTCATACATGCAAGGCAAGCACTCTACCACTGAGCCACCTCCCCAGCCCCTTGCTGTTTTCTTATGTCATAGTTCTGTCAGTTCCTAGGAGGAAGATGTTGCAGACCTCAACTATACAACTATAATACTATAATCTGTGTCAGGTTCTGCTTTGTGTATTTTGTGACTGTTGTTTGATGCAAACAAATTTAAGATTAATACTGGTAAGTTGATTTTTATCATTATGTAATATCCTCTTCATTCCTAATAATTTTCTTTGAAATACTTTGACTAGTATACACAAAACCATTCCTATACTTTTTAGATTGTTTGCATGGTATGTGTATTTAAAAAAGAAAAAGAAAAATACACTTTTAGAGTGCATGGCATGCCTACGTAAGACAAAAAGAAAAATATACTTTCAACCTATTTATGTCATTGTTTTTGAATTGAGACAGCATATAACTGAATCATGATTTTTGTTTATTAGTTTGTATATTTTAAATCCACCCTAGCAATCATAGCCTTTTGTCTGGCATATTTAGACTACACCTGTAAGTTAATTACTGACATCAGAATTTATGTCTCCCATCTTACCATGTTCTTAGTTTGCTCCCTCATTCTCATTCTTTATTTTTCTCTCTTGCCTCCTCATTGGTTAAACATTTCCTAGGACATCATGCTGCTGCCCTTCAGCATAGCATGTCATATAATTTGTAGCTGGCTACCCGGGGCATTACAACATATGCATGTTGCTTACTACAGTCTACTACTGTCACACTCTACTCACTCAAAGAGAAACCTCACTTCACTTAGATCCCTTTATCTTCTCCTCTACATACATTGAGCCCTACATCAGATCGTGTCTTGCTCTTTGTTTCCTCTTCTTCCTCCTCCTCTTCATTGTCTCCTTCTTATTCATTATCATCATCATCTCAAGAGAAAGAAGATAATCTACTACATTTATGTACATTTTTGCTTTTTTCTATTTTTCTATCTTGCTTACCAATGTTCTAATCAAGGTCTCTTGATTTCATCATTTCTTTCTAAAAAACTGAATTTCACATTTATAGTTGGCATGTTAGCCACAGATTCTCTTGGCTCTGTTATTTGAGAACATATTTATTGTTTCTTCATTTATGAGCAATAGTTTTGCTGGATATAGATTCATAGCTGACATGTTATTTTCAGCACATGAAATATGTGCTACTTCCTCTGGCCTCCATGGTTTTAATGAAAAATCCACATGAATTTGAATTGGTGTTACCATTACCAATAATATACTGTTTTCCTCTGGTTAAATTTCCTTCTTTGTCTTTAATTCTTAGAGGTTTAATTGGATCTATGTGTGAATTTCTTGGGGTTTATCCTATTTAAGTTTTCTTGGCTTCCTGAATCAGCCTTTTGGTCTTCTGGTCTGTCTGGGTCATCTGAGGTCATCTGGTGCTGCATGTGTGGTAGGAATGACTTCTCCACCTACAGGGACAAAGGGTATCTCCTGTTCAGCTGCAGGGTCTCTACATGGGGGAAGAAAAGTCTTCCTGGGCAAGTCATGGGCAGGACATCCTGGGCAGGCTGTCCCCTGTTAGTTACTAGTAGGCCACTAATATCTTAAAGTAGAGAAAGAACTGTCTGGTATACCAGCTGGTGTTTTACAGACACCTGGGATTTCTAGGTGAAGGAGGGGAGCCTTGACCTACAGAATCGAGTGCTTTTCCTGGCTTCTTGTTGCCAGTAGGACTCTAGCTTGATCCTCCAGGCTGGTGCTATTGGCCCTGCCTAGTTCTTCTGGTGGGGTTGTCTTTCAATCCTGTGGACCAATGAGTCTGCCGGGGCTTCATGTGCCACTATATTGGGAGCTGGGGGTGTGGACTAGGGGTAATGAGATGCCTGTGCCCTTGGGTCTCTAGTCACACGGCTCTGTCCTTCCCACCCCTCAGAGTTCTCTTTCAGTTGCTTCTTAAGTACATTCAGAGTTCATAGAGCATAGAGAGACAAACCTAGACATCTCATTCAGACCAAAGCTCATCTACCTTAATATTTTTCCTTCTACTGATTTATTAAGACTTTATTGATACATCAGAGCTATTTACTCCTGTTTATATTGATTTGGGCTTTCTTTCTTTTTTTTTTTTTGAGACAGACTTGCTCTCTAGCCCTGTTTGGCCTTGAAATTGAGATTCCCCGTCTCTCTGATTGAAGAGAGAGAGAGAGGGAGAGAGAGAGAGAGAGAGAGAGAGAGAGAGAGAGAGAGTATGTGTGTGTGTGTGTGTGTGTGCTTGAACTCAGGGCCCTATGCTCTTGCTCAGCTCATGACTGGCACTCTACCTCTTGAGTCATACCTCCAGTCTGGCATTTTTCTGGTCAACTGGAGATGGAGTTTTACGAACTATGAACTATTTTGCTTTAGGCCAGCCTAGAACTTCAATCCTCTAAGTCTTAGCCTCCTGAGTAGCCAGAATTACAGGCATGAGCTACCATCATCTGGCTTTTAATTATTAGTTAATTAATTTAGTGCTTGTCCTAGGGTTTGAGGTTAGGATCTGGGCATTATCCTTGAGCTTTTTTTTTGTGCAAGGCCAGCATACTAGCACTCAAGCTACAGCTCCACTTCCAGCCTTTTGGTGGTTAATTGGATTTCCTGCCTGGACTGGCTTTGAACCTTAATCCTCAGATCTCACCCTTCTGAATAGCTAAGACTGAGCCACTGGCACCTAGCTGGTTTTTATTTTTGAATAAATAAAACCAATTTTTGGTTCAAAAGTCAAGCATCTATACAAAACCTACTCAGACACTGGGCGCTGGTGGCTCATGCCTGTAATCCTAGCTACTCAGGAGGCTGAGATCTGAGGATGGCGGTACAAAGCCAGCCCGGGCAGGAGAGACCATGAGACTCTTATCTCCAATAAACCACCAGAAAACCGGAAGTGGCGCTGTAGCTCAAGTGGTAGAGCGCTCGCCTTGAGCTGAAGAGCTGAGGGACAGCGCCCAGGCCCAGAGTTCAAGCCCCACGGCCGACAAAAAAAAAAGAAACCTACTCAGACAAGTGCCAGCCCTTCTCAGCCTTCTCATTCCATCCCCATCATCTCAGCAGCTGAAGACTTCATGAGATTCCTACATTCCTTTTTGAAAAATAAGCAGATTCATACACTTTCCCTTCCCCCTCTTTTTTTTTAAGCAGAGGCACATTTTACCCTCAGAATCTCAGTTAGCAGTTGATAATTCATTGAGCAGTGATTTACACTCTTTATAGTCTGGATGTTTCTCCTTTGAAAACCCCTCTGGATGCATCTCTGATTCCATTTAAACCTATTCCCTCCATTCGGCTCACACTCCTCAATCTGTTGAGTCACTTGGCTGCTTTCCCTCTTCAAATGTTATTGATGCAGATTTTTTTTCTGACTTGCCTCATAATTCTTATTCTTCAGTCATTTACATATTTGAGAGCCAATCTCAAGGAAAAAAGGAGCTGTGTGTCTTAATGGAATATACATCTTCTCTCAGAGTCTGCTGTAAAGTGGGTTTCTGTGAGGTGACTCCATTCTCCACTGCAGTGATCACATTTAAAAATGCTGTTTATGTTCTAAGATCACGTGCTTATGGAAGAAATGAGGTATTTTTAATGAAACATTTGCCTTAAAAAACATAAAATGTTAACAATTATACCTCGCCACGCTTTTTAAAATGTCACATAATACAAATACCAAAGATGACAGTACAACACTGTCACAGTTCTGGCAAGCTACTCTGTTATCTCATACCCGATTCTCACGCACAGGCAAACACAGATTTGGCAACTGAGCTCAGTTTCTTCTCACTAGACTCAAACACCCTTCACATTAACTCTTTTTCAAATACCTCACTGCTGCTTTTGTCTCAACTGAACTCACCAGGCCTCTTTCCAAGCCCCCTCCCCTCACACACAGCACCGCCCACTTCTGGATGGCGAGTGGAGAAGAGCTTGATTAGAGGCGGGCTTCTGCAGTGAGCTTATTTGCACACTGATTCACACAACAAACAGTACAGAATATTTACCAGTAGCAGTTCTATGAGAGGGTACTTATAAAATGCTTAGCACAGTATCTGGCGCACTATAAGTGTGCAACGAATGTTAGCTTTTATCTTAGGTGAGGTAAAGTCACTGGCTAATATCCAACCACCAGCAGCAAATTAGCAGATCCTACAATGTATTCTCTTATTTTGCCAAAAGCTGGTGTTCTCATTAGATGCCATTAGAATATCAAAGTGCTTGCCAAGTCTAACCATTTAGCAAGAGACAATGGCATGACCTATATTCCTCCTGGAGAGCAGCAGGAAGCACAGCGGGGCCGATGGGCTTTCTCGGCAACATTCCTCAGGGAGAATCTATGACACTACAGGAATGCTTCTGGTCACCTCAAATAAAAATAAAATATGGTAATTTTTTTTCCCAAGAGGCTTTTTCATATACTGTGTAAGGTGGGTAAATAATCTGACCTGTCTGGGCTCGAGTCTAAATCCTGGACTTGTAGGATTCTAAGTGCATTGGAACACCACTAAACTGAATGGGTTTATTTAAAACAGCATAAAGTAGGATGCTATCAAGAATTTTCCATAGACGTGTTTGAGGCCGATAATAAAGCACCACATATAAAACTCAGACCTACCTCTCTCCTGCCCTCTTCTCTTCACTACTAGTGTTCCAAATGTCCCAAGGAAGGCTCTCCTATGACTTTTAGATGACACGGCAGCCAGCAGTATGTACCTGGCCAGCAGAAGGCTTAACACTAAGCTCTTAAAATGTTCCTAGATGGTCCTCAGATGTCCAGTCAGGGGTGGGGAGGGGGTGGGGAATGACTGCTAACTAGGGGTCAGGAAGCCCATACCCTGGCAGAGGCTGCAGTGGTCAGCAGGACACAGGCAGTCTGTCCCCTGTCAGCACCTGTGGTCACCTCAACATGGGACACCTTCCTCTCCCTTTTTTTCCTGCTTGGGATTCTGGTGAAGGATATCTCTTTACCCAGAGAATTGAGATTGGAGCAAAAGACAGACCAATTTCAGTGTAGTCAATTCAAGATCTGGAGACACTGAAACAGGATCAAGAGGCTTCCTGGAAGAGGCACTGGCTTGGCTGAATTATAAAGGGGATGTGGAACCTGACTAGGATTGGTGGGACAGAGGACATTTCAGAAACAGAGATCTAAAGGAGCAGCACGAGCACCCAGAGAAGCAGTAGGTGTGATCTGCTGGTGCAGGTGTGAGGTGGCACTGAGGAATCACCAGCAGATAGTAGTCAGGTGGGGACTGGAAACCCAGCTCTGTGAAGGATGAACTAGTGACAGCACCATTGCTTTTGCAGGGCCCTGTTGTGGACTTATATGGATTGGGACTAAGTGCCAGAAGACTACTGATGACCAGGGAATAGATGCAGTAGTGATGAGGAGGAGGGGTAGTTTAGAAATACGTAGTCTGAATACAGGGATAGGGAAGGAAGGAACCAAGTAGAGCAGGAGGAGGAGGAGGAAGGTGACAGCAGCACAGGCAAAGCTCGTGCACCTGGTGACAGGGAGCCTTCAAATGTGGAACCATACACGGCAACACCACATGCAGCATGAGTAGATGCCAGAGTCGGTATCCTGGTACTGTCCAGCTCCCTGTGGCCTGGCCTGAGCTCACCACCCCTGGCATATGTCCTGACATAGGCTCTAGAAGGTTTGGTTTTTTTCCCTGCTACATCAACATCATGTTCCTAAGCCTTCTCTCAGGTTTGGTTTTCCTATGAACACTTTAATTGACCCTAAGAACAAGAGCAAATCTGTAGGTCAACACTTTTCAAGTACCTACAATAAATGGTGACACAAACAAGAGTGGACTCTCAGGCTGTCTTGATAGTGTTCTATCAGTTCCTAGCATGAACACTGCCCAAGAGACACAGGAAGAGACTGTCTAGAAGGGACATGATCTGGCCAGTGATCCAGAATGATCAGAGTAATGTGTCTGATTCTGCTGGCTGTGGGCTATTTCCATTTCTGAAGATGTATCTTTCTTGCCTTTATAAATGATACATCATAGTTTCAACAAAGGAGGCAAGAATAAAGATGTTGAATAACTGGGTGTAAGTTCTACTTTCATAACTTACCAAGCAACTCAGTAGACTCTAGGTACTGAGTTCCTACAATACAATGCTGCCAATCATGAGATGGGGTATGACTGGAGGTAAAGCCTCTAGTAAGGTCTCAGTACTTTAGGCACACAACACTGGGATCTAGGGCTGGTGGCCACCTGCTGTACAAGCATGTCGAAGTTATATGCATCTGGGAGAAGCCATCCTACCTATCTGTTCAGTGTTCCAAGACATGCAGAAGCCAGAGATACAGCATGACAACATGGAGGACTTATCGCAGCACTCCTGCTAGGCTATTTCTGTGGGTTATGTCACTCTAGCTGGCCAACTGGAGTCACGCCTAGGTGGAACTAGCATCTGTATCCTATGTTCTAAGTGGGTAGTTGCAGGGCAGGAGAGCATACTGAATGCACCTAGAGTATTTATGGCTGACCTCAGACCATGAAGTCTTCCCTCCTAAGCTCTCACTCTGCCATACCCTGGCAGTAAAGCAGGCCCTGAGCAGTGCCCTTCAAAGGATGAACAAATGCAGTAAGGCAGGATGACACTTCAGGAGAAGATGAGCTTGGTCCTTAGGGCATAGGAGCCATTACCAGGTCTCATTCCAGCAATACAGGAAGGACAAATGGTCCTGTGGTATCTCCCACTCCTGCACTATTTCCTATCTAGAGGATTTGTCATTGACAGGCCTTATGGACTGTGCACTGATGCTCTCAACACCTGTAAAGGCCTTGAAAGCCAGTGGTATGGGAAATGCTGACTTGAAATACACAAATGCATCCAGGAGACTGTGGACACTGATGATCAGCTGTGCCCAAGTGCACAGCAGTGATGCTGCTGCAGAGTCACAGGTCTTCCCCCAAGTCCTGACTGGAAGGCACAGAACAGCCGTCTCTGTCAAAAACATGCATACATACTAAGCTAAAACATACCTTGTTAAACCAAGGGTGAAGGGAAACTGGCAGGATCCCTGCCTCAAGCAAACTGTGGCCTAGAGGAATAGTGCACCTTTAACCACTACAGTGTCTTCTTTACCCTCCTAGGCCTATAAATAGTTGATGAAAACCTGGGCTCTCCAAAGAAACAAGGTGCTGTGCCTAAACCTGGGCCAGAGAAAAAGCAAAGATGTGGCCAAAATGTCCCTGAGCTCAGGAAAGGGCAATTTGGGGAGTGCTGGAAGCCTTCATACCAGAGAAGACGTGGAGGACTTTCAGGTCCTTACCCACCAGTGGCAAACAGTGCTAGACCATCCACACTGTCTGTGAATGTCAACATCACCTCTGTGTGCTCATTCAGATGCGAATTCCTAGGCCTTACCTAAGATTCTCCAGAGGAAATCTGCATATTGAACTCAAGACCTCATGCTTGCTCAACTTTCTTGCTTACAGCTGGCACTCTACCACTTGAGCCCCACCTCTTGGCATTTTGCTGTTTAATTGGAGATAGAGTGCTACAGACTCTGCCCAGGCTGGCTTCTAATCACAACCCTTCAGATCTCAGCCTGAGTAGCTAGGATTATAGGCATGAGCCATCATCCTCTCACTTGTTTTTCTTTCTTCCTTTCTTTTTTGATGCCAGTCCTGAGATTTGAACTCAGGACCTGGGCACTGTTCCTAAGTTTTTATAAACAAGGATAGTGCTCAACCACTAGAGCCACAGCTCTACTTCTGACTTTTTAGTGGTTAATTAGAGATAAGAGTCTCATGAACTTTCCTCCCCAGGCTGGCTTTAAATTGTGATCCTCAGATCTCAGACCCTTGAGCAGCTAGGATTATGGGCATGAACCACTAGTGGCTGGCTTTGTTATGCAGTAGCCCAAGCTTGTCTCAAACTTTTTTTGGGGGGGGGCAGTCACGGAGCTTAAATTCAGGGCCTTGGCACTGTCCCTGAGCTTCTTTCACTCAAGACTACCACTCTACCACTTAAGCCACAGTGCCATCTCCATTTTCTTCTGTGTATGTGGCCGCTGAGGAATTGAACCTAAGGCTTCATATGCATGCTAGGCCAGCACTCTACCACTAAGCCACAGCCACATTCCCAGCCCTTACCTCAAACTCTTAATCCTCCTGTCTTGGCCTCCCAAATGCTGGGGTTATAGGTGCACACCCCCAGGCCCAGCTCCTTGGCACTAGCGACAATTCTTCATTATAGAGCTATCCTCGGCCTTATAGCAAACAGGGTATGCCAGGATCTTACAGCTCACAAATGCCCTTTGAGATCACTCATCATTGTACTTCTCTGAAATTTGTTTTAAAACCCTTTGCCCAGAGCAAGCCTCTCATCCTGTTTGCTATTCACAGAGTAGGGGTGGGAGATGGGGCTTGGAAGGCCATGCCAGGCCTCTGTAGGAAGGGAGATCTACAACTTGAAGCCTACAGAGTAATTTTCTACCATGTATTTCTAGAAGTGAGATCCTAAACCCCCTGACCAAGGGTCTCAGAGTGGCTACGGAGGGGCTTTCACAGAAATGGTTTGCTTCTAATAAGGAATGTCCCAGGTCTGAGAGAAAAGGGTTAGGAGAGCTGCAGCCCAGGCAAGCTGAACCCTTTGGAAAATGTTAAGGATAGGGTGGTGGAGGGGAGCTTCTTAAAATTGCATTAGGAGCGATAGGACCAAGAAGGATAGGCTTATATTGGGGTGAAAGGTGTTGAGTTAATAGAAGATAGAGAGAAAGAACTACTAAACTCCCATTTTCTATCTCAGAGAACAATCTTCAGAGTGAAAGGGTGCATCAAGCACTGATATGAGGGAATTGAAGCACAAGGTAGGGAGAGACTGAGAGAGAACATCTAGTCGCACTAAATAAATTCAAATCGCCGATCCAGATGCACCACGCCTCAGCTCAGAAGTTGCTCACAGAAAAGACTTGCTCACTGTGGGCACTCTGGAGAATTCAGAGAAAATGAGAAGATGCCCAAGACCAGACAATGTCTAATTTAGCTTGGGGGAGAGGAGACAGATTTTCAGACATAAGGTCCCTGGCAGACCTTTATAGTCTACGTACTTAGAAGCCTTAGCCCCAGAAGCCTGCCCAGCTGAGGCTGAGGAAGAAGGGTCAGGCCAGACCCACTTCCCTCCATCTTGTACTCATCTGTTCTAGTGAGATGACAATTAGTAGGGCAGACCTGAAGATCCTGTGCTCCAGAATAAAAACACCAGCCATGTTTAGTGTGGTGATACATGCCTGTAACCCCAGCCTCAGAAAGTGGAGGCAGAAGGATCACACATTCAAGTCCAGCCGAGGCTATGTAAGCAAGACTCTGGCTCAAAACAAAACATCCTGAAAACACTAGCCACATAAAGGAAGGGAGATGGGTCTTTCCAGAAGTACACAAAAGGGGTAGGAACAGGGAGGCTGTTAAATGCCCTGGCCAAATCAAACTGATCAAGGCCTGGAATGGAGGAGCTGAGAGAGGAAGGAAAGGAAAAGGCCTTGGAGTAGCTAATTAAAATTATCTGTTTAATGGAGTCTTCCCTGGCAAGGATAGGTAGTAACCTGAGCACATGATTGACAGGCACGTCTGGCTCTTCAAGCCCTAAGTACCTATTTAGGAGACTTAATGTACTAGTGGGAAAAACCAACACATGGTAACCCTGGAGCAGGAAACGTTGCATATTAATGCAGCTGCTGTGAGGAATGCTGCAGAAACCACTTCAAGAGGAGATGCTGATTGAGCCTGGGCTTACAAGGACCTTAGCAACAATAATGGAGGAAATGACATAAATCAGCAGCAGTGAACATCAACTTAACCGTGAGATTAGCCCTTGGCCTTACATGAAAATTTCCCCTTTCCTAATAAGGCTTTCCCTGCAGCATTTATCTTTACTCCTCTGGACCAGGTTCAATGCATCGAAGGGAAAAAAGAGACTAAAAACTTCAGGGATTTGTATAAGCCACTGGCATGAAAAAGTGTGTCCTACCTAGATGATGAGTGATTTAATGCCTAAAACGAATGCAACATGGTGACTCTGTTGGTTCCTGACTCATGCCAAAAAGAAACAAACAATAAAAACAACATATACGATAGTCTTGAAAAGGAGTCAGAATTGGTGTCCATCCTCTGACACTGCCGTTAGGTAGGAAAGTGTCCACACGTTCCAAGAGATGCACATTGACATGTGTGTGTGTGGAAAGGGCAAGGTCACCAGCATTTGCTTTGAAGTACTTAAGTGAACAACAAAAGACAAAAAGAGAGAGTAAAGTAAATTTGGATAAGGAAAGAGAAGTTCATTGTACTAAACTATTCTACTTAGGGGTAAATTCCATGTGGATGGTTTTAAATATAAGCCAAGCAATCTCTCAGAAGCTGGGCTGGTGTTGTCACCTGATAAATAAATGATCCACTAAATTTAGGGCCTATGGACAGCAAAGCCCAACTACTTCCTACGATCCCAAATCACTTATGTGACACCTGTAAAACAGGGGTGGATAAGAGTTCCTGTCCGTAAACTCCTTTGAACTTGTAACAAATTGGTACACATGTGATTTGCTCAGAACCCCTTGGATACTTTCACACAGCACACAAACCAGGTCAGTTGTTTCTGTTACCACCCAGCCCTTAGGCCCACTGTGAAGGTCAAAGGAGGCTGTCAGGTAAAATTATTGACCAGTGATTTTCACACAGGGCATGAGCAATAAGATGTTACTGGCACTAGGAAAAGTAGATTTAGAAACAGAGGCAAAATGTGCTAGCAATGTTGTATTAACTCATTTGATTTTCAAAACTACCTAGGAGATCAGAACTGCTGTATTTTACAAAAGTAGATTCTATAAGAACTCATGAAGGATGTGAGGTTTAATGGCTGTAAATGACTGGCTGTGTCTTAACTTCTCCAAGTATTGTTATTTTCATTTGCAGTAATGCTTCCCAAATCTCCCAACTCCATCACATATATAACTTTGGCACTACACTAAGTGAGGAGAAGGTGGGAAGCCAGTTCAGAGGCCCATGCTAGGATACCTGCCCAGAGAAGCAGGGCTGCAAGGCCCGGGAAAGCCACAGCCGCTCCAAGTGAACAGAAGTTGAAGCATCTCACTGAGGTTCTGTGAGCTAAACGACATGGTTTCCACAAAGTCTGAGATGAGACTGTGAGGTAGAGAAACATCTTTAGTAGACCACATGAAGCAACACAGAGTGGACTGAGGCAGGCGGAGCGGACGGAAGTGGTGGTGGTAGGGGTAGCAGTGGTGTCCGAGGAGGGAGCCGTGGTGCTGGTGATGTACAGTTGGTGGTGGAGGTGGTGAAGGTGAAGGTAATGCTGCAAGTCAGGTGATGGAGTTGGTGGACGTGACAGAAGTGGTGAAGATGGAGTTGGAAGAGTTAAGAGATGGAGGTGGTAGAGATGGCGGCTGAGGTATAGAGGATGAAGGGGAAAGAGGTGAAGAAAGCAGAGGAAGTAGAGGTGAAGGAAGAAATAGAGGAGGTGAAGGGAGTGGTTGAGAGGAAGGTAGTGTGAGGAAGAAAAAGGCAGAGGGAGGTGAAGGAAGCAGAGGAGGTAGGAGTAGAAGTAGAGGAGGAGGTAGAAGAGCCCCTGCTCTACTATTAACTATGCACAACCTCTAAAGACAAGAAGAACAGCAGTTCTACCGTTATGAGTTGACTGGCAATAGTAAAAGCAGCTACCACTAATACAGAATATACTTCTAGAGGGTAGTTTCAATGTTATATCTTTCATATGTAAACACAAAATGTAATTAATAGTGCCATTCTTGCAAAGAAGCAGACCTCCAAGACTCAAGGATCTAAGTGTCTGCATCATCCTCATAACAAATCAATGGGGAGGACACAGTCCCAACTCAAGCAATCTAGATCCGAAGCCCAAATGCTCACCACTGTACCAAGTGATTCTCCAACTAAATAACTGCCTTGGGGCCCTATGCTCCCAAGTGAAAGAGCTAACTGATTCTCAATTTCTCTGTATCTTTCTATGTCTCAGATTACTCTTATCAAAGGACATGAATCCACCAGACAGGAATAAAGAACCCCATCCTGTAAGAAAGCAGTCACAGGTCTCTAAGCAATATGCCATTTCACTATGCAGTTTCAGTACATGTTGAAAACCCTTTTATAGTGGTGCCATCTAGCAAAAGAGAAATGGTGAACACTGTTGACTGGACATCCTGTTTATACCAACTTGGTAAATAACCTCTGGATTCAAAAATCTTCCAAAGTCCTTTGGGTTGGGTTCCAAAGTGACCTCAGCAATAAACAAATAAGCACTCTCCTCCGTGGGCTGGAGGCAGGCTCCTCCTCGCCGTGTCTCATTCATCTCCCTGTCTCAGGTCACTGTCATTGCTGTCCCTCCTCAGTGCTCCCTACGTCTCACTGTACTCTTTTCGGGTCACTGGCACCACTTCCTCCTCTGCCCCCTGCTCTCTGCAGACGTCTCACACAGAGAGTCCTTACCACCTGTCTCACCTCCCAAATGGTAAGCCTACTCTAAATGCCTAGCGTCAGCCCTAGGCCTGACAGAACAGGACAACTGGCAACATCTGAGCAGGTGCGGCCATGAGATGCACCATTCGTTTACTCCAGGCAGAGGAGATGCCCTTCCGTGGCATCTCCTCCTCTAACTCAGGACGGGTGCTTCCCTTGGATCCCTCCTTATTAAACATGCTTACATCATTCCCCCTTAAAGCCACGAACATCCTCTCTGATGAAACTTCTTATACCTATTTTCTCTACCTCCTCTGTGTTCGGCTCACCCCAACCCAGCTGCTCCCACGGCAGAGGCCATATGGCTCAGGCGCTCCAAGAGAGGTGGAGGAGGCAGGCTCTTGTCCAGCAGCACTCAGCCTGGGGACACAGCCTTCTTGGAGCGTCTCTTCCTGAGCCCTCGTGGGGAGGCAGCATGATATGGTGGCAGGAGCTGACTCGGGAGCTCTATGGACCTGCCTTCATCTATCAGCTGCATGGCTTCTGGCAGCTTGCTCAGCCTGCTTCCGAGTTTTTTCATTTGTACAACATGTGTAATATAATCTACCTTGCAGGGCTGCTGCCAGGATTAGTGATAACTTATGAAAAGGAAGGGGCTTGGCAGACACTGCACAGGCTCACAAAATCATAATGACTATCATCTTGTAAGCACAGAGCTCCCTGCCTGACGTGTCTCCATCATTTGCTGGCCATCTCTGCCTCATCACCACATGTCCAGAATTAAACTCATCACCTTCCACAAGCGGAGTGGTTCAATCATTTTTTTCTCTTAATGGTACCATTATTTTCCTGGGCACTCATGCTCAAACGTCTCTCTAGCTTTTAGCCTTCAAGAACTCCCAACATTATGTTTGCTCAGTGAAGGTGACGCATGCCAGCCAGGCCACTCACAATCTCATGCTGCCCGCTTGGCCCGAGCGCCTTGTCCGAGGCTGGACTGCCCACCCAGAGCCACAGCTTCACCGCGTCTTCCCTTCTGGCTGCAGCAAGCATCCGTTTTGTACAGCCTTACTCCCCGCTTGGCCCGAGCACCTTGTCCGAGGCTGGACTGTCCACCCAGAGCCACAGCTTCACCGCGTCTTCCCTTCTGGCTGCAGCAAGCATCCTGTTGATTCTCCAACAGAGTTTTCACCAAGCAGCACGGTGGGCAAAGCCCCCCCTCCTTTCCTGAAACTCCGCTGTGTCACCACGTACTGCTGACACACACAAACATTTACTGAGCACCTAGTCTATGCCAGCCACTGCATCTGCATCCCCATCCCTTGGGGTGATGAATCACCCCTTCTGAACCAGCCCGCAATAACTCAGTGCTTAGACCTTCACAGTGAGAACAGAGGCAACCACTGATGTTAACAGGTAGGTACAAAATGATGGGGTGAGTACTCAAATCTGCTATCGGATGCCAGGCTCCAGGGGAGCCTGTTGTGCTAGCACCAGTTGGGCAAGCCAGCCTCACACCCAGCCTCCACCCTGTGCCCACGCCCCATGCTCCCTGCACTAGAGCTCCAGATACAGTATTCTGGGAACTCTTTCACAGTAGAAACAGATATATAATCACACTGGTCAGGAGTGGGGGACACTTGAGTTATAGGAACTCACAGGAGACAAGGTCCCAGAAGACTACACATTCAGATCTGGGCTTGCAGCAGGGCCCACACATGTCCCAGTGCATCTTTGAGCAGGGTGTGTAACCTTTCTCAGTTTCTTGCCCTGTAGTCAGTGAGGAGGAAAGAAAAAATACATGTGTGCAGCCTAGCTGGAACAGTAATTCAGGACCTGTTAGGCCCCCTGGTCTTTGGAGAAAAAAGCCCTTGGCAGAGCCTAGCAGGACAGCAAGGAGGGTGTAAGGTGGTGATGGGCAGCAGAGGCCACTGAACCACCCAGCTGGCCTTTTCCTGTCTAGCACAGTAACAGTCAGAAGAGCCCAGCCTCCAGTGCCCAGTGAGGTGAACCCTCACTAGGTGGGCACGCTGGTCTCACCTTGCCCCAACCTTCACGTCCTCCTTCCAGTCACAAACCCTCCCATGCCTAACCATCTCCTTGCTTCCACCCACCACAGATTTGGTTCTGCTGTTTTTGAGCTTTAGACAAATAGATAACACAATTTGCAGGCATGCATCTCTGTCTGGCCTCTTTCGCCTAACTGTGTTTGAGGAGTCTTCCATATTAACGCCTATAATGCAGATGACTCATTCTCACTCCTGCTGTAATTAATCAATTCTCTGTTGATAATTTGGGGCTATCATGAATGTTGCCACTAGGAACATTTCATAGCATTTCTAGGAACCTACTAGCATACTTCTCCTGGGACCCAGGGCATTCGTATGCTCAACTCTACCAGATCCTAGACAACAGGTCATAAAATATCTATGTCAATGTAAGCTGCTGCCAGCAATGCTTGCAAATTTGCCCTGAGGCATATCCTTCTCAGAACTTGGGGGTCCATCTTTCTGCTTGGCCATTCCTCTCCTTGTAGCTGGGCTCTGCATTTCCCTGATGTTGAATGGGGCTGGGCACTTTTCCCATGCTTACTGAACACTAGAACATCTTGTTTTCCTGAACACACCCACTGATTTATCAAGTGACCAGGGTGAGACAGGTATGCCTGGAATAGGCAGGCTTTGTGGAGTGTCATGGGTGAAGAGTGTGCAGGGCTGGCAGGATCTGATCAGTCTTTTCTTAAGATGCCCCACACTGAAGGTCAGAAAGGAAGGAATGGATGGCTGATCACTGCAGCAGTGGAGAGCAGCATGCATGTATGAGAGGGACAGGAGGGAACCTCACATTCTGGGGGAAGAACTAGAATCCAGGAAGAACACACACATTTCTAAGTTTCTCCCTTTTCCCCTGGTTTAAATCTAGATGCTAGCTCTGATGCTCCCTCAAATGGGTAGCTGCTGAGTTTGGAAAAAGTAAGACAAGATCTTCCACTAGAACTAGGAGTCAGAGAAGCCAGCACACAAATTTCCTCTCATCTGGTGTTCTAATCCTCAAGACATTCTTCCCTCCCATGAGGAGACAAGAACCACCTGTCTGAACCATTTCTGAGTCTAGCATTTGGCAGACTTAAATCAGTGCAACATTAATGAATGTCCATACATTTCTTACAGAAGAGAAAAGTGGAAGGAAATAATATTCAGGGGTGTATTCTGATGTTTTTTTTATATAAATTATCGCTCATTCTAAGATAACTGGCAGGTTCGTTTCACTATCTGCACTTCCAAGATAAGGAAACTGAGGCTACAGAAAGCATAAACGAAATGAGCGTAGAGCCACAAGGCTATTCCCTGTGATCAAGGTAGAAACTAGAGTGACATCTGCCTGGCCTCAAAGCATACTTGTTCCTACCATGGCCAACCACAGAAGACAAGGTCTTGGCCAGTCCAAGCAGTCAAGGTCCATGGGCTGTCAGAGTTTATGCCAGAGCCTCTCAACATACAGAGTTCTGCTAGAAGACATGCTGGTTCCATAGGCCCAAGTCACCCTAGTTCCAGGGGGCGCTAAATCCAGGCATGGTGCTGTGCTGGTGGATTCCACTCCTAGTCCTTTTGCTTTCTACAAAAGTTACAGTTGCAGGTTAGCAAGGCATAGTGTCTAGTAGGAGAGCAGTTAAGATAGCAGGATGTTCAGTGACTATGACTCGGTACAGGTGGTTGAAGATTTCACCTTCCTGCTACGCATCCCAGCATACTGATGAAATGGACTTGTTTTGCAACTGCTGGACTTAGGAGGCAAGCTAACCTGTGAGTAGTGCTTGCCCAGCCTCCAGTACACTGCATGACCTATGGGCTCCTGGTAGGCATCAGAGAAAAGCCTGATAAAGCCCAGGGATGAGGCTTCCTCAACTCAGAGAGAAGGTTGAGGGTTCAGGTCAATGATAAAATTCACCTCATCTCATATTGCTTGCGTGATTGCATGCGTGCACACATGCACGCACGTGCTCTAGCTATTTGGAACACATCGATATTTCCAAGGATAGTGCTTCCTGTAACCCTGCCATTCACTCCTATAGAAAATAGCAGTTATAGGGTTAGGAATGAGGCTCAGTGGTAGAGTACGTGCCTAGCGTGCATGAAGCCCTAGGTTCGATTCCTCAGTACCACATAAACAGAAAAGGCTGTATATGGTGCTATGGCTCAAATGGTAGAGTGCTAGCCTTGACTACAGAGAGGCTCAGAAACTGTGCCCAGGCCGAGTTCAAGCCCCAGGACTGGCAAAAAAAGAAAAAAAAGAAAAGAAAATAGCAGTTATCTCTGGCGAACAGATGAGGAAATGGAGATATAAGGAGGCACAATGGCTGGTGATGTAGAACTGGAGGCCCTAAGCTGTGGGCTCTGGTGCCCAGGTTCTGTCAGTTAAGCCCTACTACTGTGTCCTACGAACAGCATGTCCAGGATTCTATGCTTCAGGTTCCATGACATCCTGGCAAGAGCCCTGCATCCTCCGCTCACTGCTCTCTCTGATGAAATGGAAAAAGCACTCCTCACTTAGATTCTGCAGTGTGAGTACGAGGAACAATTACTCAGAAAGATTAAAAGCATAGGAGCTCTATGATTTCCACTCCAAAGAATGATCAACTTGGCGGGGAAACACTGCAGTACCACAGGATCACAAAGAACTCTAGGGCTGAATCCTACAGGTGGGCAGGTAGTGAGCTTTGAGCTAGCCTTGGACACACCCCAAAGCCCCAGGCCTCTCCCTCTCCCACCCCAACTGCCCTTGTGATAGCACTCTGAACTCTTTGGGTAGGTCAAGGATGACAATGCAGCTGGTCCATATCCCTCTAAACACCTTTCCACTGTCAACGTCCAAACTTGAAATGAAGAAATAAAGACGAAAGAGAAAAAGAAAGACAGACAGACAGACAGAGACACAGAGATAGAGACACAGAGATACACAGGGAGATGGGGAAAGAGGAAAAGAGGAAGGGGAGGGGGAGGGGAGGGGAAGGGAAGGAGCATGATGCTTGGAAGATCTTGGAGCTATGTGTAAGGAAGTTGGAAATGTCAAGATCTAAGAGTATTCAACAAATGAAAATCAAATTGTATAAAAGCAACAGCTAATAAAAAAGACTGTTGAATGCTGTGTTTTCCATCTTCCCAGCCGTTACAGGATAAAATTATCCACAGAAAAGATTGAAAACCTTTTTCAAAACTAATATAATTAAGCCTGATTATTCTGCCTCTCCCCTCTTTCTGCAGCACCCTGTAATCCCTGCTATCTCCCTCACCAATCTTACTTCCTGAGACGTGAAGGTGCTTTCCCTTTTCACTACAGAGAGCAAAATGCTGTGTTTAAGAGGTGGAAAGTATGTTTTTGCACCTCCTTCTGGAAGCATTTAATAACTGTCCACAAGCATGTAAGAAAACCTCCCATTTTCCCAAAAGCTCCTATCTGCATGCATAAGGAGTCTGGACTCCACATTACCAAAGGAGGGGAGGAATACATAATGAAGGGCTTAGCTTCCTTCTGCAAAGCAGGGAACTAGTTTTGCAGGAGAAAACAAGTAGAAATGGGAGACGAGAAGAGAAAATAGGAGGAGGAAAAAATGTGGTGAGGCTATTGCCCTTCCTTCTCCAACAAGACATGTGTACACATCCTTCTAGCAGCCAAGCCCAGAGATAGTGACACAGAGAAGCACAGCAGGAGACCAAAGCTGGGAAAAAAAAAATCTGTGCCTGTGAACATATGGGCAACTGTGATAATTAGGGCTTTGGCTGGTGGAGTTTTCCTATCCTTTTCTGGGACCTCAAATCACAATCTTTGTCATTCTGCAAGTTACCAGTCAAACCTATGCCTGAGCCTGCTCTGTGAAGCACTGGCTTGTTATGGGCCACTTGCAAGCAGCTCAGAGACACTGCTGCTCCTTAGACAGTGGGGACCACCATCAGCGCCTCAGGGGTTCCTGTGGTCAATCCTGACTCTTTCCTTAAGGTGCTAGAGAGAGAGACACAGAGAGAGAGGGGGGGGGCATGTGTGTGTGCGTGTGTGTGTGTGCGTGTGTGTGTGTGTGTGTGCACGCGCGCGCACGCGCTCCTGTCCCCGCTGCCTGGGAATCTAGGATCCACATCTCTGCCAGACCCCACTGTGGCACAGCATTGGACAAAGCCCCTGTGGAAATCAAGCCCCTCAAGTAAACTGTCAATTTCAAAGCTCCAAACCGTGACAAATGATTCACGATGATTTGCCTGCAATAAGCTGATGGCTCAGGTTGCTTGGCATGCTGTCTCAGGCATGAAGGAGAACAACTTTTTTTTTAGCCTCTCAGCCATCTCTCCTCCATGTTTTATGCCATTTCTTTGGAAAATCTGCCATAATCAACAAATTAACCACCCCCATCCCAAGTAAGCAAGTTACCCAATGAATTTTCCTCAGCTGTTTTTAAAGGTATGAGATGTGTCTTTAAGTCTCATTCATTTCAAAGGCCTGTCTTTCGAGCAGCAGTGAGTGTGTAGCAGCAATGCGCTTTGATCTTCCCTGCTCCCGGGAGAAAATCAATAATACAACATTAATGTATTTGTATAGCAAGACTTCACGTTATTATTATTTTTACCCAATGCAGCTTAACTAAAGTGAGAAAGGTGTAGTGGTTCTCAGCACCGCCCTGTGGTGAAAGTTAATTTTTTTCTAAAATCGAACTATAGCAGAGCCAGCCACATTCAACAAAAACCAGGCCAATTAAAAACCAATTATTTTGTGAATGTAACTTGTTGAAAGGCTGGAACTGCGGCGCTGGCTGCGGAATGCGGGAAGGCGTGTTCACAGGGTGACAGGCATTTGGACCAGAGGGTTTAGGCCTCAGTTCTCTTTTCCCCATGATGGTGGTGTATCCTGATTGGGTACCTATGGTACCTGGCCTCTGAGAGAAGCCAATCTTCGGCCTACCTTCTTCTCGATGCGCCCCAGCTGCTCTTTGTAGAAGGTGTCTCGGCGTTGGAGCTCTGCCTCTCTGCTCTCCAGCTCCCTGGCCTAGTTGGGAGAGAACAAAGCCTGTGTTAGCCGCCAGCCACAATGGGGGCTGCAGGGAGAAGGAGACTGACATTTCTGCTCACAACAATATTCAGAATAAGTAGAACAGCAATAATGAACCCAAAACCCCACAATATGGCAGATCGTTCACATATATTATGCTTAATTTTCACAACAACCCTTCAAGGTAGGTAATTATTAAAACCGTTTTGCAGATGATAATCACTAACGTTTATTGAATGCTTACTATCTGCCAAGTGCTGTTCATGTGCCTCCCACAGACTGTCTGCCATGCTCCTCCCAACACCTCCATGAGGCAGGCAGGGTTATTATAATCCCCCCCTCTAGGTAGGTGAGGAAACAGACACAACAGAGAGGTCAAGGACTGATCCACAGCTCTGTTGCTCTAGAGGAGCTGGAGGCTGACCCTTTGTCAAGATGGGTTGTGGCTGGGTGAGAGTCCCATGGTGTGGAAGGGCAGGCTGGGCACCAGGCTGTGGAGTCCTGACACTTGCAGCATTCATGCCACTAGCCCACAGCCTGAGCAGTAAGGATAGAGAACAAGCACCCAGGTAGTTAGGAGCAGCTTCAGCTAACCAGGGAAAGCAACCTGGAGTAGCGGACCTGGGCTTTAATCCAGGTTAAATGGATGACTTCCACAGAAGTCCCAGCTTCCTCTGACAGAGTGTGTAAACTGGAATAGAACTGTCTCCATTCCCTAGAACCACAGGGCTGCTTGACAGTTCAGGAAAATCGGAAAAGAAATACAGAATAGTTCAAGGCCTTCACAAAGATCACCAGAATCATGGCAGAGAAGCAGCACAAATACCTTGACTGGGATGTCCATGTCTCTAAACCCACTCAGAAGCTTTCCTGAACTGCTTTTGGGCCTGCAGCAATGGCCATGCCCCATGGTAGGCTTGAAGTCTGCCTGAGCATGGCCCTGGGTTCCTGGTGACTAAGCCCTGAGCTTTTCTTTCCAAAACATATGATGGTATCAGCACCTGGGTATGAACCTTGCAAAAATATGGGAGAGGATAAAAATGGAAGTTGCTGAAAACCCATCTCCTTGGAAGTGATACCAGCCTGGAACCTGTTGGAACCATCAGCAATAGGACCTGACCAAAACCCTACTAATGCACAGTATCAGGTAAAAGGCTTGAGGAAGGAGCCACTGCCCCAGGGAGAGCCTGGGCAGCGGGGCGAGGTGTCAGGCTGTGTCCTGAGATGGGAGCTGTAACAATGGCTTTAACTCAAGAGGCGTAGTGTAGCCTAGATCAAGCTGTCCTCCATGTTTTGTGTTTTCCCTTACCTGACAAGTAGAGGGAAAGTAGAACTATGGCTCCCCCCCAGATGCTATAGAATACCTAAAAATGCCAAGAAGGCCTCTAGAATGCCAACACCTCTACAAAGTCAAACACAAACTACTAAGGTTAAGTGCTTCGAAATATCGGAGATCCTGTCAAAGTGGATGCCAAGGTTATGTCCCAGGAATACAAGCACAGCTAATCATACCGGTCTTTCAACAGCCCAGCAATGAACTGGGAATAATCCTGGTGCAACAAAGAAGAAGTTCATTTGATACTGTTACAGCCAGGAAAGAGAACCACACAGAGTCCTGGGCCTGCCATTCTCTAACCAGTCATTCCAGTCAAGCAGGGAGATGACATCTGAAAGCAAGATCCTCCTGAGCCTCTTCACCTACTATTCACTAGGGGCAACTGGGGCAGAAGGGACTTGGAGGCTCATCCCTGCATTTACCCTCTAGCTAAATGACATCTATGATCCGTCTTCGGGGCAGAAGCTGCCACAACACTCAGCCAGTAGCTTCCAAGTCTGTGCCAACAAGATGTTAAGCATGGGATGCAGAACTAAAGTACTGAGTAGAGATGCCCAATCACTGGCACTTCCTCAGAGAGAAAGATTACGCATACACACACACAAAAAAGAAAGGTTGAAGATTGAGTGTACATGCTTTTAATCTTACCTACTCTGGAGACAGAGAAGGAGGATCATAGTTCTAAACAGCCTGAGCAAAAGTTAGCAAGATCCCAGTTGGCACATGCTTATAATCCCAACTACACAGGAAGGTAGGAGGCTCTTGGTATAAGGACAGACTTGAACAAAATAAATAAATAAATAAAAAATAAAATAAAGCAAAAACAATTTTAAAGGCTAGAATAGTGGCTTAAATTATAGAGAACTTGTCAACCAAGCTTAAGGCCCTCTATCCCAGTACCACCTAAAGAGAAGAGGAAGAGCAAAAGAGGAAGAAGAAAGGAGGAAAAGGAGGATTAAGGACAATTAGGGAACAGTTAGAGCATTTTTCTATTGATATCAATACATAACACAGTTAGGCAGTGGTCAAGTAAAGACATAAAGAGCTTTTAGAAAGGGATGAGTCTGTCTTCCCCTTGGTTGGAAGCTCTATGCCATGTCTCCAACACCTTGAGACCAGCAAGTATCCACCTACACTGCCTCTGCCACTACCCTGTGCTGCCTGCCAGCTCTCGTCTCCTCTAAGGTTTATAAAGAAATCTTCATGACTGATGACAGCCACTGAGGTGACATGTGAAAAAGGGCAGTGCAAAGAGAATGTGATGCAAATATCTGGATGTTAGTGCCCAGTCAGAACAGATACCCAAAGATTTAGAATGGTAAGTCAAGAAACACAGCAGACAAAAAGGGTCACTTGACACAGCTGCTCAACAGTCTAACACCTGCTTCCTAGCACTCAAGAGAGGCCACACAAAATGTAACTCTCAGCATGACATTAGAATCAAGGAGCACAGGCAGGCCTCAATGACTGACTCAGGAACTTCTCAGCATGTTTCTGAGTGTCTACTATATGTCAGCCATGGTTGTGAAGGGGCTGCAGATACCAGGGAGACCAGGGAGACAGTTTCTGTTCTCACAGAGCTTAGGTCCCAGTGGGAGAAGTAAATGTGTGTGCAGATAAATAAAATAATTTGAAGCCAGCCGCTGGTGGCTCATGCCTATAATCCTAGCTATTCAGGAGGCTGAGATCTGAGGATCACTGTTCAAAGCCAGACGAGGCAGGAAAGTCCGTGAGTGTCTCATCTCCAATAAACCACTAGAAAAACGGGAAGTGGTACTGTGGCTCAAGTGGTAAAGTGCTTGCCTTGAGCCAAAGAGGGCAGGGACAGCACCCAAGCCCAGAGTTCAAGTCCCACGATCAACATAAAACTAAAAGTAAAAATTAAAATTAAAAAAAAAAATAGAGAGCCAGGCACCAGTGGTCAGGCCTGTAATCCTAGCTACTCAGGAGGCTGAGATCTTAGGATCATGGTTCAAAGCCAGCCTGGGCAGGAAATTCCGTGAGACTCTTATCTCCAATAAACCACTAGAAAACCAGAAGTGGTGCTGTGGCTCAAGTGGTAGAGCGCTTGCCTTGAGCTGAAGAGCTGAGGGATAGCTCCCAAGCCCAGAGTTCAAGCCCCATGAATATCTATCTATCTATTTATCTATCTATCTGATAATTTCAGAGACTGATACATGCTAAAGAGACCATAAGATAAAACAAGTCTGAGGTACTAGGTTGCTATTTTGTTCGAGGAGATTTCCAAAAAAGTCTTCTGAGAAATAGAATGCTGTGTTAAGTATGTTATATCTGATGCAAAGACAGTGGAAGGAGTCTGAACGGTCACAGGAGCCTTCAGTGGATTGGTCAGGCGCTCCTCTAGTCCAGGAAGCACTGTGTGTTCACACTTCGATGTGCCACCACTGCTCCAAACACAGAGCAACAGCAGGTAAAAGCAGACCACCAAAAAGACATGGCCTGGTTCAAAGACAAAACTAAAGTGTCTAACACAGAAGGGAAACAAAAAGCAGTGGGTGGGGCGGAAGCTACATGCCTGCTGGGCTTCAGGAACAGCCGAGACCTCTCTATCCTTCAGAATGGGAATAAACCATGTTCCACAGACACAGGGGACTGGACAGCTGGAGATGAGGGCTCCTTCTGAATTAAAAAATGGACATCAAAGATTCCCAAAGATCAGATCCACATGCTGTTGTCTGCATAAACCTAGGCAGCTGAGAGGCGACAGAGCTAGCCCTGGAGCACAAATGAACCCAGAACCCACAGACTCAGCTCTTACTCTACAGGGTCCCCAGCACTACTATGGAGACCTTCAGAAAGAGCAGCCAAATCTAGTCTGCCTTCTGATACCATATAGGCAACTAGGGAAATGCCAGGCAGTAAGAAAAGGCCATGCAGTAAGGGAGAGAAAAACAAAGCAACAAAAGTCAAACTGCCTACTCAAAATAAGCCTGCAAGCCAATTTCAAATACGCAAAAATGTAATTAGGCTACCAGCAATTCAACAGCTGAAATATGAAATCACTCCCGATGAAATTAATTTTATGGGACCATATGACAGAAGATTTTAAAACCCCTTTATTATGTAAAAATTTAAACACAAAACAGAGTAAGTGCAGATAGACATAACCAAACAAGCTTCAACAACCTGAAACTAAGAAGATCTTTTAACTGTACCCTCTATCCTCTTTTTTTGGAGGGGGCGGGGGGGGGCCCTGTCATGGGGCCTGAACTCTGGGCCTGGGCACTGTCCCTGAGCTCTTCAGCTCAAGGCTAGCACTCTACCACTTGAGCCACAGCACCACTTCCGGCTTTTTTCTTTTTACTTATGTGGTACTGAGGAATCGAACCCAGGGCCTCATGCATGTAAGGCAAGCACTCTACCACTGAGCTACCTTCCCAGCCCCACCCTCTATCCTCTTTATCAACAAGTATTTTACAGCAAATTATTTCACTGTGCATCCTTCAATATATTGCTCTAAAAGACAAGGATTTTCATTTTACCAAAGAGAACCAGAATATGATTGCAAATTTTAAAAGTAACAATAATTATTTCATGTCATCAAATATCTAGCCAGTATTAAAATTTCTCATTGATAAAGAATTTTAAATATATACATTTAAAGTGCTCAAAAAGATAAAGGAATAACTTGTGATTTATAAAAAAGAACTTACAAACTTGAAATGGGCAAATCCCATAACATAATATTAGATCTTTTAAATCTTCAAAATAAAAAAAAAATAAACTGACAAGACAAACCAAAGCTGAGGGTGACCTGGATATAGTTCAGAGATATGAACCAAAGAAAGACAACGGTTAAGAGCATGCAAGAGGAGGTGGGAACCAGGCCAGGTCTGGGTGGCCCAGGCCTGTGGAATGGGCACTTCCAGGGAAGAACACAGAAGGGAGAAGCAGAGGCAGGAGGTAGAGTCCGTCAGAACAACAGGCAGGTTAAAGGACAGCAGCGTGGACATGAGTGAGAGTGAAGATGAAGGAAGGGAACACAGGGAGCAAGATGTGGGGGTAAGGAGGACATGAGCTTGGAGGGAAATAGCGATGGAGACAGTAAGCAGAAAGTACCAAATGAAATTGTAGAAACAAGTAAGTCTGTCATCCCAAAAGCTACTAAATGCTAAAATGCTCCCGACCATCCCTGGCTTCTGGCACTCAGGCATGAGATTCCCAGTGGGTGTTGTACCTGGTGACTACTTCACCCAGCCCTCAAGATAAAAAATGGGACATAATGTCACTTCTGAGGTGTGACTGCACAAGACAGTGATGTCTGTCTAGCTCACACTCTCTTTCCACTCTCTATGATTGCGCACGCTAATGAAACAAGCTTCTGTGTTAATGAGCTGCCTATGGAGATACCCGTGTGGTAACAAACTGTGGGTTGCACTGGCCAATAGCCGATGAGGAATTGAGACCCTCAGCCCATCAGCCCATGAGAAACTGACTCCTGATAGCAAGTCACCAGTGGTCTTGAGGATCCTACCAGTGGGGCCTTCAGAGGCAACAGAACAAGAAGACACTTCGACAAAAGCACTGTGAGGAACCTGGAGGCACAGGAACCACTTACTAATCCATGCCTAGATATCTGGCCCACAAGCACCAGACACCACCACACATGAATACTCACTGATTTAAGCTACTTGATTTTGTAATTAGCAGTAAATAGCAAACACAAAATGTAAACTGATTAATCTCACACATAGAGGAAAAAGATGATCATTATGGAAAAAAGAATGCTCAACCATAAGCTATTTACAGGAAACCCTGTAACTGTCTTAAAGAACAACAACAAAAAAAAAACCCTTCACTAGTAGAGCACTCACCTTGAGCTGAAGAGCTCAGGGACAGCACCCAGGCAGAGAGTTCAAATTCCACCACTGACACACACACACACACACACACACACACAACCTTCACTAGATATATATATTCCAGTGTATTAGTGTTTCATTCCATTTATACAAAAGTTTGAACATTCAATAAAATATGTTCAATATGTACATAGGAAAGAAAGCAGGCAGGAAGGCAGGTAGGCAGGCAGGAAGGGAGGAAGAAAGGGAGGAAGGGAAGAGGGAAGAAGGCAGGAAGGCAGGAAAAAAATAATGACCATATAATGATAAAAGAAAATCAGACCACCAATGGCCCAAATGTTAGATCAACATACAGGAACTGCACAGAGCTATGCTAACCTATTAGTTCTAGATGTATAGAGAAAGGTATACATGACGCATGTGAGGTTATGGAGAAACTCCACAGTGATAGAAACTCTACTTTTATATGAGGAGAAATCAGCTTGAATCTTACTGGGAATTGCTCCTCTATAAATCACTCCTCTCCTGCAATCTTCAATACATTTTGTTTGGCTTGCCTTCTGACATCTTGATTATCATGTGTCTAGGTATGGTCTCTGAGATCTTGTATACCACCCCTATATGTGTACTTGCCTAGATTGCCAGAAATATGTAGGAGCACTTCAAAACCTCCTATGGAGAATCCACTTTCTAGCCTTCCTGGTCATCCTATTGTTTTTCTAAACTGATATCTACCTCCTCAAACAGCCATAATGTTCAACAATTGCCTCCGGTTGTTTTGACAAGTGTCTTCAGAGAAAAGGTGGTTGGCAATTAGGTCAAATAAATACAGCCTTGCAAGTGGGGTCTTCCAGGGAATTAGCAGACAGGAAAAACAAAGGCAATTCACTGGAATGGGGCTCTGAAAGAACTCCAACCCCTTACCCTTCCTATGGCTGTCAGGCTACAGGGTGACCTGCTGCCTATGGGCTGCAGGGGGAAGGATGGAGTAGGACAAATTAAGATGGCCCAAATCTTTGCTGTTCTAACTCTTTAAGTCTCCACTTTTTCTTGAACAAATGCTCCTGGATTGCCATAAGCTCTGGGTTAATTTTGAGTTCTGAAAAAGTAGATTCTGACTATTTTTGTCAGTATTTTCATCTCTGGAAGGGGATTTTCAGAGGCTGTTATTCTATCATTTCACTAACATGCTAGAAATGGTATAGTATGAAATCTTGGGTTATTATCATACTGTATTGAGACAGCAGAGGAAAGGATGAACTTGGAAACAAATCATCATCCAAACCAAAATATAATAAAAGAATAAAAAATATCCAGGAAATGAAAACAAGGTCTTTCTTTCTTTCTTTTTGTTGTTTTTGTTTTCTTTCCTTTTTGTTCTGTTAGTTTATATGTTTTGGGGAGTGTAAGGGGAGACACCAAAATGGAGGAACAAAGGATGAACAAATGTAGCAATGGTACTCACTGGACACTATGTTGAAAATGAACTAGATAGCTTGTGGGTGGGAATGGGAGGGAAACCTGGGAGACAGCAAGGGAAGGGGTAACATACTCCCCCCGCCCCGAAAAAAAGTACTCTTTACCTGACTTATGTACCTGTTGCCCCTCTGTAACCACTTTTATAATAACAATAATTTTTTAAAGAAAAAAAAATAAAATGGAACAAAGCACTCAGGATCTATAGGTTAAGATCAAATGCCCAAAGGATGCACGTAACTGGAATAAAGAAATAAAAGAATGAGAAGATAAAGCCCATGAATTTCCAAAATTTATTAAAGACAACAGATTACAGATCTCTGAAACTCAGAGAAATCCAAGAAGGATGCCTTTATAAAGTTCTTAAATAATTCTTGAAGTAATGCAATATATTTTTAACACAAACAGCTTTTTAAAAAATCTCTAAAAAAATGTAATGTCTACAGCAATCTAAAAAAAGTAATTTAAAAAGACACAAATAAAAAACCAATAGAGGAGATGAATTCATTGATTCATCTCCACTCTTTTCCTAAAACAAATCTCTGAGAAAAGAATTGAGAAGAACAAAGAAATAATGGGACAAATAAATCAAACATCAGAATGGCAGATTTAAATCCAATGACAAAAGTAAACCATTGGGCTGGGAAGGTGGCTCAGTGGTCGAGTGCTTGCCTTGCATGCATGAGGCCCCGGGTTCGATTCCTCAGCACCACATAAACAGAAAATGCTGGAAGTGGTGCTGTAGCTCACATGGTAGAGTGCTTGCCTTGAGCTGAGGGACAGCACCCAGGCCCAGAGTTCAGGCCCCACGACCAACAACAACAACAACAAAGTAAACCATTTAACTACTATATTAGTTTCCTATGGCTTTTACAAAAAACAACAACAACAACAACAACAAAAAACAACAGTGGCTTAATAAATATATCCTCCTACAATTCTAGAGGTCAGAAGTTTCTAATTATTTGGCTAAAACCATGGTGTGGCAGACCTCCACTTTCTGGAAGCTCCAGAGAAGATTCTATTTCCCTACTAGTTCAAGAACATTACATCACCTTGCCCTCTACCACCCTCCTCTTATCCTCTTTTCTTACTCTTCTGACTCCCTCTTTCCCTTTATGAAGACCCCTGACTTATACTGGATCATAAAAGACAACTTCTCAACACATATCTTTAATTTCAGAGGACTTGTGAGTTTCCTTTGCCATGTAAGGAGATATATTCACAGGTTCCAGAAATTAGAATAGACATCTTGAGGGAGGACACACCATTCTGCCAATGAAAATGCAAAACCATAACTATGTGCACCTGATACAAAATGAAAAGATTGGAAACAAAAAAAGAAGGGGAGAAGGTATATAATGCTCAGTAAATGCTAAGCACAAGAAAACTGGTACAATTGTATTAACATCAGATAAAGGAGAATTCAAATTAAAAATATTACCAGATATAAAGAAGGCAATTCATCATATTAAAGAGAAAATTATTCAAGGACAAATAATAATTCTAAATAAACCTCTTAAGTATATAAAGCAAATTTGACAGACAAATGAGGAGTAGAAACAAATCCACAATCATAGTTGAAGGCTTTAATATTCTACTCTCAAAATATTAATAGAACAAGTAGACAGAAAATCAATAAGGATATAAAAGAGGTGAACAATATTATCATCCAACATGACCCAATTGACATTTATAGGACTCTGCATCTAACAGCTGCAATACACACATTCCTCTCCGGGCACAGGAAACAGACACTGAGACACATAACCTGAGCTGTAAGAAGTTGAAAGGGATAAAACACAGTATGTTCAGCCGGGTGCCGGTGGCTCACGCCTGTAATATTAGCTACTCAGGAGGCTGAGATCTGAGGATCATGGTTCAAAGCCAGCCCAGGCAGGAAAATCCGTGAGACTCTTATCTCCAATTAACCACCAGAAAACTGAAAGTGGCGCTGTAGCTCAAGTGGTAGAGCACTAGCCTTGAGCTGAAGAGCTGAGGGACAGCGCCCAGGCCCAGAGTTCAAGCCCCATGACTGACAAAAAAAAAAAAAAAAAAAAACCAACACACACAAAAAACACAATATGTTCTAGAGTATAATATTTGAAATGAAAGCCTAAAAAGTGAATTAAGTGCAGTGACTGGGGGCTGTTTCACTATCAAGTGGTATAACTTATGTGAATATACATCTGAATCTGGAGAGCCATGGATGAAAATTTCCAGATGTATTAAAAATTAGAAGCTCAACTAACCAATTCATCAAGACATCATTAACACAGAAACAAAAATACAAAAATCATATACTTCCACTTTCTGTTTAACTGATATAAGAAAAAAAACTGTATTACCTGGTCATTTTAACTACATAATTTTCACTGATTTACAAAGTAAAAGCAAAGTATATTCTAAAGAATTTCTTTCTTTTTTTATTTTTTGTCAGTCGTGGGCCCTGAACTCTGGACCTGGCCACTATCCCTCAGCTCTTCAGCTCAAGGCGAGTGCTCTACCACTTGAGCTATAGCACCACTTCTGGCTTTTTCTGCTTATGTGATACTGAGGAATTGAACCCAGGGCCTCATGCATGCAAGGCAAGCACTCTACCACCGAGCCACCTTCCCAGTCTATACTGTATAAAGAATTTCTCAGCCCAGATGGTTTTATTTATTAACTGTACCTAGTATTTACAGAAGAAATATGATATCTAACCAAATTCTTTCAGCAGAGATGCCCCATGACAAACTGAGGCTTACATCAGGAATCAAAAGTTGCTATAACACATAAGCAGATAAAATAAGGAAAATCATATGGTCATTTCAAAGAAACAAGAAGAAGCAGGTAACAAACTAGAAGAAAATTCCTTACCTGGAAGAGACATGTTCAAAATAAAAACATATACAAAATACAAAGTCACTTACTTACTGAATGCTTCTCCCCTAATGTAGCAGAGGAAAAAAAATAAGGATTAAGAATCTTTGGTTAATAAAATTAACAAGATTAATGTGATGGGGATATTACTTCTAGTGCCTTACATTTTAGAGCTGAGTGAGTACTTACATTTTAGAGCTGAACGTTAGTAAAATGAATCATTCTTTCAGTTAGTTTAGTAATATGTTCTCCTAAATCTCTAAGCTATTAAAAAATAGAAATTTCAATTACTACAAACTGTATACATGTTTCAAATTGTCACACTGTTCTCCATAAATATGTACAACTACGTCAAATAAAAGTTTCAAAAACCTTCTGAAGTTTTAAATTGAAAGAATGAAATCTCTACATGCAAAAATAAGAAATGAAGAAGCAAATTAATGGCTTTAAATCATTTATTTATTCATTTTGGGATTTCTTTCGCAAATTCTTCGTTTCTTGTACTAAGAACATATGACTCAGATTCAATGACCTGTTGCAGGTCACACAAGGCTACCAAGACAGGTTCCTAACTCCCAGATAGCCAACTGTGCTGTATTGCTACCCAGTTATCCCGCCTTGAACTCAAGTGTTTGATAATGTAAAAAGCATTGTCCTTTATGCTGCATATTTCTAAGAACTTGCATTGTAACAGTGTTCCTCAAATGTTTACAATGTGTTTCAGTCACCTGGGATTTTTGTTAAAGGGCAGATTCTGAATAGCAGGTTTGGGAGAAGCTTAATATTGTACAGTTCTAGCAAACTCACAGGAGTGTTACTCTGAGTAGCAAGGCACTAGAGCATACCTACAGAAACCTGGCAGTTACAATTACATCTCAAAGACCCTGTGAGACCCACCACACATCCAAAATATGTTTCTCACAATCCTTGCTACACATTGGTCATAGCATCCTCTAATTCTAAAACTTAACAGAGGATAGGGGCTTAAGAGACCTGGCTTTACAGTCAGGAATACCTAGACCTGAATCCTAGCTCTGTCACTTCCTGCTTCAGCAAATTCTCTAAGCCACAATTTCCTAATCTATTCAATGAGATTAACAACATCTATATGTCATGAGGTTGTAGTGAAGTTAATTTAGATTATGCATACAAAACACCAAATGCAGAATTTTATATAATTTAGTTTTTTCAAAGTAAATGTCAGCCAAGAATTATTTTTAGGATAATAGAAGTGTTATTATTAAATATCAATCAGAAAAGAAAATATACCTATTCACAAACATGGATTACAGCTTTTTAATGTTAAAAGGCAAATCTCAAAAGCAAATATAACTTTGGGATGATCTGCAATGATCTCTGCTCTTGGCACTGAGAGGAGGTGCTCTGGGACAAGGCGCCAGTTCCCACAACCATGTATACTTTTCCATCTTACACTATGCGTCCACCAGGCCAACTGCTATGACTTCCTTCTAAAACATGTTTTGAGCTTTTCAAATTGTTTTAATTGATGTGGAATTCATTCTTTCAAAACCGTCAAGGCAATGATCTCTACACTATTCACAAGGTTGTGGAATTACTGCCAGCTAATTTCAAAATGCTTTCTTCACCCCAAAAGGAAAGTCTGTGAGCAGCAGTCACTTCCCACTTTCCCCACACGTACCTCTGAAAACCCATCAACCAGTGCATGGATTGTGAAATGTAGTTTATCTTTACAATGGACTATAATTCAGTCAGAAAGAGGAATAGAACTCTAATACATGCTATAACAAAAATGAACCTTGAAAACAATATGCTAAGAAACAAGCCAGACATAAAAGGCCACATATTAGATAATTCTGTTCATATGAATGTTCAGAGTAGGCAGACACAGAAGACAGAAAGCAGATGCATAGTTGCCAAGGGCTGGCTACGGAGCAGAATGACTACTAGTGGCAAAGGGTTTCTTTCTAGGATGATGAAAAGTTGACATCTTAGTGAATATACTAACAATCAAGGAATCATCTACTTTATATGGGTGATTTCATGGTATATAAATTAGGTATCAACAAAAATGTTAAAATATAGAGGACTGCAAGGAAACAAAAGTCATCAAAATACTGAGAAAAAGATGTACCATCAGCAGACAAATAAGAAAGCCAACACAATCCTCCAGGTGGACATGCAGAGGTTCGACTGAAGCTGGGTGCTGAGGAAAGGTCAGGACTCAGCAGAAAAAGACTGATCAAATGCAGGGGAAGAGAAGAAAACACAGTAACTTCTCCAGACTGCAGGTCTGTACCTGGGCAACCATATCTATCTATACTGTAATGATAAATTAGAGCACAGCCTCATGCTTTAAGATATCTCAACATAGTTACACATGGTTGCAGAGCGAACATGGTAATTAGCACATGGATATAAGCTTATATAAGCTTATAAACTTACATAAGCTGCCAAATTACTGCCAGTATTTAACTTGCTGTGAGAATACATGTGTTTATACAGAGAAAACTCTAAGACAGGAAAGTGTGTGTTCACCTGCTTGTGGGTATCCTTCCAAGTTCCTGAAGGACAGAGGCCAGATTTTGCTGTTGTCTCTTTTTCCCCAGGGATACAGAGCAAATGTGTTCTCTCAGAACTCAAAGAATGCTAGTGACACTGAGATGCAGATTCAAGGGCAGGGTGAGGCAGACTGTGAAGATGGTAATTTTGAGGATTAAGAAGCTCGGATTTGAGTTCTAGCTCTAACAATGATTCACCACAAAACACTGGATGGAGTATTTGATCTGTCTGAGCCTTGTCCTCTTCCTGGTACTGCAATTCCATCCTGATGTACGAGTCCTGGAAATGCCTGGGTCAGGGGGAGATAGTCTCCAGAGGAGCTTGGATAGGGCGCTCCACTCCAGAGGCCAGCACAGCTCAGAAGGGATTGCAGCGTGTCAAGGGGTGCTGAGCTTCCATCAGCTCTCAATGGCTCCTCCCAAAGCCAAGCCTATCATCCCCTCTACCCCAGGACAAAGTCCCATCTCCTTAAAGTCTACGCACTTCTCTAAAATCATGCTCCTCACCTTCTAAACTACCCACCTGTCCTAGGAAGGAGGGGGCTCAGAAGTGTTCAGAGAAGACAGAACTTAGAGGGATGTCTTTACTCTTCATTACCCCAGGCACATACCCTAAGGGTCACTGATGCCTGGCAAAGAACTTCGAAACACATTCTATTGCAGGACCCTCTGCTATTTTATGCTCTTTCTGAAGCCTCCTTTTGCCTTTTATCACAAGGGAGAGAGGCATGAAAATAGCTCTCATTTGAAGACCGTGTCTACCTTTGCTGCTTCCTTACAAATCTCCTCTTATAGGATACGTGGTGCTGAGCCTGTGTCTGGCCCCATCTACACTGAGGCCACACAGGGTAAAACATGAAGTAAGAGGCTTCAAGTGTGAGGGTTCACTTGCTAGGTGGCCTCTTGGGCAAGCAGAGCCTGCTCTCCCCCTAGGGGCCAACTAAGGAAAGAACAAGACAACAGAGAATCCTCAGATGTTAACTACACATATCTGGCCTATCTTACAGCATTGTCTCTGCAACCTTTGTTTCTCCTTGCAACACCTTGATATTGGTAAGGGAAAGAAGTATAATCCTGATTCTGACAAAACGAATCAGAAACCATGACTCTCTATTAATAGTTAATAAACTGTTACTATGTGCTCCTTTAATCCTCATAATAGACAGTCATGTGAATACCTATTATTAAACCAATTTTAAAGGCAAAAAAGAGAGTAGTCAGATCACCAGGGCCACACAAGCAGCAAAATGGCATAGCTAAAACACTAAAGTAATGGACTTCATCAACTAGAGTAGTAAGATCCACTGGGCATAATTTGCCAAGCAAGACTATCTTAAGAAACCATGGTATCACCTCTACAGTTTCTAATAAAGTTTCAAAGCATAAAAATGGTGAGGTTGGAAATTAAACCCAGAAGCAGTCTGGTACTCAAGTGTTTTTAGTGCCTGGTAGGATAACCGCAGGTTTGCACTGAATAGCAGTGGGGAATCTGATACATGGTGAAAACCTATCACACTGGCTAGTTCTGCCAAGGAGAAACAGGCTGGGCTCCTCCTCTCTTGCTTGTTGATGGCAGGAGCACACTGTTTACCACCCAGCACCCGCAGTGTGCTGCTTTCCTGCCTGTGTCACTATATGCGCAGAGCAGGCCTAGCTGAGTCAGACCAGCCAAGATCTGGTCTGCAGGGGCACCTCTCCTTGATCGAGATCTCTACCTCCCTGCGACACCCTCCGTCCTCTCACCCCTACATCATCTCTGCTAGAGCCTGCAATGTCTCTTCTGCCATTTCACTCTTGTGTTTGTTCAGTCAGTAACAAAGATCGATTACTTCTTGTGGGCCCAGAACTGGGACTATGCACAAGGATGGGACAGAAAGATGAACACAAATGAAGGCGTAAATGGGGTAACAGGTGTGATGAAGGGCTTCAAGGACAAACTGGGAGCCCAGAGGCACGGGGCTGACCAACCCTCCAGAGGAGGTGACTTTCAAGCCGAAAGCTGGGTGACAGGCAGAGCAGCCACAAAGATCCCAAGAAAGTTCACTCATGGCAGAAAAGAGAAATGCAAAGGCTTCTGAGTGGGAACCAATGTGTCACAGTAGAGGGACAGGGAGGCCAGAACAAATGGCTGGGGGTGGAGTGGAGAGCACGAGCTATAGTATGGAAAACAGGCAAAGCCCCAAGGTACAGGGCCTTGCAGGCTGTGGGGAGAGGTTTGGGAGAGCTCTGAGCAGGAGAGTGATAGGATCTGACTTATTTATTTTTTAAATCCAGTTCATAAAAGCTGAACTGGAGGGCTGCTGCCCAAGAGGACAGCCTGATTATCTCTCTTCCTGCACCATCCACTTGCATGCACAGGCACACAAAATATCAACTGTGGTTATGACAGCTGTAGCTATACAAAGGCAGCAAGGAAAAACCTTTACAGAGGAAATAATATGCAATTTTCTAGCTGAACACCTTTTAAAAAGTAATGATGGAGAATAGAATCCCTGCCTGTGAATAAGGTAGGGGCTGCCTCTCAGGTGTAGGAGAACAACATGCCACTTGAAATAAGCCAGAGTGAGCAAAGCAGAGCCTACCGGTGTATCTAATCTACAGGCTCAAAAAACAGAGATGGATGAGGGAGAAAAAGGAATCAGTAATTCAACTCAAGGCCTGCTGCTTTTCACTGAAGCTCTAAATCGTTGAGTTCAGAGAAGATGCTTTAACAGCACAGGTGACAACTAAGGCTCCTTGCAGGGAAAGGGCTGACAGACTGCCCAGCTCCCAGGTGGCCAGAGGAAGACTTGTGCTCTGAGCAGAGAGAGCCAGATCTGAGTGTAGCACTCTCCCAGGTCCACATGGAAACTTCAAACCTGCAGGTCTTGTACACCAGTGAGCAAGAAAGGGCCTCCAGAGTGCCCAGAGGTGAAGGAGTCAGAGCGACAACTCCTAATGACCAGAGAAAGATGTCCTGGCTCAGCCACACCCTCAGCACATAACAATGACGGGCAGGCTTGGGCCTCCCAACTCTCAGTGAGATCACAGACTGCTTACTCCTGGACCAAGACGATGACATCAGAGATCACAAGGCTGCTGTCCCAGAGCCCGCTGGGCCTTTCATACCACTGCACCATGGGCCCAGAAGTCAATGGGAAACCTGCTCAAATTCCATGGACCCAACCAGAGTTCATGCCTGGGCTCTCTCTTGGAAGAGCAGATATTAGCAATGGAAGAAACACTTTCATTTGACCTAGCCTCAGCCAGCTGTAAGCACTGCCAATTGCACATCAGAGCTCCACTCCTCCAGAGCGATCAGGGCTTTCCAGGACACTTACTTCTGGTTCCTTCTGCTCTTTGCTAGAAATGCTTCTTTTTCTTTATCTTACCTGACTGCCTAGAAAATTCTTCAATGATTTATTCAAATGCTCTGCTGCTTTTCAACTGTCCAGAACCCAACCAAGATTCCTTCACACTGAATTCAACCCCATGCTGATTGGTGGAGGAGAGTGTCTTCTTTGCAAAGAGGGGCCAGCCATGTGCACATTTTCTGCCCTCTGTTAGACAGAGTAAGTACCAGACTTGGGCTCAGACGGTCACCATCCCATGAGACTGAATCCTGGAAAATGACACACAATGGAGGAACTAACAGAGCCTGAACTGATGGACACCACATTGAAAGTAGTGGTGGCAGCAGGACAATGTGGACCCAACTGGCAAAGCTTCATATTCTAGGTCCTTCTAGGCAATCCCCTGCTTCCAGCCCATCCCCTCAAGCCTGGCCTTGCAGTCCCTGCCCCAACAATCCTCAGATAAATTGCCTTTTTGCTTACAATAGTTGGAGCTGGTTTCTATGGCTGCAATTAAGATGCCTGACATATTTTTTTCCTTTCTCCATTCAAACAGAACTGTTATGCCCCATCTGCATTTCCATAGCAATTAAATGTATTTTATAATGATTGTTATTCTAATTAATCTATAGCTACTGATTCCCTTGTAAGGGTAGGAGAGTTTATGAGAGGACCCCAAGTCACTTCTGCTTGTAGTCCCACATCTGGCATGATACCTAATACCTAATATGCAGCATAAATGCTTGTTGAGCTAAATTTAGACTTTCAAGTTGCATTGATAATTTCATATATACAAGAATATTTATAAGGCAATGGCACTATAATTTTAACAAAAGCATAACTTGAGGCACCTAAAGCCATTCTATGATGTTAGAAAACCTTCCTGAAGGGAGTCAGATGTTTATCTAACACATAATACTCATCAGTATGATAGCCACTGTTTATTAAAGTAGATGCTGAGCCCAGACAGCATAGCTGTCAGATGGCCAGGTTGGATGTGGATTCGTGTCTGTGTGAATATTAAGTTTATCATCTAACCATTCTCCACATTACTTCTGGAAGGTCTTTATCAAAGAAATACCATAGAAAAGGCAGTATGCCAACTGTTTTAACAAAGTCGCTCCTATTCAAAGTGCTACTTAGGAATTCCAGAATTATCACATATTAGTATCCTTAGAAGTGACAAATCTTCTACTTTCACAGGAATTACAAATTCTTGTCCCTAGGTGAAAGGAGGCAAGTTGTCCTAAAGGGGCAGAACCAGCCACACAGTTAGAAATGTGTACCTTAACCCCTGGAGGAAACTAGCTTCCTAATGAGCTTCTTAACTAACAAGTTAAGACTCTTCCTCAAGTTCGAAAAGCCTGTGAATGAGCCCTTGCAATATCACATTCAGAGGACTGGATGACTTCCTGCTGCACCTCCTAATGGAAATTGTGTGGGAAGCATGCATCACACCACGAAGGCTGGACCTGGAGACGGGCCAGCCTAAAGTGACAACAAGGAAGACAAGAAGTTAACACACGGACCTCCCTGCCCTTCAGATACCAGAAGTATCTGGCTGGGAGAGACACACACTCATGGCACCTGCTCTGAGAAGTGGTGTAGTGGTCCTAACTCAGCTGGTTTTGATTATTTCTTCTTCTCTTTCCTTTCTCAGGTTTAGCAAGGATTTATTTTAGCATAACAGGGTTAACATAGGGAGAAATGAAGAAGAGAAACATCTTCTGCTCCCCATACAGAATGGGAGTTGACTCGGTGGTGATTTTTATCTGTGGCTTTTATACTTTCTAAGCAGGTGAATACATGATCACATCAGCCCAGTGACTTCTAGTCCTTAGACAATGGCTTGGGCTAGGTAAGATGAGTGAGGCCCAGACAAAACCTGGCTAAACCTTCAGGGCTTCCTCTTGCTAGATATGCCACACATTATTCCTGTCTCTCCATTCATCAAAAGTTCCCAGAGAAGGCAGATTTAGATTAGCTCTGATCGTTTCTAGTCCCACACCAGCCGTCCCTCCTCTACACCAGACTACCAGGAGGTACTACTTGATTCCTATTCCCAAAGATGCTACAAAGCAGAAAGAAGAACAAAGGCAAGCTGAAGCATGAAGACAGGAAAAAAGATTTTCCAGTCATTCCATTTCCTCCATCCAGCAAAGGTGAGGTCCATGAGTCAGATTCATAACTGTGACAGAAGACAACAAGCAGAATGAATTTGTGGGAAGATTCTGGCAGATTCACCATCTATTCTACAAATATTCAAATGCAGCTGCTGGATAGCTAGCTGAGTTTAATGTTACACAGATGCTGGAAGCAACACATGTGGAGATGCTCTGTCTTACGGCCCAGTGACACTGTGCTTGGCACTGTAGCTGTTGGCAGATGAGGTTAGCATAAAATAGGAAAAGGTAGCAAGGAGAAGACAGAGCAGGTTAGCTCAAGTGCCTGCAATCTGGCCACATTAAGAGCAGGTTGCAAGGGTAAGAGATTTTTCTGACGGGGGTAAAAAAGTCATGAGCTGATATATGGTAGTTAAATAAAAGATAATGAGGCCAGCAACTAAGCAGTGTCCACAATGAAGCTTTTTTTTCTTTTTCTTTCTCTCTCTCTCTCTCTTTTTATTCCTGGGGCTTGAACTCAGGGCCTGGGCACTGTCGCTGAGCTGCCTTTGCACAAGGATATAGATAGCACTCTACCACTGAGCCACAGCGCCACTTCCGGCCTTTTCTGTTTCTGTGGTACTAAAGAATTGAACCCAGGGCTTCATGCATGTTAGGCAAGCATTCTACCACTAAGCCACATTCCTAGCCCTGAATGACCAGGTAAACAAAATGTCTCTATCAAAAAAGGTAAATAGGAACATAGGAAGAGCAATGGGGTGAGGAAGAGAGCAAATTCCTGTAAACATGCTATACACAGCATGCTCAGGTATCTTTAACCAGAGAAAAACAGGAGACTGATGGATCTGGTGTCTGCAGAAGCGTAGAGTGGGTAGAATAACTGAAGCCATGGCCCCAAATGACTGTAATCCTCCCCTGGGCAGGACTCTATGAGAAGACTAGGGGCTATAAAGAGGTAAAAGATCCAGAGGCCTCCTGCCTGACCTTACAATCTAGCTGGAGGTCAACAGCGTCTAATGACAGAAAGTGGCACAACACAAGCCCTAACAGGAGATATCTACTTTCTATGTGGAAGAATAGCTCAAACTCAAGTGGTCTAAGGAAGTTCAAACTGCTCAAACACTGTGAAATGGGTGGCTTGAAATTCAAATTTTCTCTTTCCACACTTCTGGAGGGTGGGAAGTCCAAGATCATGATGGGAGGAGATTTGGTATCCTGAGAAGAAGGGCTTCCTCCTCTGAAGATGGCTATATGGTAGAGGGAAAGGGAATTTCAATCTATCTTCTCATAAGAACACTGATTCCATGGAGGAGGCTCATCCTTACAACCTCACCTAAACTTAATCACCTGCCAAAGGCCTCACCCCATAATTCCCTCACATGGGGAGGGGTGCCAAATGTCCAGTCCAGAACTTTTGAGGAAAACAAAGTGATAAAATCCAGAAAAAAAATGCAGCCAGTCACTGGTGGTTCACACCTACAATCCTAACTACTCAGGAGGCTGAGCTCTGAGACTCACAGTTCAAAGCCATCCCAGGCAGGAAAGTCCCTGTGTCTCTTATCTCCAATTAACCACCAGAAAACTGGAAGTGGCACTGTGGCTCAAAGTGGTAGAGTGTTTGTTAGCCTTGAGCAAGAGTTCAGGGACAGCGCCCAGACCCTGAGTTCATGCCTCACAACCAAAGAAAAGAAAGGAAAAGAAAATGTAACCCAGTGAAGGCCCTGAACAATGAATCACAGGCAGAAGCTGGGAGGACATCAACATGTGGAAGAATGGAATGCCCTGGTCAGGCTTTTATAAAATGTTCCTGAGAACAGGTCCCATCTGGTGCCACAACAAGAGGTAGACACCAAACAGAAAGCCAGAAATCTGAGTTTGAGGCACAACAACATCTGGAAACTAAGTTCATACCAGATGAGGTGGGCACTCAGAATACTACTCCAGACAGGAGAACCCCAAAGTCTTCATAAAAACTGCCCAATCTCTGACAGACTCCTGAACTACACATATGCAAGGAAAATCTGTAGCAGGTAATAAAAAAAAATAGCCATTGGAGATAACTTGGCAGCTGTAAGCCCTGATATTAGAAAAGAACATGCCAAATCCATGATCTATAGATCCACTTTAAGAAGCTGAGAAAAACCAACTAATTAAGCCCAAAGTAAGCAGAAAAAAAGAAAATAAAAACAGGAGTGGAAATCAATGAAAGAAAGCAAACAATAGAAAACAAATCAACAGAGCCAAAAGTTGGTTCTTTGAAGAGATCAACAAAATTCATAAATTCCAAGCTGAACTGATAAGACAAAAAAGAAAATACAAATGATCAATATGAGAAATGAAAGGAGGGATATCGCTGAGTGTTACAAATATTGCAAGCTGTCCAACTGTATGTCAATTAACACACACACGCACATGCACTCGCACACGTGCGCGCGCACACACACACACACACACACACACACACACACGTGCATGTGTGCTCCTGGGGTGTGATGAGGACATGAAGGACAATGTTGCTAGGGATGCTCTGGGGAAGGTCTCTCCTGACACGTAGGAAGGCCTGGCTATGACAGGGCCTGAAAACACCTAACACCAACATCTAATCCTCCAGCCAAACACTTCTTTCTTCTTGCCAGGGAACACATGAGATCCACATGAAGGCAATCTTGAGTAGAGCCATCAAGTTCAAATGGCTGCCACTGTATGACACTCAGCACAGAAATCCCTGCTTTCTGAACCCCAGAATGGCCTCTGTCTAAGCCTGACTTGTCAGCTGCCTGTCAGGTCTAGGGGCCCACAAGGTCCTCCTGGCAATCTCTTTAAGTTAGTCAGAGTTGTTTTTCATTGCTTGTAACTAAAGGCTTCCAACTGCTACCAGTGAGTTGACATCCCTGGTCAGGACAAATGGCAGATACGGTGACTGCTGCCAGAAGGTAGGAACAAACCACTTTTGTAGGAGGAAAGACATTGGCATCTGGGCCAATGGCAGAGGCTACTGACCTCTCTGTGGCAGGAACCTTACACCCAAACCTCAGACCAGTCTCTTCCACTCAGCTTCAGTAAAGCTTAATGACCTGAGATCTTATAAAAGTGATGAAACCCTAAGTTTTTGGTGTGACCAAGAAATTAACAAGGAGAGAGGGGACAATAGGATTCTCTTGGGGCCAAGGATCATCCTGGAGGTTTTTTTTTTTTTTTTTT
>NW_012267369.1:272601-286120 GCF_000151885.1 Dipodomys ordii | reverse complement strand
GCTAGCCTTGAGCTGAAGAGCTGAGGGACAGCGCCCAGGCCCAGAGTTCAGGCCCCACGACCGAACCTCCCCCCCCCCAAAAATAGGATACAGGTGGACCCATTGCAACAATGAGATATACAAGTCGTTATGTTGAAAAACAAACTTTACAACATTGGCGGGGGGCGGGGCAGGGGATGGGGAATGGGAAGGGGAAACAAAGGAGGAGGCAACAATGCTTGATATGAAATGTACTCATTACCTTGCCCATGTAATTGTAACCCCTCTGTACGGTACTTTCATAATAAAAAAAATTTTTTTAAAAAGCTATCTCCTTTGATTTTCCCAGGTGAAATCTAAGGGTCCCAGCTCTTACTGTGGGGGTCCACTGGGGTAAGGATGATGGATCCTTGTCACAGAGCAGGGCCTCCATGACTGAGCCTTCTATTCCCCCAAGCTCCAGGGCAAACTGTACAAGTTATATTTGCATTCTTCTGTGAGCTAAGGGATACCAAACAGGGAGTGGCACTCAGATTTTCAACAAGTAAAACTGTATCATCTTCATGTTGTAAGATAACTCAGTTCCAAGAAACAGAGAAGCTACATTATGAGAGGTTAAATTGGGAGTCCTTACTGGAGAGCCAGCATCAGGAGGTGGACTCATCACAAAGACCTATAGCCCCTAGAATACCCTTCACACTGTCAGAAAACTGAGCCATGAGAGCAGGAAGGGAAAGAAAGAGCAGAAAAACAATACTAATAAACCAGATCAGCTCCAATGGAGAGCTGAGTGGGATACCATGGTGACTGGGGGGAGAGCCAGGAGACAGGACACAGAAGACAGTAGGCATGTCGTAATGGTGCCGGAACTGGTCTGGGTATAAATAGTGTCAGAGGCAGGGGGCAGGGGCACAGGAAACTTGAGGATCTCCCAATTTCAAGGCTCAGGACTGGCAGACCCAGTACCCTATCATCCAAGTCCCCACCCCTGTCTCTAGAAATTCAGGCATGAAGACAAGATAGTACCAGTTAAACCCAATTCCCTATCCACCACATGGCCAAGATGGTACCAGCCAGACCCAGCTTTCCCACTCATTTAATTCATTTGTCAGATGGCATCAAGATAGAAAATGTTTTGTACATTTAGTGTGGCTATCTGAAAACAAAAGAGGTTTTATCCATTGAAACAGGGCTTTGAGGGGCTGGAAAGGTGGCTCAGTGATAGAGCGCTTGCCTTGCATGCACGAGGCCCTGGGTTCGATTCCTCAGCACCACATAAGCAAAAAGCCGGAAGTGGCGCTGTGGCTCAAGTGGTAGAGTGCTAGCCTTGAGCTGAAGAGCTAAGGGACAGCACCCAGGCCCAGAGTACAGGCCCCATGACCGGACCCCCCCCCCAAAAAAAAAGAAAAAGAAACAGGGCTTTGAAGGTGTTTTTGTTTTTTACGGCTTTTAACTGAGACTGGCACATGAAGAAGGAACAAGCCTTCAGATGCAACACAGAAGGTGGATACAGGGAACAAGCCAAGTTCTGAGTTTTAGGGAGGTCAGGTGGACTTGATTACACAGCACAGAGCTTAGGTGAGCCACCAGCTTCCTAGGGATAATCAAAACTTCAGGCTAAGAGAACATTTCCAGGACATGAGGACCACGTTTCCCCTCTCTCCTCCAACTTCTCAGATACCCTTGATGTACCAATTTTTTTCTCTCATCCCTTGGCAGATCACTGCCTCTCTCTAGTCAGATCGCCCCTCCCTATATACCTCTCAATATCCTCTACCTGCTTGTTTCTACTTTTAAGTCTTAAAGCTCATTTCTTCTGGGAAGCCTTCCCTGGTCCCCCAAACTTTGGTGTCCTTTCCAAGGAGCCCATAAAGACAAAAAGCTCAGCTCTAGTCACTGGTATGATCTAGTCTTGGTTCTCCCATAGACCGTGGACCTGGGGTGGAGGTAGAACCACAGGAGAGGCCTTCCTAGATTACTGCTGTCAATGCACAATTGAATTGAGGAGCACTGGTGCAAGGGCCAAAGGGCACGACTCTGAGTGCTCACTCACCTTTTATTCACTAGATTTAAGGCCCTAGAAAAGTGATACTCCATCTGCATCTCTTGGAATGGACTGTTCTTCACCAGGCCCCTGACAAAGCAAAGATGCAGCCACACAGAGATGGCTAAGTACAATCACTGTCAGCACAAAAAAATGTAGTCTTCAAGCAAGTGTTTCCATCCATCACAGTCATTCCAAACTCTGGTTAACAGAACTGTGACAATGCAAAGAAAAAGTAGAACCAAGAACTTGATTGAGAGGCCACAGTCCTCCCAGCACTAGCATTATTAGCCTTAATTATTTAAGTAAAGGCTTTGCCTGATGACTTCATTTGGCCACAGGAAAAGTTTAAGTAGAGTATGCTTCCTGATTCATCTTCTCATGGCTACTGGCAGCTGACAATTACTGAAGGAGCATATCTAGTGAAAATACAGAAGAGAGTCCTTCATTCTTCAGAATGAAACAAGTGATCACAGACAGAGGCACAGAACTGCCAAAAGGAAATAAACTGCAATGGAAAGGGGGTAAACATGTTGCATCATCCAGGAAACTAACACAAAGAAGACAACCAAGTTCTATGCTACTTACAGTAAAGAAATAAACCTGTACACATAAAGAACATAAAAAAGATTTAACATGAAAGGCTGGAAAATGACATACTAAATGCTAGAAGAACAAAGGGTCAACCAAATCAACAGTGAAACCTACTAGATACTATGTTGGAAATGAACTATATAACTTGGAGGGAAGGGAAGTTGGAAAGGGAAAAACTGGGAAGGAATGAGGGAGACAGTGATACTGTTCAAAAGGAAATGCATTCATTACCTGACATATCATTGTAACCCCTATGTACATCATCCTTACAACAAAATTTAAGAAAAAAATAAACTAGAAAAATAAATGCTAAAAGAGAGCAAAAGCAGTTAATGTCAAAGTAGCATGTAAAGCAAGACATTTTATGAAAGACATTTCACAAAGATAAAAGAATCATTTTGGCATGAATTAAAAGTCTCAGATTTACATGAACCTATTAATTCTTTAAATATTTATTAAATACTAAAGTAAAACCTGACATGACTTAAAAGAGAAACAGACAAACTTAAAAGCATAACCATGGAGCAGACACTCAGTAACTGACAAGAGACAATTCAATAAGGATAGAGAACCTGAGCAACACAATTAACCAGCTACATGCAATTGACATACATGGAGCAATGCAGCCAACAACTGAAAAAAACTAAACCAAATGTACTGCTTTCAAGTATAATGTAGTATTTTCCACAACAAACCACAGGCCACAAAGCATGTCATAATAAATTTCATGTATTGAAATCATACAAACTGTGTTCTTTGATGACCAGGGAATCAAGGTAGAAATCAACAACAGAATAACTAAATTTTTAAATACAAAAAGCCAAGTGTTAGTAAATAGCATACTTCTAGTGGACCCATGCTCAAATTTAAAACAAAAAATCATAATAGAATCAGGAAATATCTTGAAGTAAAAAAATCATGAAAATATGACACATAAGAATAGTGAATGAGGAAAAATTTGTGCCAAAAGGAAAAGTTGCTGCTTCAGAAGACTATATTAGAATAAGTATTTAGTCAACAACCTAAGCTTCCACCTTCTGAAGCAAGCTAGGAAAAAAAAAAGGAGCAATAAAATCCTAAATAGCAGAAAAAACAAAACAAAACAGAAAACAACCTTAAGAATGTGGATGAAAACAATATTAAAGAATAGGGATGAAAACAATAAAAAAAACCTGGATAAAAAAATCAATGTACAATTTGGAAAATCACACTGGGTTCTTGAAAACTTCTCAGTAACTTAGAAAAAGAAATCTGAGTAGCTGCCCAGTGTCAGTGGCTCACACCTATAATCATAACTCTCAGATGACTGAGATCCCAGTCAGGAAAGTCTGCAAGACTGTTATCTGCAATTAACCTCCAAAAAGCCAGAAGTGGAGCAATAAAGCTAAGGCACAGCACCTACGCCAAGTTCAAGATCCAGTATCAGCAGCAAGTACATGGGTACATACACACGTGCACACACACACACACACACACACACACACACACTGTTAAAACTTACAGCTGTTAAAACTTACAGCTAATATACTTAATGAAAAATATCAAATATCTTCCCCCTAAGTCTATAATTAAAGAATGCTCCCTATATTAATTTCAAATCAAAATTGCATTGATGTCAGCCAGTGTGATAAAGAAAAGTTGAAATTAAAAAAAAATTCTACCTTTAGACTGGAATAAAAAAAGTTGCCATGATTCAGATGACATGACACTTTATTTGTAAAAAGAAAAAAAAAATCTAAGAATATTCAATATATAAAGTAGTAAGTTGATTTGTCAAAGTTACAAGGTAAGAAGTCACAAAATAAAAATCAATTTTATTTCTATCTGCCAACAATAAACAAAAACTAAAGGAAAAAGGAATAGCATTTTCATTAGCAAAAATAAAATGTGTAGGAGTTTATCTACCAAAAAAGATCACTTCAGAAAAGTAAATAAACATTACTGGGAAAGCCTAAACAAATATAAGTCATTATATAATAGAAATTACATATAATTATATATTATGTTCATCAAAAGTCATATGTAAAAATATCCACAGCAACATCATTTATAATAGCCCCAAACTAGGAACAATCTAAATATTCATTATGTAGACCAGATAAACAATATATATACAAAAAAATCATACTGTACAATGTCCATTTATATAACACATAAGAGTAGGCAAAACAATTGGTGGTGATAGAAGTCCAATGAGTCGCTACATTTGGGGAGTACTCATTAGGAGGGGACCCTTACATGATGCTAGCTAAATACTGATCTAGGTAACTAGACCTATGTATTAAGCTATTACTTCAAATTTATATGTTGGTTACACCTCAACTAAATGCATATTTTAAAAAATACCCTGAACAGCCATTGTGGCCAGGGGGGCACAGGAAGATAAGAAATAAATGCCTCTAGGAGCATTTCCTGGAAAGATGGATGAAGACATGAGTTATTTTTTTCTAGGGGCTTTGGTGTGAGCTGGACAGTTCCTTCAAGCTGCTGTAGCCAACACATCAATAATATTCAGTGAAACTGGATGCTAGCGATTCATGCCTATAATTCTAGGTGCTTGGAATGCAGAGGTAAGAAGGATTGAAGACTGAGGTTGACCTCGGCACAGAAAAGTTTATCAAACTCTCATCTCAACCAATAGCTGGACATGGTAGTGTATAACGATCTGAACTTTGCAGGAGACTAAGACTGGGAGGTCAGTCCAGGCAACAGAAAAGGCTGGGCAGGTGGTTCCTGCCTATTATCTCAGGCACAACCGTAACTATAAACAGGAGGATCATGGTCCAGGTTGGTGGGAGCCAAAAGGGCTAGAAGTATGACACAACTGGTAGAACTCCTGCCTAGCAAGCATGAAGCCCTGACTTCACTTCTCAGCGTAAGCATTCACAAAAAGAGACAGAGAAAAAAGAGGAGAGAGGGAGGAAGAAGGGGGGGAAGGAAAGAGGAGGGAGAAAGGGAGAAAAGGGGAGAAGGAGGGAGGGAGAGAGAGGCACAGAGAGAGAGAGAGAGAGAGAGAGAGAGCTGGACTTAAATTCAAGTTTATTTCCACACTAACAGCAGACAGTGGGCAAGGAAGGTGGTCAAGCTGTTGTGGAATAAGTCCTGGCCAATACTTAATAAACTGATAAACTGAAGGGCTAACAGAGCAGCCACTCCTAGGTGGCTGTAAGAATTCAGACCTATTGTGCTTGTACTTGATCTCAAGGCATTCTGTTAAAAAAAAAAATCTAGAGAAAGAACTAGAAACCAAGAGCTCCAAATCCTGCCTTTCTACTCCAACATGGTGTGGTAGGAGCTCAAGGGACAGGCACCTTGCAGAAGGATAACTGCCAATGGACATGAAAGCTGCTGAGAGGCACAGCAGGATTGCCTGGCATCACAGTACTGCTTCAGGCTGGTCTGTGAAACATCTTAGAAAACACCTACACGCGTCTCCCTGGCACCTTGTGGGCAGCAAGCATATAGACCACCATTCTATAGGCAGCTGCACATCTCCAGCCAGATTTAGACTGTAGGCCATGCCTTGAGGCCTGATCCAGGAGAGACCAAAGTTTTCACAGAGAAGGGAACGAGGCAGTAGGGAGATGCAAAGGGCTACAGCTGCCATCGGATGATCTCTATCTGAAGAAAGGTCTTTGGTAATGAGGCCCACCGTGTTTCAGGAAGAGACTCACTACATGGAGCTCTGAATGGCAATGGCCAATCCGCTCAGCTTCTGTAGGCAGAAGAGCTCATCTTCTAACTGGTGAAAGGTGAAGGCCACCGTGTTGCCATGGTGACTGGTATTAGAGAACACTGGGGCCCATGGAGATAGGCTATCACTTCATAGGCCTTCACTTATTTTTCTCTTAAAAATACATTTTAATACCAAGTCAAAATCAGTACAGGTAATAAACATAATGAAAGGCAGAGAAGCAGGCTGGCTGTCTCCAAGGAGATCTTGTCACCTTTGAGAGAGGCACTGAGAACAGCTAAATGCTCCCTACCCTGCAAGTGCTTATGGAACAAGGGCCTGACAAGAGACTGGGCTGATTTTCATGGAAGACAAAAAGTCAAATACTACCAAAGCATCTGTTTAAGGAGGAAGAGGAGGTCATCGCAAATAATTATAATAATGGCAGAAAATGCTGATTTCCACCTTTGGGGCTACCCAAAGTATAAACCTCGAGAGGAGGAAATATGTTTCCCATCCCATGAGTGAAGAGCCATCTAAAAAGTCACCTAAAAATAGAGGACACAGTCACCATCTTTTGCTCTACTGGTCATTCCGTCTATCCTCACGAGGCTGCAGGGGCAGAGCTGGGCAGCGGCCAAATCAAGATCAAACTCAGGCCTTGGTGCTGGTGCTCAGCACAATCTGCAGTTCTTAGGCGGCCTATAACTTGGACCTGAGAGACCCGCTGCATTTCTAAAAGGGAGTGAGAAGTGTGTTGTGAGAAGAAGACACTCGGGTTGACACAGACACCAGCACAGGGCAAAGGAGGGGAAAAGGAAGTCAAAGGGGGTCACAAAGCAGAAAGGAAGGTTCAGATTCAGCCAGGTCTCTAAGGGCCTTAAATGCCACCTAGACAGCAGGGACTGGGTTCGGTTCAGCAGAGAATGAAAACAAGATTATGAACCATCAAGGGCAACAGCAGCTGAGTGGCCTGCTACACTACCCCCTGAGGACAGAGTTGTGCTAGGGAGGCCTGCGGGCAAAGGCCAGGCCTCACCAAAGCAGGCTCTTACAGACTCAGCCTTTTGTGGGTGACAGCACAGATGTGGGGCAGGGAAATGCACAGTCAGCTGGCAGCAAGAGAGAAGGAATCAGGGTCTTTTTTTGGGAACTATCAATGCCCTAGAAGTGGCTTTCCGACATCTGCCAGGAAAGCTTTTCATTAAAAAAAAAAAAAAAAGCAAAAGGAAAATCTATCTGGCAAAACCCCAACATACTCGATTGTAAAGAGAAAACAACCAAACTGCACTTCTTTCTGTAGGGCTCTGCTGCCTTCTGGCTTTCCAGTCATGAACACAGACATGGAAGGACATTTTTCAGAGGTGCTGGGGCCCTGAGCTCACAGGTCAGAAAGAAAAGAAGTAAATGTTTAAGGCACTAAGGTCTTCTCACTTTCTCTTGAATAATTCATTTGAAGTCGAGAGTTCATGCCTGCTTTGACTACAGTAGGTAAATCTATTCAGAAGAAAGTGCTCAAGAACAAGTCTGGGAGCCTCCTCTGTCCCAGGTCTCTAGTGGGCTTTCAAGTAGCAATCCCTGGAGTGTAGACACATCTGAGGAGGTCCTGGGACTCTGAAGTCAGCCCCTTCCTAAGGGAGACAGCTTTCCTACCAACTACAGCAGCTTGGCTGCAGAAGTGCACACTAAGCAAGTTCATCACACCACAACAGAGCCAAGCAATGGCTCCTGGGTCCCTACAGCCACCTAGCTATGGGCGGCTTGGTAAGGGTTAATCACAGATAACTTGACTCCATCAACAAGAAAGCATCAAGCTGGCTTTGTATCTGTCTCTCTTCCTATTCCCCCAATAATTCTTTTCAAGCACCAATTTGCACTGATGATGAAGAAATTAAAAACAACAGTATTTTCCTGTTCACGTGCCTGACATGGGCTAGAGGCACGCACGGATACACAAGTACTCCAGGAACCCTGACTTAGAGGTGGAAAGCAGGAGGAATATGAAGACATGAAGGAGCAGGCAGACAACAGAGAAGCAGAGAGAAGCGTACTGCGACAGCGGAAGTGGCTTTTGTGCTTGATGTCAACAGACCTCTATCCATGGCAGAAGACCAGAAAAGCACCTTTTAAGCAGAGGCCCATTCTGAACAAAGCACGGAGGGAAGGAACAACAGATTTTTCTGCAGATAGTGCAAGGGTTCTCTGTACCTTCCACAGGCAGGCAAGTTTCTTCCTGAGGGAAAAGCTGGCCAAGAGCAGTAGAGGCACAGCTATGTACCTGCATGACCAGGATATGAAGCTGAGGACTTGAGGGCAGAAACAAAGGACAGCCACTGCATGCTTTTGAGCAAAGGATTAACATAATCAGATATGTGCTACTGATGGATAATTTGGAGCCAGGTGGAAGGAAACAAGGATTAGTGACAGATCAGTTAGGGACCTAGAGTGCACAGGAGTCACAGCAAGGGGCTGGACCAGAAGAATAGGCTGAGAAGCAGGGAGATTTGAGAGAAGACACACGGGTTCAGGGAGGTAGACTGGGAACTGAAACAGGGAGAAAGAGGCTGGATGTTCACAAATTTCCAGCATACACAGAGAGGTAGATAGATGAATGGGGAGATAGGACAAACTCTGTCCTATACGTGCCATAGTGTCACAGAGTTGCAGAATTAAAGTCTATGACATACTGAGAATGGCCAGAACCCTGGTAAAAGAGGAAATTACCTAGAGAGACTATAATAGGGGTTACCTCTCTAAGGGAGTACTAACATTTAAGGATCAGGTAAGAAATAATTAACAGAGATTTACAGGAAACATGGCCCTATAACATGAAGGGCTTATGATACAAACTTATTCCCATGTTTCTTCAAAACTAAGTCTCAGGGCTGGGAAAGTGGCTCAGTGGTAAAGTGTTTGCCTCGCATGCATGAGGCCCTGGGTTCGATTCCTCAGCACCACCTAAGTAGAAAAAACCTGAAGTGGTACTGTGGTTCAAGTGGTAGAGTGCCAGCCTGAGCTGAAAAGCTGAGGGACAGTGCCCAGGCCCAGAGTTCAGGCCCCACAACCAACAAAAACAAAAAAAGTAAAAACTAAGTCTCCTGGGGTCTGGAATAGATTCATAAAGGACTTCCTGCCTGTTCTTCAGAGATGAATTCCCTTAAGGAGGCAAAGACGTGGTGACATAGCTACCTCCAGCCCCTTTCCTTTTTCTTTAGAGACATCTTTTCTGCTCAGACCTCTTTCTTGTCACATGTTTCAGTACAATGTACTTCAATCAGAAACATAAAATCAAGCCACAATTCAATATTATTTGTACACCAATTACTACCAAATTAGCTATATCTAATGCTAGATTCAAAACAGATGCCAGAGTCATGATTGAGCTAGACTTGGACTGTTCTACAGATTATTCTCCCATTGGGAAGAGAACTAAAATCTGGAACTTATGGCTTCCTAGTAGAACCCTCAACTCACCATGAGTGATGCTCTGAAGCCAACAACTGCCTGTACTCCACTTAGGGCCACTTCATGTTTCTAGGGCTGGTACACGGACACGGACCTTCTACTACTACCAAGAACCAAAGCAGAAAAGCTCAGTAACTCGGGCCATCCAGCTGATAGAGTGTGGGTTTCTGTATGGGAGCTCCCATCAATGAGTCACAGGTCAGCGCTTAGCCTTCTACTCATTAGTGGTGGAGAGGCCTGGTTCTTCATGTCTCAAATAAAGCTTTCTTTCTTTTCAAAGGGTACATGATGATTCCTGGAGCTAAGGGTAAGGAAATACACTCAGCAGTGGCTAGTAGGTATTCAGGACTGCATGTTTCCTCCAGCCTTTTCTCTCACTAGGGATTACAGTGTAGAGATAGTCACGTTAGGAAAATTCAGAAAAGAAAGGTGACCACTTATATTCCTCATATGTCTATCTCATGTTTTCTTAAACCATCAAGGTTTAAGAAGTATGTTAAAATAATGACAGTTACGTAGCTTATGACAATTTTGAGTTTGACCCTTAACAGTTATCTGGTGTGACCATCAAGGTAGGGACACCCTCCCTTTCAGGAGATGAGAAAGCCAGGACTTCTGAAGGGGCATGACTTAGCCAAGGGCATGTGGCTAATAAAAGGCAAATGGAGTGCTGAGCTCAGAAGTTGGAAGATTTCAAGCCAGGTGACAGTGGCTCGCCTATATTCCTAGCTACTCGGGAGACTGAGATCTGAGGATTGCAATTTGAAGCCATCCTAGGTAGAAAAATCCAAGAGACTCTTATCACCCATTAATCAGCAAAAAGCTGGAGGTGGAGCTCAACTGGTAAAGCACCAGCCTTGAGTGAAAAAGTCAAGCAAGAGTGTGAAGCCCTGAGTTCAAGTCCCAATACTAGTATTTTTAAAAGTTTAAAAATTTCAAGACTTATTGACATATTGTCTTCTGTAAGAAATTTCACACAAGAAAAACTCCAGTCACCGCTGCCCCGTGAGCAAGCGGAACCAAGTATCTTATGTGCAGCCAGCGGGAACCCGCGTTCCTGTCCCGCTTCAAGGAGTGAGTGGGCTACAAGGAAGGGCCCACCGTGGAAACCAAGAGAATCTAGCTGCAGATCCCAGATGAAGATGGTGAGCACAGTGACAAAGATGACGAACAGCCCCAAGTGATGGTTTTGAAAAAGGGAGACCTGACTGCTGAAGAAGTCATCAAAATTAAAGCAGAAGTAAAGGCTGCCAACGCCGATGAAGAACCAGCTCCAACTGATGGGAGAATCATGTATCGAAAACCAGAGAAGCAGGTGGAGGACAGGAAGGGATGGGAAGGGGAAACAAAGGAGGAGGCTTCAATGCTTGATAAGAAATGTACTCATTATCTTGCCCATGTAATTGTAACCCCTCTGTAAAGTATTTTCACAATAAAAATAATAACAATAAAAAAAAAGATTCCTACAGCAAAAAAAAAAGAAAAGAAAACCAGAGAAGTGCACTGCACGCAAAAAATACTCAGGTTTAACGGCAAGCTCAAAAAAGAAGAAAACAAATGAAAATGAAGTAAATACGCAGGACTCAGTTAAAAAGAACTCTCACAAAAGCAAATCAAAATCAGTAGCCTCCTTTCTTTTGGCCATGAAGAAGAAAATGAGTAAGTGTAAATGTTTGTCTTAAAGTCTCCTTTGGAATTATCTGAGGTATTTTTTTTTCAAATAACATTTTCCTGTCACTTTTAAGATAGCATTTTTTCCTATTATACTACAAGTTAGTTATAGACTATTTAGAAAATACAGGAAAACTTTTGATAAAACTGATCAATACCCCAACTGGAAACTCCAATTTTGTAGTGTTTTGTTAGTTCTCTCTCTGGGTGTCTGTGCATGTAAACTGTGTTTTTAAGCAAAACTGAGATTGTACTATGTACATTCGTCTTGCATCCCACTTAATATTGTGAGTGATTTGCAAGATAAATTTTATAAATCTAACATAACTGGGTACAGGAAAAAAAAGAAATTTCACACAAAGTATTTAATTTTCTGATTCTAAAGTTTACCCTCGTCCATCACACCATGCTGAGTTCCTAAAAAAAGACTCCTACCTACATACTTCCATTTTTATAAACTTAATCAGATTTATAATACACAAACAAGATTTAGGAATATAGAATCATAACAGCTTCAAAGACAGCCTAAAATTCCTGGAGGAAAATAAGCCACACACACCAGCCCTTCCAACAAGAAACTACAGGATAAGGAGAGAAAATATACTAAGCACGTGCTCTACTACTTGAGCCATGCTCACCAGTCCTGAGAGATAAAATGTACTGATATAAAGATACATATAAAAATTCCAAGGTGTCAATTAATAGGGAAAAGACTAAAGTCTTCCAAAAAAGTAGCATCATAAGTCAAGAACTGAAATGCAACTCAAAGTGTAAATAGGAAACCTTTTCTTCGAGGTTAGAAGCCAAACTGATCATCTTGCCAATCTTTAATACAAAGTTGATCACTGATCATGTGAAAAATTCTTATAATCCATCTCTTCTCCAAATTCAAAGACATATGTGGATGACAGTCTGACCAGGCCACAGAAAGAAAAGGAGAGAAGCAAACTGGATCCATGCCTCCAAAATTGTATGTTGGGGACCCAAGAATGTGGCCAAACATGGTCCAGGAAAACTAGTATATACAAGGCTTCATGGAGGACTGATAAGAGACTGTAACTGGGAAAAAACTCACTGCAATGCTTGTATTTGTTTTTTTTTAATTTATAAGGTTTTTTATTTTTAAATTTTATTGTCAAGGTGATGTACAGAGGGGTTACAATTACATAAGTAGTGATACATTTCTTGACTAACTTACTACCCCTTCCCTCATTTCCTCCCTCTCTCCCCATTTTCCCCCTCAAGTTGTACAGATCATTTCAACATATTTTAAGTATCATGCAATGCTTGTACTTCTTAAAAAAAAACAACAACCTTGCAGATTCAAGACTGGAAAACTATAGATCCATAAAACCATTATTGGCTTTGAGTTTTTCTCTTCTAATACTAAAAGTCATCATAACTAAGAGTTATACAATACTAAAACATCCTCTACTTCTACTAGTAAGATGAAGGTAGAAATAAAATAACAAAATTCATTTTTCACACACTTGAAAAGCAAGATTTCCACATCACAGTGTGACAGTTCTGCCAGTTTTAGCGTTCTAGGCTCAATAGGTACATAGGTCTTAGTACCACATGGCCTCTCACGCCCTCATGACATTATCATCAAAGATAAGGGACAACCAAGAGACAAAGTTCCTTTAAGCAAAAATTCCATTCAGCTCATATCAGCAAACTAAATCTCTGGAGCTTGGAAATTTAATAAACAATATGTCCTCCACTCAAATTTGTTAACAGCTTCATCTAAAACCTTGTGACCAAGCTACTGGAGTCAAGTAAATTTACAGAGAAGAATTTGGAGACAGGTGCTGGTGGCTCAAGCTTGTAATCCTAGCTACTCAGGAGGCTGAGATCTAAGGACTGCGATTTGAAACCAGCTTGGGCAGGAAAGTCCATGAAACTCTTATCTCCAATTAACCACCAGAAAACTGGAAGTAGTGCTGTGGTTCAAAGTAATAGAGCATTAGCCTTGAGGGAAAAGCTCAGGGACAGTGCCTAGGCCCTGAGTTCAAGCCGAAAGAGAGAGAGGAAGAGAGGAAGGGAGGAAAGGAAGGAAGGAAGGAAGGAAGGAAGGAAGGAAGGAAGGAAGG
>NW_012267369.1:255655-272551 GCF_000151885.1 Dipodomys ordii | reverse complement strand
AGGAAGGAAGGAAGGAAGGAAGGAAGGAAGGAAGGAAGGAAGGAAGGAAGGAAAAGAAAGGAAGGGAGGCAGGGAGGAAAGAGAGGAGTTTGAGACAAGCAAAATGGAAAAGGGACCATACTGACAGGAATGAATTAGAGATAACAATGAAGTGGTCTATAAACCACAGTTTTTCAACACACATGTTCTATTTTGTTAGACAAAAATAAAAAAGAGGGCTGGGAAGGTGGCTCAGTGGTAGAGTGCTGGCCTTGCATGCCTGAGGCCCTTGGTTCGATTCCTCAGCACCACATAAAGCAAAAAGAAAAAAGCCGGAAGTGGCGCTGCGGCTCAAGTGGTAGAGCGCTAGCCTTGAGCTGAAGAGCTGAGGGACAGCGCCCAGGCCCAGAGTTCAGGCCCCACGACCAGACCCCAAAATAAAAATAAATAAAAAAGAATTACCACCAACACTTAAAACACAAAAACAAGAAAATGTTGCCATGTGCCAGGGGCTCACCCCTGTAATCCTAACGGCTCAGGAGGCTGAGATCTAAGGTCTATAGTTCAAAGCCAGCCCAGGCACAAAATTCCATGGGACTCTTACCTCCAATTAAGCACTAAAAAGCCAGAAGTAAAGGTATGGTTCAAGTGGTAGAATGCCAGCTTTGAACAAAAAAGCTAAAGGACAATGTCCTTCAGTGCCTGGGCCTGAGTTCAAGCCTCAGGATCAGCACACACACACAAACAATATACATAATTAAAACAATGTACACAATTAAAAGCCAAAGGCTAAATAAATGCTAATGGTCATCTCAGCCATCAGACGTTGCTGGTGGAGGGCCTTGCCTCTATGTTGAAGTTTGCTGACAGATGAGGTAGTCATGGGTAGGCGAAGGTTGGGGGTATCTGTGGCAATGTCTTAGAACAAGACAATGATGAAGCTGTGAACACAGATGGACTCTTCTTTTTATGACAGATAGCTCTGTAGCAGATGATGTTGTACGGTAAAATGAGTCAGTCCTCTCAAACCTTGCCTCTGTTTCATTAACTAAGTTTCTGTAACATTCTGAATCCTTTGTTGTTTCAACAATGATCACAGCATCTTTACCAGGAGTAGATTTCATCTCAAGAGACCCCTTTTTCTCTCCTTTATGAGAAGCAGCTCTCATCTGCTGAAGTTCTATCAGGATATTACAGCAATTCAGCCCCATCTTTGGCCTCCACTTTGAATTCTAGTTTTCTTTTTATTTCTGTCACATCTGCAGTTACTTCCTCCAGTGAAGTCTCACACCCCTCTAAGAAATCCAGAATAAAGGATAAAATCAACTTCCTCCAAACTGTTTTTATAAGTGATTGTAGCTTTTTTTTTTTTTTTTTTTGCCAGATATGGGGCCTGAACTCTGGGCCTGGGTGCTGTCTCTCAGTTCTTCAGCTGGTAATAGCTTTTTTTAAGGTTAATTTAGCTAATTCTTACCCAGGGTCAGCCTTAGACTTTGACTCTCCTATCTACAACCTCCTTTGCGACCGTTCACAGGCTTCTAAATTGCTACTACTGTTAATTCTGATAGCCTCCCCTGAATCATGAATGTTCTCAGGGCCACTGAGAATGGTAACCCTTTTCCAGGCTCTCAATTTACCTTGCTCAGATCCATCAGAGGAATCACTATGTATGACAATAGTCTTATGAAATGTATTTCTTAAACAATGAGACTTTAGAGTCAAAATTACTCCTTAATCCATGGACTGCAGAACTGATGCTAGGTAAACAGGCATGAATATTCATCTCATTACACTTCTCCATCAGAGTTCTTGGGTAATTAGGTGCATTGACAATGAGGAGATATATTTTGAAAGGTATCTTTTTTTTCTGTGTAGTAGGTCTCAACAATGGACTTAAAATACTCAGTAAACCATGTTATAAACAGAGGTGCTGTCACCCAGACTTTGCTGCTCCATTTGTAGTGCACAAGCAGAGTAGATTTCATGTAATTCTTAAGGGTCTTAGGATTTTCAGAATGTTAAATGAGCCCTGGCCTCACCTTAAAGTCACTAGCCATGTTAACCCCTAAGAAGAGGAGCCTGTCCGTTAGGTCTTTGAAGCCAAGGACTGATGTTTCTTCCCTTTACCAGGGACCTCCGCCACACCTGGAGTCTAGATGGTGGCTCCTGCAGGCTCCTGCCAGCCCCGCCTTTCCTGAAGCCTCGGCTGGCTTCAAACTTATCTTTAGTAGCTTCCTCACTTCTTTCAGATTTCACAGAAGCATAAAGTCAGGGCGTGAGGCTCAAGACGAGGCTTTGGCCTAAGAGAACGTTGTAGAAGCGGCAATCTGCTTTCCAGATCACCAGCATTTTCTCCATATTGGCAGAAGGCTGGTTCACTTTCTCATCTCCTCAAGAACTTAGTCTTGCACTCACAACTTGGGCAACAATTTAGATTTGGGCCCAACATGGGTTTTTTTAATCAGCATATTGTAGCTATGCAGGAGGGAGAAATTTCATTGCAACATCTCCACAGATACACAAGTACTTCAATCTCTTTCCTCCATCACTCCCTTACCTTCCTCCTCCCTTCCTAATGCAATTTCAATGTATTTCAATGTTCTATTTTTATACTTGCTGACAATCTACTTCAACCATAGTCATTCTCTTTTACCCTCTTTAGCCCAACCCCTTCACTAGTAAACCATCCCATCCAATAAAGCTTATTTCTTTCTCTTCCCCTTACCCTCTACTGATCAACAACTTTCACTGAGGTTATGTTGTTTTTATAGACAGTTGCAGTGAATCCCCATGTTATTTACCCTCCATCTTCCTTTTTTCCCCTTTTCCTCCTAACTAGTCCCTTAGAGTAATTATCTATGACTATTCATATATAATTATGTACACAGGTATATAGTTGTGAAATAGTACATAGATTATATATACTACATTTCCTCATCCATTCATTTGTTGTTAGGCACCTCAGCTAATTCCATTTTGGCTATGGTCAACAGTGCTACAGTAAACATAGGTGTACACGTGTCTTTCTTGTATATTGATTTACTTTCCTTCGGATGCATGCCTAATAGTGGTGTTTAGCAAGGTCACATAGGAGGTCTAAGTTTAGGTTTTTTGAGGTTGTACGAGCTTACATTCCCACCAACCCCTACCCTCAAGAGCATTTCTGGTGGTTGTTTTCTGGATGGATCCAATCAGACTGGGGTGAGATGGAATCAGAGTGGTTTGGATTTGCATATCCTTTGTGGATAAGGATGCTGAACACTTCATGGATTTATCGGCCATTAGTATTTCTTTTGACAACTGTTTAGTTTGCTTGCCCATTTATTAATTGGATTATTTGTTCTTTTGCGCTTAGTTTCTGAGTTCTGGATGTTAATATTAATCCTTTATCTGTTGAATAGCTGGTAATGATCTTCTTCCATTCTGCCATTACAATGCTCAATATGCTTCTTCAATAAGCTTAACCATTTCTAGCTTTTGATCTAAGTGAGAAACTTGCAAGCCTCTCTTACTTACATCAGAACAGTTACAGGCTACTGTAGTATTACTAACTGGCCTTATTTCAATTCTGTTGTGCCCGAGGAAATAGGTAGGCCCAAGGAGAGAGGAAGAGACAGGGGAGCAGCTGGTTGGTGGAGCAGTCTGAATATGTACACATTTATACATTAGATTTGCTGACTTATGCAGATGGGCCTCAACTCAATTAGAAGCATAGCATCAAAGATTACTACTGATCACAGATCACCACAACAGATAGAATAATCATGAAAAGGCTTGAAATAATATGTGAATTACCATCCTAACATGAAGATGGGAAGTCAGCGCATGCTGGTGGGAATGCTGTTGAAACGCTTGCTTGACACAGGATGACTCAAACCTTTGTCTTTAAAAATGCAGTGAAAGTCAAGGGTGGTGTTACAAACCTATAATCCCAGCTACCCAGGAAGGAAAAGAAGGAAGATCAAGAGTTTGAGGCCAGCCAAGACAGACTTGTCTCAAAAGCAAAGTAAAACTGAGCCTGGTTAATAGTAGCTCATGCCTGTAATCCTCACTACTAAAGAGGCTGAGATCTAAGGATTGTGATTCCAAGCCAGTCCAGGTAGGGGGCAGAAAAGTCCCTATTTTATCTTCAACTAACCGCTAAAAAAGCCAGAAGTGAGACTGTGGGGCAATTGGAAGAGCACCAACCTTGTACAGGATAACATGCAGGCCCTGAGTTTAAGTCCCAGTACTGGCGTGTAGGCATGCACACATGCACGTGTACGCACGCGTACACACACACACACACACACACACACAAGGAAATATAGTTCAAATGGAAGAGTGCATGCCTAACAATTCTAAGGCCTTAGGTTTAATTGTCCATAGAACAAAACAAACAACACAAAAATAATACAATAAAGCAAATCACAAAAGAAGAATCTGTGCTTGTGTAATTAGGAATAAAGACCACACAGCAAAAATGGCATCCCCTATCTGTTATCACTGTGTTCTCTTCTTAGTTCATACATATTCTGCAGACACAACCATCTTCTCCTTGACCACCGACCCTTGGGGGTTGGTGCCTTGCACTCTGCCTAACCTGGAATCTTGCCTACAGACACCTGACGTGCCTAAGCTTCTCTGAAGGGTCTGCACCTGAGCCAGCCCCTCCCCTCTTGCTCCTGCCCACCTGTTCTTATGTCCTGTTGTTCAGCTAATACCTATACCCATTGAAAAGCTTAAGAGTTTATCAGCACTGAAACTTCATCTCTATGCCTTTTAAATTCATTTTCAGATTTCAAACAACTGCAGGTTTACACAAAAAGTTGCAAAGACCATTTGGAGTTCACATATTGAGACTACACCAATTTTGCCAGCATTTTTACTGTTGCTCTTTTTCTGTTCAGGCCAGGATACCACATCACTTTTTTGGTCCCGTCTCTAATGTTTTTTTAATCGACATCAAGTCCACTGACACAAACTGTAGTTCTTGGTCCTACTGCCCAGGACTAATGGATTAAGTATGTGCCTGTATGTTTCTAGAATGGCTGGATACTGACTTCCTACCATGGAAGACAAGGATATGTCTTTCATATACACACCTCTATACACATGTCTGCCCCTTACAACTGCCTGTAAAGCTTGTAGAGTTCAGTGTTTGGTGCCTGCAGTCCAAGTGAGGGAATGTTAGTATCAGCTGAGCTCTGCAGTAATATACTACAGTCAGGCTTCCTTTCTAGAATCTTTGTTTTCTCTAGAATTAAATTTTGCTCTCATCTGGAATTTTTTAAAGGTTGCTTCATCATCTTACAGCTTCCTGTACATAGCCTGTCTTCTTTTCATCATGAGTTATGCAGCTTTCTAAGATGGCTCCAGTTATCACCCATCATTGGTATATTCCTATCCTTGTAAGGCAATCCCTCTTCCTGCCCTCGAATGCGGGCCGGACTAGTATCTCATTTCTGAAAACAGAATAGAGTAAGAGTAATGATATATGACTTCCAAGACCTGGTTTCCAAAGAAGATAACTTCTGTCTTGTCCACAAGCTCTCGTCCTCACTGTGACAAAGCAAGTTGCCATATTATAAGCTGCCTGATAGACAGATCCAAGTGGCAAGGGATTGAGGCCTTCACAAGGACCTGAAATCTGCCAGCAACCACCTCAGTGAATACAGAAGCAGATCTACCCATCAGACTTCCGGATGATCACACCACTAACTGACACCCTGCCTGAAATCTCTTGATTGACACAGAACCAAATGATCCAGCTAAGCCCAAAGCAATTGTGAGGTATAGATGTTGCTGGTCTCAGTTACGGGTCAGCAGACTGACTATAGCTTTGTTTGGTTGGAGTAGGCACAAGCACTCATCACGTACTAATAGCTGTTGCACTAGGACAGCAGAGATGAGTAGCTGCAACAAAAGACCATTTGGCCCACAAGCCTAAACTATTAAACGTTTCCAGTTCTAGTCTAAGCCACTACATTTTGGAGTAACATGTAGATAACATGCTTCTCTCCATAGAAACTGTTAGGATCAACTCTGATCCTTTGTGGTCTGCAGTTTCATGAAGGTACATTCTGGAATGGCTATAGGGCTAGGAACAAACAGGCCCTTCTCAATCTGAAAGGTCTTCTTCCTTAGTTCTGGAAAATATTCTGAAATTTTTAACTTTTCAGTTTTATCTTTCTGATAGTGCTGCTGTTTATGCTTGACCTCTTGAATTGTCCCTTTCATAGTGCCCTTTTTGCAAACCACTTATAATTTCTAGACTGCCTCAACTCTACTTTCTTTTTTTTTGGGGGGGGGGTGGCCCGGTCATAGGGCCTGAGCTCTGGGCCTGGGCGCTGTCCCTCAGCTCTTCAGCTCAAGGCTAGCACTCTACCACTTGAGCCACAGCACCACTTCCGGCTTTTTTTTTTCTGCTTATGTGGTGCTGAGGAATTGAACCCAGGGCCTCATGCATGCAAGGCAAGCGCTCTACCACTGAGCCACCTTCCCAGCCCCTCAACTCTACTTTCTAGTCTTTATAATACATTTTCCACTTCTGGTTTTATGTATATAAGAGCTCTTAATTTATTTAAAATCCTTCATTGGCATACATACAAAGGGGTTTCACTGTGACAGTTCCACACATGCATACGGTACACCCATATCAAACTCACCCCTCTACATGCTTTCTCATCTTCCTTCTCTACCTTCATAGGATTTCAACAGGTTACATTGGTCTATTTTCACATGTGTATATAAAGTATATTGATCAGATTCACCCTTATTCACCCTCCCCACTCTCATTGGTACTCACCCAACAGAGTCTGTTTTACTCTCTGGCATTTTTTTTTTTAGTATATTTTAATTATACTAAGGGTTTTCACCATGGTATTACATACATGTGAATATTATAATCAGAATAACTCCATTTATTGTAAGAGCTTTATGTTTTAAAAGTAACTATTCTTATTTCATTAATATAATATTTGCTTTTAAGGACTTTTTAACTTAAGAATATTTTTCTTCTTTTTCTGTGCATTGTTTATTTCCCATGTTCTTTTCAAGTCTGTTTTGGACTATAGAGACTGCCACTCATTATGGTTGTGTTTTAGTCATGAGTAAGTAAGTTATACAACAGTCCTTCTCCCATTAAGAATGGGGCAGTAACTGATTGCAAAGCCTGTCTCTCCAGGACTGGCTTGCCAATTGCTAGAGTTTTCCTAAAACTTCTACCTTTCTACCTTTTACTGTTTATAGGCCTTTTCTCTTGGGTTTTCAACCTCTCATAAAGGGATCAGCCTGTGTTTTTGGAGACAAACCAGACCAGAAAGAACCTAAAACAGAATGTAGAATCCCTTGCTTTGCACACAGAGCTCCTGTTCTTCTGATGCTGTCAGAGCCCACCCATTTAACCTCAACAGTGATAACCAGGAGAAAGAGATGCAGTTACCCTGCACAGGCAGGGAAGGTATCTGGTTGCTTCTTACATAACGTTAACCCAATCCTGCCCGTTTTTTACTGCACCTGTACCTCACTTGCATAGATGCCTAATCCTCAGGTTTGGGAGCTCTTTGTGTGCAGCTCAGATGCATGCAGCTGCTTCAGTGACCCAGCACTGCAGCCCATCTAGTCAAGATAGGCAATTACCACTGGACATCCACCTCCATTCCAGCCATCACCGCCTTGCTATCTTTAGCCTCCTCTACTGGTGGTCTTTACTCTCATTTTAATTAGGCTTGGGGATGGAGCCCCAGTACATGGCTATGTTCATAATGCCATTTATAAAAGATGGCCTGAACACCCTCAATTCTCACATCCTTATAATCACCGAGCTTTATAATTCTTTTGCTAGATATCTTTTTAATCATTTGTTCCTCCTCAATTCTGCTGCCATTTCTCAGGCCCTTATCGCTAACCAAAGGACAGCCAGTTTCCCAGTTTCCTTGACCTCCAGTCTCCCCTTCCCTCCAAGCCACTCTCCATGTTATCAGATTAAACATGGGGAGTCAAACATGCTACTTCCCATCTATTATGAGCTGAACTATGTCCCCTGAAAACCCATGTAGAAGTCTTAACTCTCAGTACTTCAGAATGTGACTTTATTTGGAGGTAAGCTCCTTGCATAAGTAATCAACTTAAAATGAGATCATTAAGGTAGATACCATTCCAATATGGTTTGCACCCTTATAAACAGAAGGAAATGGGCTTCTAGGATGACTCACCTTACAACATTAGTTAACAAAGGTGCTTACATGGTACATATTGGACCCTGCTCTGTATTTGCAGATTTGCATTTATTTCTATGTGACTTCAATTAAATAAGCAGGAGCTAAAAATTACAGCAAAAATGTGTTAAGGCCGGGCCTGGTTTTGTAGTCCAGGCTAGCCTTGAACTCATGATCCTCAACTCTCTAATGATGCAATTGCAGGTGTTTGCCACCATACCCGGCTATATCCATGCAGTTTCTAAATTATGGGATACACAGACAATTACAAAAAAAAAAAAGAAGAAGAAGAAAATGTGGACATACACATAAACACACATACACATTCTTTGAAAATGCCATGTGAGGAGCAATGAGCAAATGGTTGCCAACCTCCCTTCCCCACAGGTTTTGAAACAGCATGGCCTGGCTGACACCAAGACTACAGACCTCAGCTCTCACAACTGTAAATCAATCTATGGTTGCTTTAAGCCATTAAGTTGTAGTATTTGTTGTAGCACTTTAGGAAACAGTACACTGACTTAAATTTTTTTAGAGATTTCAGACAATATATAATCTGATAATGTATATCACAATGGGAAATGTGCATATAATTCAACTAACAAATGCTAATTTTAGAAATTTAATCTAAAACAAATTATAAAAGGAGATATATATGTATATATACACACATACATATATATATATATACATATGCATGCAAGTATATGGCACAGTATTTAACACTAAGATGGAGAAACAAATATATTTTTACAAGAGCTTAAATTATGCAACCTATATGACATACTATTCAGACATTTTGTGTGTGCTGGTACTGGGGCTTGAACTCAGTGCTTAGGTACCATCACTTAACTTTTTTGCTCAAGGCTTGCACTCTACCACTTGAGCTACACTTCTACTTCTGGATTTTTGATGAGTAACTGGAGATAAGAATCTCACAGACTTTCCTGCCTGGGCTGGCTCTGAACTGCAGTCCTCAGATCCTAACCTCTCAAGTAGCCAAGATTACAGGCATGAGCTCAGCTACTAGTTAGACTTTTTAAATGACAGTGTCAACCTTTACAGGCATATACACACAAAAAATATCTATAATGTTTTGTCAAATGAGAAGGGCTGTTTAGAAAACAACAAAGTATGATCTAAAACCTTAAGACTAGCTTAAAAGGCAGAGACCAAGAGATCATGGCCATCTTTTTCTCTAAACCAAATTCCATTTGTCTTTTCTTTACGGCTCTGTTGTGTGACTTTCTTGGGCCAAGTGTGGAAAGAATACAAGGTGAGTAGGCATAGCAACCAGACATTCACAAGGCCAACTATAGCTAGGCTGGGTGCTGTCAACAGGGCACATAGAGGAACCCAGGAATGTGGGGCTACTGAGCTATAGCAATCTCTGACTCATGAGACAGGATAAGCTGGCACACATCACAGCTCTGGTCCTGGTACAGAGACCACTTTGGACAGCCATGTTTTCACACTTTGTTTCTATTTTTGAAGGTTGTATGAAGCCACATTTTATCATAGAGGTATAATAAAAATAAATATGAACAGGCCACTAAAATAAATTTTATAACAAAGGATAATATAAATAAAAATCATGATTCAGGCTGGGTGACAGTGGTTCACGGCTATAATCTTAGCTACTCAGGAGGCTGAGATCTGAGGATCACAGTTCAAAACCAGCCCGGGTAGGAAAGCCTGTGAGACTCTTATCTCCAATAAACCAATAAACCTGAAGTGGCGCTGTGGCTTAAGTGGTAGAGTGCTCCTTGAGCTGAAGAGCTCAGGGACAGTGCCCAGGCCAAGTTCAAGCCCCATGACCAAAAGAGAGAGACAGGGAGAGAGAGAGAGGGGGAGAGAGAGAGAGAGAGAGAGCGCACCTGTCTAGCAAATGCAGGGCCCTAAGTTCAAACCTCAGTATGAGAAAAACTATAACATAATACCCGTGTGTGCATGTACACACACGCGCACGTGTGCGCACGCACACACAGACACACACACACACACACACAATATGCAGTGTAGGCAACTTCAGGTTCAATCCTAACAGCTGCAAACTAGGGACTTTCCCTTGGAATGGTTTTTACCACTCTCCCTTGCTCCATGGAGTGTGGCCCCTAGTAGCAGGCAGCAGGGCCATCAGAAACAGAATGCTTGCCCCATGACTGCAGCTTCTACACGAAGATCAGTAGGAAGAAGGGAATGGGATCTACTCAAGGGCAAGTATGGTTTCCAGAACCAATTGTGGCTGACAGGCCAGGCCACAGGTAGAACTCAGCAGGGTTCAAGCTCTCTCCTAGAAACACTCTTTGCTGTTTATCAATAGCGGATTCACTGGGCTTGGGTCTTTCCCCCTCCACATAGATCAGCAAAGCCATTGAAGACCCACTGCTTTTAACTTGTCTAGGAAATGAAGCTGAGTCCTCATTGCTCAGTAGTCCCCTGTGCTTTGGTATGGGAGCAAGGCACAGGGTTCTGTGCCCAGCACTCCTCAGCCCATTTCCTCCCAGAACCTCCCACCATACGGCATTCCCTCTCCTGACCCTCCATTATAATTCTGAGCTCCAAATCGTGAAGGAAAAATTACAGACATTTCTTTTTAAAGAGAGAGAAACCTTATTAAATACACATTAGCAGCACACAGTCTTCCCAGCCTCCTTTCTGGTTGAGATGACTGGAGTGGGGTGCTCCCAAGCTCATCCCTCTTCCTTCCCTGGGCAGCCACACCACACAGAGCCCACACCCAGAAGCACAGACAGGGGCAGATGGGCAGGGGGCAGTAAAGCTGTGGAGTCCAGAACAACTCCAGGGTGACAACCCCTTCTGAATGAAATCGTATCACCTTTTGAAAGCATCTAACACTTATTTAAAAATATAAACAAGGGGCTGGGAAGGTGGCTCCGTGGTAGAGTGCTTGCCTTGCATGCAAGAGGCCCTGGGTTCGATTCCTCAGCACCACATAAACAGAAAAAGCCAGAAGTGATGCTGAGGCTCAAGTGATAGAATGCTAGCCTTGAGCTGAAGAGCTCAGGGACAGTGCCCAGGCCCAGAGTTCAGTCCCCACAACTGACAACACACACACACACACACACACACGCACACGCACACGCACACGCGCGCGCGCGACAGGTCTGGAGAATGCCTCCGTCAAATTGCTTCCCTCATTGCAAAGTTCAATGTCAAAAGCAGAAGAGTCTTTCTTTTATGTCCCACTACCGTAGGCAGGCAGGTTTATTCCTGTGGTAGCTCAACAACTCTTTTCTTTCTGACACCCCCATGGAGTTGCCATCATATTCTTTCCTTAGCATTTATGGTAGGGGAAGTAAAGAATATGAGTTTGTTCTCTCTCCCTTCTCAGCTAGAGAGCCTCGGGCGCCTCCTTCCTGGTGTGCACTGGTACACACACACACCGAGCCAAGATGAGCAGCCCAAGTGTTCTGCTACCTATAGGTGTCAGGAAACAAGATGCAAACAGTGTGACTGCTAACACTCTGCAAAATGTTAAGACTTGAGTGAGGGATGGAAAGAGGCTGGATAGGAATGTGGCCAGCCAGGAGAGCCAGCTTACTAGGGCTTGCCCAGTACCGTTCCCCTCAAGGGGCTCCAGGCCCTCGAGCCCACTGCTGAATGTCCCTGCTCCGGAGTCTCAGCACACTTTTGAAAACCAAGTGGATGGATGGCTAGAGGCAGGCAAACTCTGCTTTGGCTAGCCAGAGTGGCTGTAAGCAGGTGTATGTCAAACTCCTGTGCATTTACACTGAAGCAGATTCCACAGAAAATAACTCAATGGCAGACTGAAGGCAGGAGGATTCCAATGTTCTCATTATTCAAATAAATCACAGCCTGAACCCCAAGAGCCTGGCTGTGACAGAAGCTTCCCTGGGGTATCCCAAAGTCAGTGCGTAGGCTTTGAGCTGTTTTATCTCAGATACTCTGAAGCATGTTAAGGGATTAAGATTCTCGTAAGAAGAAAAACGTCCCTCGGAAAAATCAGCCAAGTCATCCTGAGAAGATGATTAGATGTTCTGTCAGAAACATGAAGAAAACTACTCTAAAGAAGAGAGAGGGGAGAAAAGGTAAGCAGGCAATCCCCAGAGGAGAAAAGAGCATTAATTTCCTTGACAGTGGGAACTCCACCTGCAGACAACACCCAGAAGGAGATGAAGAAGCCCCTGCCGTCTTCATGGGCACCATGAGCTGCCACCTCAACTCCCACTTCCACCACAGATGCACACACCTGCACACCCTTTCAGCCCAAGCTGACTGGGTCAGAAGGGAAGGATTAACCCTCTCTGGCTTCCCAGAGGAATGTTCTCTCAGGGGATGGGAAAGAAGAGACCTGCCCATCAGGAGTGTGCACAGGGCTTAATGAGCTCCTCGCCTGCTTGCTGTGAGCTGGAGAGCCTTATGCTGGGTCTGCTACTCACTACGTAATGCAAAGTGTCATTATTTAGCCTTCAGGGGACTTGAGCTAATTTGCCTATATGATGAGACCAAAACAAAAACTGAGAAGAAGAGTTCCTTTCCAAAAAGCCAAACCAAAGCAAAAATTGTAAAATTCTAGAATTCCAGAATCAAGTAGAATCTCTGAGGATTAACAATTATCCTATGCCTCTGTGTTATGTTTCTACAGAAAACAAACATGGGAAAATGTGATATGCCCAATTCTTAACTTAGCTAGAAAAGCAGTCTCCAGCTTCATAAAAAATGTGTTCAGGAGAGAAAGAAAAAGAAGCTCACTGACTGCCAATCGTATGTCAGGTGCTTTCTATATGCCATCCTGTTTAATGCTTTCCATGCATTACTGAACTCATTTTATGCAGGAGAAAACTGAAGTAAAATAGAATAAATATCTCGTTTGAGGGACTATGCTTTATAAATGGCAGAAGCGGTGTTCTGCAGGGGGGCCTCCTGTGCACTAGTAATTGAACTGCAAGTTCCCATCAGACCACGGGCTTCTGGTGGGCAGGAAACACCAGTCAAGACTCACTGTAGTAGCCAGTCCAGCAACAGCTCAGAGAAAATGCAAAGGAAACTCTCCCATGACCCTCACCATCACTACCCAATGACACTGGAGCCCTCAGCACCTCAAGTAAGGCACATTCTGTGCAGTTGAAAATAACTAGAAAATGTTCAGTCAAAAAAGTAGTATCCTTAGGAAGGCAAGACCTCAAGGCCTAAATGTGGCAGTTCAAGTGCCTCTCCTGACACTTTCCCATGATCCAATCCAATGCGACAATACTGCTGCTGTCAATTTACTGAGTACTCTCCTAAGGAAGACACTTACAAAGCTTAGTACACAATGCCACTGCTTTTAGGACACAGATGAACAATAAAGGCACCCACAAATAATATCAGCGTCTATGGGTCAAACTCCCACCATAGTAGAAAGGATGAACAGTTGTAAGAACTTACTGGTAAAAGCAAGTGCAGACATATTTTCAAGTAATTAGTTAAAATTTCTTTGTCCTAGAAGTCTTTAAGCCAGGTGTGGTGGAGCACACCTGTCATTCAGTGCAGTTCTGGAGATGCCAGCCAAGCACATAGGGAGGCTGGAGAAGATTTGGGGTTTGAGATAAGTCTGGAGTTCAGTGAGTTCCATACCAGCCTGGGCTAATGCAAGACTGTCACCCAAAAAAAAAAAAAAAAAAAGTACTTTGCCAAGGAGCTCTAAAACTTTCGTAAACTAAAATGTGTAAAACATTTTCAAATGTAAATAAAGTTTACAATCCCAAAGATTTTTCCGAAAGGAGAATTACTTAAGGAAGTACTCCAGGAAAATATACAAAAAGAAAACAAACTGTGTAAAAATAGAGTTATGGTCTCACTACATAGCCCACGTTAACCTCAAGCTCATGATCCTCCTGCCCCAGAGTCCCCAGTACTAGGATTCTAGGAACACGCTACTGCACCTGGGAAAAAAATGGTAGTCAACTTTAATGAGTACATTTATATGGATCTAAATTGCAATTTTTAACAGTTTGAAACAAAAATATGGGGGACATAAAAACTGTCACAGTCAGAAGAGAAAAGTGCCGTGCATAAAGAATATCTGTAGAAATAAGTTAGATTTTCTTCAATCCTACAGATTCCAGAAGATGAGTAACCTCGCCAACAATAAACCTGAAGAATTCTCTCAGACAAATGATAAGCCCAATTTTAGACACTAAAGACAAAGAGGAATGGCATGCTATGTATGAGAGAACAATGCAAAGGACCACAGACTTCTTAAGAAAGACCACAGAATCACAGGGAAGCAGCACACCATTTTTTCAAGCACTAAAACAAAACAACTATGAACCTAGAAGTCTGAATCCAGTGAACATGTCTTCTAGGAGTAAGATGGAAATAAAAACTTAGCTGGCTAAGAAGAGAAAGGAAACAGAGGCGCTGAGGTCTGAGAAGACAGAAAAATTTTGAGAAAGTTCACCAGAGACAAAGCAGAAGGGAGGAAATACGTAGTGAAGCTATGGTAAGCTTTGTCCTCCACAATCTTGGAGAGGCTTGAGTTTCTTACAAAGAAAAAAGATGGATACAGAAGAAAATTACACGTGTATGCATGTGTGTGTGTGTGTTGTGTGTGCATATACACAAATGCCTGGGGGAGGGAGGGTGTAAAGTGGATTCCCACCTGCGTTTCTGTGGCTATCGTGGGCAGCTGCCTATAGGATGCTCTAGAATCTCCTCTTGGTGTGAGCCTGTGTCTCCCATGGGAGATCAAGAGAGGAATGATTACTCATGTGCTGCCTAATGATGGAGACAATGCTGGGAAATGCATCATTAGGCAATTTCATCACTCTGTGAACATCAAAAAGCATACTGACACAAACCTACAAAGTCTGAGTCAATCACTCCTTGTGGCCTGTTCATGCCATCAAGACACATGGTAATCACAGGGTGAGTGTAGCTAGTCAGCCTCACACAGCACATGTACACTACACTGGTTTACAATCAACGCTTAATAAGTAGAAGGAACACACTGAAGCAGATAGGAAATACAGAACACTGAGCACCTACCCCAGTCACCGTGGCTTTACTGTCATGACCAGGGCTTCAGTGCTGCACAGCTGCATGTGTTCCATTTCACCAGAGTGGCAGCTCAGTGCATGTGCTTCACCAGCATCTCCAGAACTGCACCGCAGGAGAAGGTTATCAAGGCCACAATACCGCTAAGTGGAAGGAGTTATTCAGCTCTATCATAACCCTGTGGGACCGCCATCATAGCACTGACTCCATAGCACAGATCCAAAGAAAGGTCCAACTAGACTTTTCCCCAGCAGGAATGTCCTATTACTCTCCCTCCCACGAGTCGGAATTTTTCTCTGGTCTAATTTCTGTAAAAACAAGATCAAAATTATGGATTTAATCTTGGTGTATACCACCCTTCCCTTCCCTCTCCTCCTCCTCCTTCTTCCTCATCTAATCTCCCAAGCCTGTGTGTCAGACTGTGACCCCAGCCTCCACCCCACAACCTCCACCCTACAAATAATAGCTGCCAGTGCAAAGGGGCATGAGGATCCATACCAAGTGGTTCCACTCCTGGGGAAAAAAATCTCAATCTAAAGTCAACAGTATTGCAAATGGGAATGCTACCATGATTTCTCTTTCAGACAGTTCATCCTTGGTATACAGAAGCAAGCTGATTATTTGCATGTTGATTAGTGGATTAGTATCAAAGTTCTAACAGGTGGTCCCTGGGACCTGTTACATATAAAATTATTTTAACTGCACACATGAGACAATTTAACTTACTTTCCAAGTTAAATGCCTTTCTTTCTCTTACCTAATACTTTGGAAGTAACAATACTATAGAGAACAGAGCTGGTGAAAGAAGGCATCTTTGTCTTACTTTCTCTGGAGAAAAAGCTTTCAGTCTTTCTTCATTGAGTATGATATTAATTGTAGGCTTGTCATATTCAGGCTTTATACTCCTGAGGTACATGACTTCTACACCTAATGCCAAAAGTTGTTACTATGAAAGGATGTTGAATTTTGTCAAATGCTTTCTCTGAGATGATCACATGACAATATGTGAAGTGAAATAAGATAGTTACAGAAAGATAAATATTAGATGATCTCATTTATATGTGGAACATATAAAAGTCACACTTAGAGAAATAAGGTAGTACAGTGGTTGCTGAGACTGAAGAGAAGGCGGAGATGTTGGTCAAAGGACATATAACAACTTTCACAAATAAAATATAAGATATAGAGACCTAAAGAACAATATGTTAACTATAATTAAGATTAATGTACTATAGCTGGGCACCAGTGGCTCATACCCGTAACCTTAGCTACTCAGGAAGCTGAGATCTAAGGATCACAATTCAAAGCCAGCCCAGGCAGAAAAGTCCCCATAAGACTCTTATCTCCAATAAACTACTCAAAAAAGCCAGAAGTAGTGCTGTGGCTCAAGTGGCAGAGTGCTAGCCTTGAGCACAGAGAGGCTCAGGGACAGAATGCAGGCCCTGAATTCAAGCCCCAGGACTGGCAAAAATTAAAAAAAAAAATTAATGTACTATTCCTGAAAAAAGATCTTAAAGTACTCTTAACACACATCTTCAGGATCGTAATTATTTGAGGTTAGTATGTTAATAGCTTGACCATGGGAATCATTACACCAACTGTACTTATATCAGAACACTATGATGTACTCCTTAATGATACCTAATTTTTTAGTGAATACTGTTCATTCAATAAAGCTGGAGGAGGAGGGGGGAGG
>NW_012267369.1:224963-255605 GCF_000151885.1 Dipodomys ordii | reverse complement strand
GGAGGAGGAGAAGGAGAAGGAGGAGGAGGAGGAGGAGGAGGAGAAAGCTATGAGTTCACAGTCCAATGAGACCTTACCAAATAGTACATGTGGTTATTCTGGAAAACAGGATGGAGTGTCCATATACACACAAATCAGTAACACAGCATCCACAAATTTCTTAAAACACAGAACTTTCTCAGATCCTTGTTCAAAATGATAGTGTATCTGCTCATTTGCTCCCAGTGCTGTACACAAAATGACACTGATAAAATCTGACTCAGGAGTACCAATCCTGAAGAATGTGACACATTCTCATACCCCAATGCTGGCAAATAAGAAAGCCAATTCAAAAGGGAAGCTGCAAAAATGGAAGTTTGTGAGAAAGAAAAGTCAGAACCTTCCTAACTAAGGGGGTGCTGATCTGTTCTCCATGTGGACTCCCTTCCCATGGGTAGAGGACTCTTCTCCATGTGACAGAATACGAGAGATGAATAGTCAAAGACTGGTGAGGAGTTTGTGGAGGACTATGTGGTACTGGCCTGCCTGGCATCCATCCAAGTAAGAATGCTTACTTGGAAAAGCAGTTGTTTGTGGGGGACAAAACCAAGAAGAGGGGCATTCCCTCTTCCAAGTGTGCACTGCTGGAGAGAACCGGTCACCCACCACTGCCTAGAGTGTGAGCTACTGAGGAATCCAAACTGATCTACTAGCAACTGACAGACTAGAAATGCAGAGGGTGATTCCCATAGCAGGGTCCCCCACAGTGACTACTGCCTACCCAGGCCCCACCTCATCTTCAAGACCTAACTCAACTTGCCCCTGCTTCTGCAAGCCTCACAGATGCTTCCAGAAAAAAAACTTTTGTGGGAGTTGGCAAGGTAAGCCTTGTTGTTTAGAGAGAACTTAGTAAAAGGCAGCCTCAGATTGGAACTAGAAATGGCTAATCTCCCTTTCTCTAGAGCTCTAGACCGTACGACATAAGCCTGGGCCTCATTCCCTGTCAACGAACAGCAACGCCAGGCAGCCACAATCAGGGGGCCAGAATAAGCACCAACACCACCAGAGAAGTGGGCACCATCCAAAGACTAAGAACAACAGCGGACCTGGAATGGTGGAACTGCGAGGGAAAGAAGGGAGCACAACAAACAGGCAGCCTTTCATTATTCAATTACTCACTCTGTAAATCGAGAATTAATGTTCACGGGTTCTAGTGAGTGACATAATTACAATTTAAAAAGGGCAATTAATCATCAGCTTGTTGTTCACTGCCTTGCTGGGAGTATTTGCTTCATGAACACCAGTAAAGCCACAAAAGCATTAAACACACAAGTGAATATGACCACCAAATTCCAGCCTCTTCTGCCCCTCCTGCAGCTCCTCTGAGTCAGCTAAGTGTCACAAGATCACCACATCTGTTTCCCATTGCTTCTGTGACATTCTTCTTCCTCCTCAGTGTCCATTTCCTGAACAGTGCACTTCCCCCCTCACCCCACCCCACCCTGCAATGAAGCCTACAGGACTTCGAACACTGTCGGGCTGTAAGGAAAGAGAACAACAGTGGCTTCTAGTTCTCAACTCCAAAGGGCTCAAAAAGAGAGTAGGGGAGAGAGCTGAGAGAGACAAACAGGTAGCAAGACAGGCAGAGGATGAAATGGCAGAGGGGAAGTCACGGAAAGAACTGGTATCTCAGCCATGGGGCAGGGATACTGGGACCTGGCTCAAAAAGCAAGGCTATCCAGCAGTACCTTCCTAACATCAGCATCTGTTTTCAGACTCAATTACACCCTTCTCTAGTTCTGATCCCATGGCTGAGGATGCCTAGCTACTCAATCTGACTCCAGGAATCTGAGCCATGAGGCCAGAAGAGTTATTTTTACCATTTCTAACGAGCAGATAGGAACAAATAGTTCTCCTATCAGATGCACTTCGAAATATCTTCCCAAAAGGTCTTCCCTTCCTCTGTGATCTAGTTCCACTGAATGAACATTGAGGCAATAATGAGTCCCTGAGCCATCAGTTCTTCAATGATACCACTGCCTTAGGCTCGATCAGAATGGCCTTGCTTCTATCTCTTGAGCAAGGAAAGGCCATGCCAGTCTGAGACCTCTCAGCACACTGGTATCTGTGTCGGCCTCTTCTGTAGCTGTGGCTGGATGACACTGAGGTAGACAGAGCCTACTGGCTAGGCAGCAGACTTTTCCCCAGCACTGCCACCTTCCCTCCTGCCAAGGGGACTGGTTCTGTGGGAACTGAAAGCCTCGACTTAAGGAAAGGTGGGTGCTTCAGCCAGCCTCAGGGAACAGAGTATAATATACCTTGCCAACCATGGTAATCTCAATACTTTTTTGCCAGAGACCATGCTGAGGTGGTCACATGTCCCAGGTCAGCCAATGAGACCTGCCTAGACTCTGCCAGGATCTGTCCTTCCTGCTCCTTGCTACTGGAGATGCTACTGGAGGACTAGCTGGCTATGAAAGGGGGGAAGGAATGGCCACAGTGTGGAAAGGCTGCACCTCCATAGCAGCGATTGCTACTCTCAAGTCTTCTTACATAGGAAGACAGATATTGCACATTAGTGTCCCTCCTCAAAGCCCAAGGCAGGCTTAGCAGTCCACAGGAGGTAGCACTGCCCTGAGGCACAGCCACTTACTCACTCTATGAAATGTGAGCAACCTGAAGCATCACTCCACAGACAGGGATGGTCAAGAGTAATGCTAAAGGCCACATAAACCCAGACAGGAAAGCCAGAGCAAAATAACCACCTTCTTGTATATGCACTAGCTTACACACACACACACACACACACACACACACACACACACACACACGATGTTAGACTCTATTTCAAAACTATGAAACTCTCAGGAGAATTATAGATGTGAATCTTCAGAACCTTGGGTTAGTTTTCTTAGATATAATTATAAAAGCATAACAACAAAGAAAAAATGTAAATTTATATAACCTCATCAAATTTTAAAACTTCCCTATTTCAAAATATATTAGCAGGTTAAGTAAAGAGACACTCCTAGAATGTAATTTTTTGGGGTGGTCAATTGTGGGGCTGGGCGCTGTCCCTGAGCCTTTCAGCTCAAGGTGAGCTCTCTATCACTTGAGCCACTTCTGGTTTTCTGGTGGTTAATTGGAAACAAGCGTCTCACAGGCCAGGTGCCAGTGGCTCATGCCTGTAATCCTAGCTACTCAGAATGCTGAGATCTGAGGATCATGGTTCAAAGCCAGCCCAGGCAGGAAGGTCCATGAGACTCTTATCTCCAATAAAGCACTAGAAAACCGGAAGTGGCACTGTGGCTAAAGTGGTAGAGTGCTAGCCTTGAGCTGAAGAGCTCAGGACAGCACCCAGGCCCAGAGTTCAAGCCCCACACCACCACTAACAACAACAAAAAAAGAGTCTCACAGACTTACCTGCCCAGGCTGGCTTTGAACCATGATCCTCAGATCTCAGCCTCCTGAATAGCTAGGATTACAGGTGTGAGCCACCAGTGCCCAGCAGAAAAAATTTTTAAATCATTTATCTCTTAAGAGATTTCTATCCAGAATAGTGAAAAACTGTAAGGTAACAGTAAAACAACAACAAATGGGCAAAGGATCTTAATAGATAATTCTCCAAGGAGATACATAATTGGGAATGAGCATGTGAAAAGATATATCATTAGCCTTTAGAAAATGCAAGTCCAGACCACAACAAGACGTCTCTGTACTCTTATTAGGATTGCTATCCTCAAAATGACAAGGATGGGCTGGGAAGGTGGCTCAGTGGTAGAGCGCTTGCCTTGCATGCTCGAGGCCCTGGGTTCGATTCCTCAGCACCACATAAGAAAAAAAGCCGGAAGTGGCACTGTGGCTCAAGTGGTAGAGCACTAGCCTTGAGCTGAAGAGCTGAGAGACAGCGCCCAGTCCCAGAGTTCAGCCCCCATGACCAACAAAAAAAAAAGAAAGAAAGAAAGAAAGAAATGGAAACACATACCCACAGAAAAACTTGTAGTATTCATACTAGCATTACTAACAGTAGCAGAAATTCAGAAATAGCTCCAATTGATTAGTAAATATATAAAATGTGCTACATCCATATAATAGAATATGTTTGGGCAATGAAAGAGAATGACCTGGTACTGAAATAATTATGCCCAGTGTGATGAAAACTACCACTTAATACAGCATGCTGCACCTCAAACCTAACCAGTCTTCCTCCCTCAAGTGTGTATTTAGGTAATTCTGACCATGCATGGTTTTTAGCTTAATAGCAGATTTGGAGTCTCAGCCCCTTAGGAAAATATTAACTCCATTAAATAAAGAAAATTATCAGAAATGTTGGTTCCAGCAGTACCCAATACTAGCTTCTCAAGTGGCTGAGATCTAAGAATCAACGTTCAGAGGAAGCAACCTGTGCAAACAAACTGAGACTCTTACTTCCAATTAAACAGCAAAAAGCTGGAACTGGAGATATGGCTCAAGTGGTAAAATGACAGCCCTGAGTGAAAAAGCTAAGTGAGAGCTTGATGCTCTGAGTTCAAACCCCAGTACCAATACATACACACACACACACACACACACATGTGCACAAACATGTGTACATATACACACTCAGTAGAACATGCTAGAGGTTCCAAAGAAGAAATGATGGGTAACATTGTATGAGAAAGCTGGCATGGAGGTAAAGTCTGAGCTGGACTTGGCTGGACTTAGTTGGACCCATGACATCATCAACTGTAGGATATTATTTCATACACTAAGGAAAGGTGTCACTTATTATAAAATGTGTCCCAAAGTCAAAAATGTAATAATGTGACAAGTATGTTTACCTCTGAACTGGTGAAATGAGAGTAAAGATAACTACTTTCAAAGTTGGAAGGAGAAATAATTATATGTAAATATTTTTGCTGCTGTTATAAATGATATTAAAATATCAAATTCTCTCTGCTTCAAGAATTGTTGTGACTTCTGTCTCCTGACTAGACCCTAAATGAATAGCAATGAATTATTCTTCTTGTTCAATTTTGTTCTCTCTTTCTCTCTCTGGGACTTGAAAAGCCATTCACAAGAATAAAAGGCACAATAATATTTTTAAAAATCACCCTCCACTTAAAGCTAAATTAGCAAAAATTAATAGTAAAAGACACTGATCTCTTCCCATCAAATCAACAAAGATAAGAAGAGCCAATAACTCCTGATGCTGGCACAGACACTCCCGTGTATTGTCGGTAGGAAAATAAACTGGTAGGAAAATAAACTGGTGTTGTCCATGTATGGTAGAAAGTCTAACAGTATGTTACAAATCTTTACATTCAGATAGAAAAAAAAAAAGACGGCAGAAACATATTCACTTGTTTCTATTGAATATAGCTAAAATCATAGACATTATATAAACCAGACAAACAGAAGAAGGTTCTGCAAAGTGAAAAGAAAGCTATCTGTCTAAAGGCCTTAGTAGCCTGGCCTGAGTTCCCTAAATTAATTTCTCATCTAATACATCTTAGCCTAGGTGCTAGGGATGATACAATAGAAATGAACAGGAAACCCTGGTTCTTTCAAGCCTAAACACCAGAGGTAAAAAGCAGTCTAGCAAGACAGACAATCTTTGGTAATCATTACCCTATTGCAGCCTAAAGAAAACACCACAGCCCCCACCTACCAGAAAAGCCACATGGGAGCCAGTCAGTAAGGAGATGCTCAGCTCCCTTCCCTGCTGGGTAGTAGAAGAGAGGAGCAAGTAGAAGGACGCTCTTTGACACCAGCTAGGACTCTAAAGCCCCATAATGTCTTTGCTGCTTTCCCAGAATGCTTCTTTCCTCTGTCTTCCTGTCAGCAGACTACACCAAAACCTGAATGAGACTGAATGTACCATCTTACCCACAGTTTCACCTTCCAAGATTTCAGTTGCTTTTAACAGCAGTCTAAAAATATGGAAAACTCTGGAAATAAGTAAATCTTAAGTTTTGAATTGCACACCATCAGAGCAGCCTGACAACATCTTACATGTCCTACTCCATCCCACCTTGGATATGAATCAATACGTAGTCCATTGTATTCACAGTTTTTATTCTACCCAGTCACTAGTCACTCAGTCCCTGTTACAGTATCTCACAGTTCAGTATGATCTAGGGTTCCAAACACTAGTGAGCTATTACTATACTCATTTCCCTGAGCATGTGTGTGATCCACAAAGAAGGTCTTCCTCCCTGAACAGAGCTGCCCAAGGAGAGGCTGCCATATTTATTGGCATTTCTTCCATCCTCTCTAACCGAGGATGGGATTATGACTGCTTTGACCAATACAATACGACAGGTAAAATCCCAGAAGGTCATGCAGCTCCAGGAGCTCACTGCACTCTCCCTCCACAGAGGACTTCCGGGGATGTTCTCCCCTCCGGCTGGGGCTGCACTCAACAGCCCAGGCACACACAGCTGCACTCCTTTTCTCCTACCCCTCCCAGGCAAAGAGGAAGGACATGTGGGAAGCTCCTCCAGAGAGCCCCACTAGGCCCAACCTTCTGTCATCTTAGCTCAGAATGAAGAAGTATCTATGATTCTTGCCCTGGATATGTGAGTCTTCCTGGCTGAGGCAGAGACTATGCAGTTACATAGTTACCATTATCATAGTCAAATCAAAAGGCAATCAAAGAAAAGGAAAGAATGGCTCATTCAAAGAAACAAATTTAATTGACATGGCTTCCTTGAAGAAGCCCAGATATTATATTTACCAAACAAAAATCACTTAGAACAACTGTCTTAAATATGCTCAGAGAGGTAAATGAGAACACAAAGAATAAGAAGAAATCTGGAAAATGATGTATAAGCAAAATAAGAATATCAATAAGGGAACAGAACTCATAAAAAGGAACCAAAATTCTGAAACTGAAAATTCAAGAGTTCAAATGGAAAGTTCAGGACATGGCAGAAGTTCTGAGCAGAAAAAAAGAAGATATAATAACTGGAGATATAATAATTGAAAAGTCTTAGGAGTACAAAGAGAGAAAGAGAAACAGAAGAAATGTGAACAAATCCCAAAGGATTTGTGGGACACTAATACACATTATGGAAGTTACAGGAAAAAAAAAGGGGAGGAATGGGAAGATGGTAATGGCTGAAATTCTCCAAATTTGATGATATGAGTCTGTGAAGAGCTCAACAAACTTCAACTCAAAGAAATCCTCACAGTGATACAATAGTCAAATTGTTGAGGCAACAAAGACAGAATGCTGAAAGCAAACAAGAGAAGTGAGTTGTCATGTACCAAGACTTCTCAAGAAATTCAGCAGCCAACTTCTCAGAAACCAGGCAGGCAAGAGAACAATGGGAAGACGTAGTAAATTAAAAGAGGGAAAAAACCTTTTCAACCAATACCTCTGTATCAACCAAACTGACCAGTTCATTCAACAATAGAAGTAAGGACATTTCTAGAAACATAAAATCTGAGGGAGCTTGTGACTACCAGACCTTTCCTATGAGAAGTGTTTCAGAACAAGTCCTCAGGCCGCACCTGTAGCCCTGCAATCCTCTGAGGCTAGCATTAGTCTAATAGCAGAGCCAGTTGAAGTTATTATAAGAAAAGGACCTATCAATATCTGTTATGAAAATAGATGCAAAATCCTCAACAACATACTAGCAGACCAAATCCAATATCGTATCAAAAGTACTATACAAGGGGGATTTATCTTAAGAATGTAAGGGCAGTTCACTATAAGAAAATCAATCAGTGTAACATATCACATCAATAGACCAAAGAAAAATACCCACATGACTTTCTCAGTTGGTAATAGAATATGCAACACCTTTTCACAATGAAAAAGGAAAAGCTACATATTACTACCAGTAAAAGGACAGTTATGCTCATGATAAAGGTCATGAGTGAAAAACCCACAGTCAAAGGTGAGACACTACGAGCTTTCTACTTAAGATCAGGAGTAAGACAAGGGTGCTTGCTCTCATCATTGCTATTTAACTTTTAACTGGAAGTCCTAGCTATATCAATTAGGTAGAAAAAGAAATAAAAGGCATTCAAGTTGTTATTGAAGCAGTAAAATTACTTCTATTTATACAAAACCTAACCTTACAGCCAGGTATGGTGGCACATGCCTGTTATCCCAGTACTTGGGAGGCTGAGGCAGGAGGATTGAAATTGTTTAAGGCCAACCTGGGCTGTATAGCAAGACCCTATCTCGAAATATGAAAAAGAAAAAAGATATGCATACATATATGTGTGTAAATATATTTATATAACTACTTTTGATATTACTTTGTTATAGCAATCCTAGGAAACTAACAACAAACTACCCAAAGGAATCTATAAATCAATATACATATACCCAAACCAAAATTCTAACAGCCTTTTTTCTAGAAGTAGAAAAACCACTCTTCAGATTCATATGGAATTTTAAGGGGTACCAAAATAGAAAAGGTTAGAAGACTCTCAATTTACAAACCTACAGTAACCAAAACAATGTGGTACTCACTTAAAAGACTGCCCTACAATTTGCAGGGAAATGGGTGGAACTAGAACGAATTATTTTGAGTGAGGTAAGCCAAGAACAAAGAGACAAATGGCACATGGTCTCTCTGATATATGGATGCTAAAGCCAAAATACAAGGAGATATGACAAAGTAAACATTACTCAAGAAACAAAGGACAGCCAGTCATTTTGTCGTATCACTGCTAAATGGACTCCATGTTCTTGAACATATATATGGTATATATATGCACGCAATGGAGGGAAGCCAGGAGGAGGACACAGAATAAGTAGGAAACGGAGCAACACACAACAAAGGGGCCAGCTGCACTGGACATAGAAGAAAAAGAACTAAGTGACCCAAAGACAGTGATGGGAAGAAAGGAATGAGAGAGGGAAAGAGAGAACAGCTTACATTAAGCAAAAGGAAAGGAATGTAAACATCATCTGATGTAGAAGAAATAATTGTACTGTCAAAGCTCATAGAATTCACAAACTTTATAGACCATGATAAAGACAATTTGCCTTTGAATGTTAAAATGTGTTTGTGACTTTAACTAAGTATCACTATTCCACAATACTGTGAAATGTGTGAAATTTATGTAACCACCTAACCTCAATTTAAAAAAAGAAAAGTGAGAGAAGGGATGGGTTAGGAACAATGGGTGACAATGTTGTCAGACACCATGTAGTCATACACTGTTTTGTAGAATGGGAACTTCTTTGTACAACTACTTAAAGATAATAATAAAATATGGGGGAAAAAAGTGCCAAACGTACAATGGAAGAGACCTGGCGATCCAGAAAATTTTTTTGACAAGGGTGCCAAACCATTCAGTGGGGGAAAGAACAGTCTTCAATTGATGGTGCTGGGAACCTGGATTTTCGCATGCCAAAGGATGAGGTGGGACATCAACATCACATCACATACAAAATTAATTCAAAATAGATCAGCAACTCAAGTATAAACTAAAAATTATAAAATTCATAAAACAGAATCTGTGTGATCTTGGATGTGACAGTTATTGATACTGTACCAAAAGCATAAGCAATAAAAGAAAAAGCAAGACAGCAGACTTCATCCAAAATAAAAGAAAAAGCAGGACATGGTGAAGCATGCAGTCCCAGCTACAGGGGCGGGGGGAAGAGGGGAGAGCGGGGGCGGCAGACTATATCACAAGTTTAAGGACACCCTACACAAAGGTAGTGAGAGACCCTGTTCCAGAAGGCAAAAAAAAAAAAAGTCTGGAGCTATAGGTAGAGCACTTATCTGCATATATCTCTGGTTCAATTCCCAGAAACAGCAAAAAGGAAACAAAACTGCATGTCAAAAGAAGTGAAAATACCACCTAGAGAACAAGACAGAATAAGATAAACTGATTAAAAATGGGCAAAGAACCTTGTAGACATTTCTCCAAGAAAATATATAAGTGGTCAAAGAAACACATGAAAAGATGCTCAGCAGCATTACTCATTAGAGAACTACAAAACAAAGCCTAACATTTAGATACTACTTTACACCTAAGTAGGATAGCAGATGGCTATAATTTTTTTTCAAAAGGAAAATACTTTGGGTAAATATGTAGAATAATGAGAATTCTCCTAAGTAGCTGGTACAAATATAAATTGGTATGGTACGGTCATTATGAAAAACAGTATGAAAGTTCTTCAAAATATTGAAATAGAATTACAATGTGGCACGGCAATTTCATTTCTAGATACATACATCAAAAAGTTGAAAAAAGCAGGGGAGAGTGTAGTTGTGAAGGTGGGAGGGAAGGGATAGTAGGGGAAAAACAAATGAGGCAACAATGCTTGATAGGAAATATACTCGTTGGGGCTGGGAAGGTGGCTCAGTGGTAGAGTGCTTGCCTAGCATGCCTGAGGCCCTGGGTTCGATTCCTCAGCACCACATAAGCAAAAAGAAAAAAGCCAGAAGTGGCGCTGTGGCTCAAGTGGTAGAGTGCTAGCCTTGAGCTGAAGAGCTGAGGGACAGCGCCCAGGCCCAGAGTTCAGGCCCCACGACCGGACCCCCCCCCAAAAAAAGGAAATATACTCATTACCTTGCTCATGTAACTATAACCCCTCTGTACAGTATTTTTACAATAAAAAACTTATTCAAAAAAAGTTGAAAGAAGAATCTCAAGTAGATATTTGTATACTCAAGTTCAAGACCTAGAAGGAAAATCCAAGTGTCAATCCATAGATGAAAAGGTAAAATATGGGATATAAATCATAGAGTATTATATTTAGCTTTAAAAAGGAAAGAAATTCTGATTCACACTACATGCAATATGGACACACTTTGAAAACATCAAGTGAAATAAGCCATTTACAAATGGGCAAACCATATCACCCCTTATCTAAGGCCCTAGAGTAGTCAAATTCATAGAGACAGAGAGTAGAATGAGAATCAGGGATGAAGGTAAGGAGACAGGGAGCTGTTGCTTAAAGGATACAGTCGAATCATGAAATGGTTCTGGAAATTCAAAGTTGTTCAGGGTACACAACACTGTGATTATAATTAATGTCACTCAATTGTACATTTTAAAATAACCAAAATGAGCCAGGTACTGGCTATAATCTTAGCTACTCAGGAGGGTGATATCTGAGGATTAGGGTTCAAAGCCAGCCCAAACAGAAAAGTCCTTGAGACTCTTATCTCCAATTAAATACCAAAAAACCAGAAATGGGGCTGTTGTTCAAATGATAGAGTGCTAGCCTTGAACACAAAAGCCCAGTGACAGCGCCCAGGTCCCCAGTTCAAGCTCCAGGACCAGCACAAAAATAACATTAAAAACAAACAAAAGAATCAAAATGGCAAGTTTTATGTTATATATGTTTCAACTCAATAAAAGGATTTAAAAAGCCAATGCTTTGTTGTACAGCTGTAATCTCAGCTACTGAGGAGTCTGTTGACCTCCCAGGATCCAGGCGTTTAGGGCCAGCCTGGGCAGCATAGTGAGACAGCGTCTCAAAACTCACACACGGAAAGAAAAAATACAAAGAATCATCAATGGCCAGAAGGTCACTGGATGAAAGACTATCTGGAAATGGGATACTGCACAGTTTTCAAAGCCAGCACGCAGATTATTTTTTACTTTCAGAGGAGACAAGGTACCTTTAAACACAGAAAGCTGGTACAATTCCACCTTACCCAATAAGCAAGTTTAACATTACCATTAGTTCCAACAAACTGGTGTCATGTTGTTCTGAGTGATGCACTGAGAAGAGCACAGAGCAATTTGTCACCCTCATGACCAAATGTTTAAACCGAATCTACTTAGGAGGGACAGATAAAGTAAATGTAATTAAGACCTTCTATGAAACCACTGACTTGAATTCAACAGCCATGTTAATATCAGAAATGTCTAAACAAAATCTGAGAATGGCCCTGTCATACTGAGGAGCATGGGAGACACACACATGAACCACCTGCCCTTGACTGAATCCAAACTTTAAAAAAAAAAAAAAAAAGAGCTGAATGGGACCTATTAAAGCGATTTTCTTGTGTTCACTTAGGAGAAATGTTGCTGTTTTCAGGAGATGAGATTCAGGTGGAAGTACTTATATATGAACAATTACAACTGCAAGGACTCAGTAATAATACTACAGTCAGCAAAAGAGCTGAAGAAGGCCTTGGACGTGGCAGAGCCTTTATAGAGCCACCCCACAGGAGGGGCAGGGGTATCACCAAACTACAAAAGCTCCATAAGGGAGAGGGCATTAAGAGACTAAGACTGACACTGGAAAGAGGTGGAGAGGTGACAGCAGTACTGCACGAGCAAAAACAGGCAGGTCTAACCTCTCCAGTGCACTGACTGGAAGCAGCAATGAGAAGTGAGCAGAGGAGTGAAGACCAGCTACAGGGAGGGTGCTGTTGCAACCAGAGTCTGCAGGGTGGGCAGAAGGAAGTACTTCTGGAGAAGACTTCTGGAGGAGGTCCAGAGGCAGGCTCAAAGCAGCTTACCATGTGGACACTGGCAGAGCGCAGTCTCAACGACCCTACATGTCTCCTCCTAAACTCTATGTAGTAAGGTGGCCCCTCAATACCCCATAGCTTAATACCTCCTGCATATAAATTTCAGTCACTGCTTAAGAATTAAAGCCAATGCACAGAAATGGAGGGACAAAGGGTGAACAAATGCAGGAGTGGTACTCACTATTTATGCTGAAAATGCACTATACAACTTGTGGGTGGGGATGGGAGGGAAAAACTGGGAGAGAGCAAGGGAAGGGGTGACCGTGTCCAAAAAGAACTGTACTCTTTACCTGACATATGTAATTGTACATCACCTTTATATTAACAATAAAAAATTAAAACTGATGGCTAAAAAATGAATCAGCAATGAGCTGGCTTAATAAAGGCACAAAAATCACTCTTACAAGAAAAAAGTCTGCACTGAGAACCACCCTGCCTTTATCCCATGAAAATATTTTTTTACAGAGACCTCGCTTTTTCCACCCACTCTCCTCATGGGAAGAAAGCAATCACCCTCTAGTGTCTACCTTAGGACTGAATGGATGGCCAACAAGATACAGTGTAACATGCTTTGATTTGTGATGAGAAATGAGATGTAGTTCAACACCACTGTGATTTGTAATGCCATTTACATAATTAAACATACAGACAAGTGGCACAGGAGGTGGATATGGTTAATGGAGTTACAGAAGAGCTAAAAATAGCGGACACAGCTCCAGTCTGGAGGGGACACTGGGGGCAGCACCTGCAGATGGGCTGATAGCCACAGAAAGACTGTCAGTCCGCCAGGGATATCTCTTCTACTTAGCTGAGGCCTTTTAATCAAGATTTTAGAGCTCTTCGCAGACACAGAACAGCTGGTGGTGGCCTGTCTCACAGATAACAAGCTGAAGGTTATCAACAGGGCCACAGATGAGTTGCCCAAGAGTTCACCCAGTCCTGAGTTCTAGCACAGAAACTGATAAACCGGCATTCCTCTCAAGCCCGAGAATGGATTCATCTCCAAACCCAGTTTAAGACCCAGTAGGCCTCTGAGCTACACTTAGTCTTTACATTTGTTTATTAACATGGTTTCGTCTCTTCCTGTTCTCTTTTTGGGAGAGGCAGTATGGGTATTTGAACTCAGGTTTGTGAGATAGGGGCTCACAAAGATTTTTGCCCAAGAGCCGGATGCTGGTGGCTCACACCTATAATCCCAGCTACTCAGGATGTGGAGAGCTGAGGATCATAGTTCAAAGCCAGCCCAGGCAGGAAAGGCTGTGATACTCTTATCTCCAATTAACCACCACAAAATCGGAAGTGGTGCTGTGGCTCAAGTGGTAGAGCACTCGCCTTGAGCTGATGCGCTCAGGAGCAGCATCAGCCAGGCCCCATGACCAACAAAAAAAAAGAAAAATATAAATTTTCATTTATATTATTTCTTCATTTCTCTTACTTTCCTCCATTCTAAAACTGACAGAAAAAGGGAGAGATTTGTAATACCACTATTTAGCTTACAGGCACCCCAAGGACACAAGTGACAACAACTATAACATACTTCTTACCTTCATTAACAAGATGCAAGCATATAATCAGACTGAGGCAAACCATAAATATGTGCCATCTAACCTAGTATCTACTTGTTTGTTGTGTGCCTCACTTATTTATGTTCTACGCAGCTAGAAGTAGTGATCTCTACAACGTATCCTTAGTGCCTAGGACAGAGCACAATGTACACAAAGTGCCCAGTGGTAAGTGCTGGGTGAACAGACAGATGTCCCGCAGTCCTCACACCCTATACAGCTGCTTGATGCTACAAATTAGAAACTGAGGCCACAGAGGTCTGAGCACTGCCAGAAGCCATCCAGGACCACTGGCCTGTAGTGTGGGTGTAAAACAGAAAAGGAACCTTTGGTTGACAAAGACAATGCTGAAGAAAAGTGGTGAGATACAAATTCCACTCACTACACGACAGGCACATCAAAATGAAGGCCCTCCCTGGCCCAGGTGGACTCTTCAAGATGCCCGGTTCTCTAGCAACCAATGTCTCCCCGGCCCCCACTCACACCAGCTCTTTTGGAGACAAAAAAGAAGTGCTTTAATAATGCTCATGCTTCCCCTTTTAACAAAAACTATTGATTCTCAATAGTGGGAGTATTTAACAGACTCACCCAGAGGCTTCTCCCATCTCTATCTCCTTTCACCCCTCCCCCACCCAAGACTCTCAGGCTGGAAGGTGGGAAGGAGACGCCACCACAGGAGAAGGCTATTCTCTGATCTCCACCTGCACCACCCACTGGCATCTCCAGCATCCAGACTTCAAGATAGCCAAGGCAGACCAACAGCTGTGTCAGGGCTCCCCCTCACAGTCCTCCAGGCACCCCCAGTGGAGCTTTGGGTAACTTACAGAAACTCTCTAAGCCTCAGAGCAGACTGCAAAATGGAGGGTGACACTGTAAATACTGAACAGGATCTCTGTGATGAGAACCCACACAAAGAACCTGATCCAGGACTAGTGATAAGGAATGGCTGAGCATGCACACACACACGCACAGAGTCATGCACACACCCACAGACATACAAGAGAAGCACCAACACCTGGGTATTCACAATGAAGGTACTAGTAATGACTTCACTCTCATTGCATAAATTTGATGACAACAAATTCTGGAACATTAAGCTTATGAATAAAAGAGGATACCAATATTCTTTTTTTAGATTAATGGAATGTTCCATTTTTTAAGCCACACAAATATATCTGCATTTAATGAGACAGTTGTACCTACCTGTCAGGTCTAAATAATAGGGCTGCCAAAAAAAAAAAAAAGAGAGCTACAGTGACTCAAATATAGATATACTGACGAATCCCTGTGGAGCCCAGTAAAACCACAGGCTTTCAGAACTATGTGAAAGACACTTCCAGATGCCTGCTGTGCAGCAAAGCATCAGAGATGACCTTCCAGCCAGGGGTACAGACCCAGAGCCTCAGGTCAAGTGCCCAGGGACTTAAGAGATTCAGGCATTGGCTCATGTTGTTGGACAGGCCATCTAACCTCTCATGGGCCCCAGGCTGCCCTCTGCAGTTGCAGGGCCAAACTAGATGAACTTATAAACCAGCTCTCAGCTCTGATGATCTATAATTGTACATCTCCTTCCCCTGAAGGCAGATCTGCTGCCTGCCATCTAGGATGCCCCTGTGGAGAGCTGTAAGAAGCACTTCACTACATGCTTGTTTGTTTTTTTTAACCCTCTCTCCTCCATGCAATCTCCTCTGGTATTGCTTAGGGCCAGGCCCACTTTCTGCCATCAGTAGAGTCAGAACAACTGACCTACTCTCTTCCAGGCATCATTCTTCATACATCTGAGAAGCTCAGATCCTGTCGGCACTCTTCCTTTCCCCGGAATTGCGGAATATGACAGCTTGTTACCTCTGCTGGGAAGATGCCAGACCCAAGAAGGCTGACAGCAGCCTGGCTCTCTCCTTGTGGCCATCTCCCCTCCTGCCAGGCGGCTTCTTAACCTGAGGACTCTCATTTTGCCAGAGCTCATAAATGGGCCCTTCCAGGGAAGGTGGTAGGTGGGCTCCGTGGTGGCTAAAAACCAAACCCATCTGGAGGTTTGTGATCCCCAAGGAGGGACCATCAGGGTTCCTAGCAGCAGTTGCACAGACAAAAATCAATCTCCCCTGAAAACCAATTAGGGTGAGCACACAGGATTTTCACTGTGGCAGCTGAGCTGTTAGAAGCAGCCTGTTTTGGAGAGGAACCATCAAAAAGAATGCTCCTGGACAGGACCATCTTGCTTCTCCAACTCATTCTTCGGCCAGCAGCCAATGTCTTAACAACTGCTTGGCCATTTCAGAGCTACTGGGCACCCTGGCTCAGATGTGCACAGGGAGAGCCACAGGTCCTGAGGGCTGACCAGAGCCAGCTGCTAGCATCTCTCCCAGACTGAGTCAATGCCAAGGTCCACAGGGCACCGGGGACTGGACAAAGCATTCTGGAGACATTGAGCCTCTAGTCTTACAATGCCCCTGTCCCTGTGTGATGTATGGAGAAAATGATGCCCACAGATACTTAACCCAGGCACATTTCAGTAACATGGGTAGATCTGGGAATTTGTTTTTCCCCCACAGTCCTCTCTCTCCTCTTAGGTCAACTCAGACTGTGATTCAAACATCTGGAGATCTAACTGCTATGATGTCTTAGGACAAAGCCACTTCTTTTATCTACCTGTAAATCAGAAATTAGAGCATGGTCAAAGGGCTGCCATGCTGTTGTGGGTTCTGAGGATATACATAGGTTTTATAATGTATTATCATCTGCCTGGCTCAGGATCAGGACTTCTTTCTTCCCTAGCCCCCCAGGAGTGGCAGCCACTGCTGTACCTTGGCACACCATCTTGCTGGCATCTCTCAGGTGGCACCACCTTCCAGTGGACTTGTCAGGTGTGCCACAGGACATGGGGCTACTGCCAACCAGATACATGCTGGAGTACAGCAGCCCATAGAGCAGGAGGGGAAAATAGCATAACCCTCTTTTTACCCACTGCTTTAGACAAGCAGACCCTGAGGTCTCTGGGCAGTGTTCCCATATGACAGAAAGAGATGGGGGTAAGGGAGGCAAAAAATGTACAAAAAGAACGGTAGGATACATGCTGATTGCTATTGGGAAAAGGGTACCAGGGGCCTGATAAAGCTTAGGAACACTCAGTTCAAACCACTTCCAGAGGAGGTGTTTACATGGGTCTCTACCCTAATGTTGGCGTCAGCCAATGCTTTGCCAGTCGCAGCAATGGGAGGCATGCAGGCAGGCTGTAGCAGGCTCCCCCGGAATGTCACAGGAATGCTCTGTGCTAGTCAGAGTGCCTGCGTACCTCTCTTGGTCAGAGGAAGGCAAAAGGACAGAGTAGCTCCTGCCTCTTGACCTTGACTTCTCCAGAGAAATGAGCAAAAGTTGTCACATATGCCCTCGTTTGTTCCTGAAACCCAACAGCTATTCGCTATGAGAAGTTCAAGCCACTGTTATGTTAGTTGATTTTTTTCACATCCCTTCTTAGTGCCTAGAAAAAAAATCTCCTTGGCTGCCAAAACTGTGGCAGTCCATCCACCCACAAGAAAGAATCTGCTTGTTTTGCAGAAGGAAGCCAAAGGAAAGGCACTTGAAGGGTGCCATCAGCTACAGAGAAGGCTGTGTAAGGAACTTTCTTCTCTTCCTCCCATCTGTCTAGGGAAGAAGTTCACAGACTCTACTCTTCATTTAACCTTAACCTTGGGAATATCCCAAGACTGCCAGGTCTGGAAACAAAGGAAACTGTGGTTGAAAAGTGGATGTCCCAACCCCGCCCATCATAAAACCCCCACATTTGTCATTCCCCATCGTATCCCAACTGTTCCTCTTCTGGACCCATGCCACGCCATCAGCAACTTTCTGGATGAGGAGCAAATTATAAGAGAGGAGAGGAGAACCCTTCCCCAGTCAGCAGCACTACAGGGCTTGGAAGGAAGGAGGCCGGTCCATCCCCAGGGGGCTGATCTCCAACCTGCACTCACCCAGGAGAGCCACAACAAAGGGAGAACAGCAAAGTCCCCCAAAGGCCAGGAGGTAGGCCAAAGATAAAGCGCCTTTCAGCCTTGTCTTTTTGGTTTGGGGTTGTTTTTTTTTTTTTCTTTTGTCCATTGTGGGACCTCAACTCAGGGCCTGGGCACTGTCCTGAACTCTTCTGCTCAAGGCTAGCACTCTATCACTTTGAGCCAGAGCTCCATTTCCCTTTCAGCACTTCTTGACCAGATTTTACCAGTCTCTCAAAGGAGCCCAAGGGGGAAGAGTTCCCACCATGCCAGGGCCTTCTGCCAGCAGCCTGTAAGCCCAACAAGTGGCCCAGGATTGCCACCTAGTGGGCTCTGCTCAACATGCATAACAGGATAAGGTCAAAAACCAGCAGTAGAGTGGTTCAGACCAGATCCTACCCCACTGCTCCAGGACTTCATTCACTGTGTCTGGTGGGATTCCCTCTGGCTGTGGTAACAGCCAAAACTGTTGAGAAAAACAGAATAGAATAGGAGAATAGATAGAATAGAAAGCAGGAAGGAATTAGTTACATTCTCAGAGTCTAGCCTTCTTTCCTAAGCCCAGACAAGCAGCACCCAGAGCCTGCCTCAACCAAGAGCACAAAATGAGTGGGGCAGGTACATCAATTCCAAAATTCATGCCCATACAAACATGCTGAGAACTGAACTGATCCGAAGACTTTGACCTAAACCTTGATGTGAATGCCTTTGCATGGCCATGAGTGGCTCTTACTGCAGCACGGCCTAGTAAGGGGCCACACAGAGTGTGCCTTCTAAAGGGCAGAGAGTTACACAGATACATTCAACTGTGAAAACCAACAAGTATGACAGGAGCTGGCCTGGTAAACTCATAGTGCTAGTGTGTCCCAAGTACTACTTCGAGCACTCTGTGTACATTATTACAACGCTCCAGGAAGCGCAATCACCTTCTTCACACACCAGCATAGACACAGGAGACAAAATGACAACCTTGAGGAACATACATGAGTTCTGTCCCAGGCACTGGGTTCCTGAATCCATGTTATGTCACTACTTACCACTCTAGCTGCTAGACACAACCAACTATAACTCCTACTCCAAAACCCAAAAACTTTCTCTAGCCAGAGAGCCCAACCAAGAGTCAGAGTCCTGCTACTATAAGAAAGTGGAGACAAGAACCAAGGCCCAGCAACACCAATTTTTTAAGGGAGAAAATCAGCTGTGTTCAGGAGGTCAGGAAGGTCCCACAGAGAATGGGACCAGGACAGCAGATGAAAACGCAGATTTCCTTCCCAGTGCTAGTGGTGACTCCAGGAAAAGCAGAGGGCAAGGAACATGAGAATGCCCTCCACCACCATTGCTCTCCCCTATCCTTCCAGACCTTGTAGAGGTCAAGAGGGCTGTGCTGAGGTCAGCAAAAAGCACCAACCACTCTTGGCCAGCTGTGTCTTCACAAAGGAGGGCAAAGGCTGGGCCCACAACAGCGTTGCTGAGTTCCCAGAGGAATTTCATAAGTTCCTCATTAGCATGGAAGGGCTTCATTTAAGGTGACAGATGGTACAGTGCTAATAGGCTGGCTACAACTGGGATGGAGAAGTTCAGGCTCGTCACAAAGGGAAGGAGTGGTAAAGCAGGGTGGGTATGCTCACTTATGCTTGGGGGTTCACTCAGGGCTTCTAGAGACAATGGTGTATAGACTCTGAGTCCCAGGCCCAGAAGTAGCCATGCTTGACCAGGGCAAAGGTTCTAGCAAAGCCTCCAGCACCAGTGGCCAGTCTGCTTAGATCCAGTCTCAGTCCTCATCCTGACCCAACTTCCGGGAGAGAAGCCCCAGCTTTGGAAACTTTTCTCTGATCCCATCTACTGCTAGGAAAGTCTTGCTTTGTGAAGTCTGCCCAGGGCCAAACTTCGGACAGATGGCTGGGGAAGAGCAGTGTGCTTTGCCATAGTCAGCATCTTGACAGAAAGTCTTTGTAACAACAGACACATGTCTGAGGTTTCAGTGGAAGCTCAAAGGTCAGCTGCCTATTAGGCCACTGACCACTAGAAAGAAAAGTCCAAGACAACTCTACAGAACACACCCCACTTACTGCTCTGTTCCTAGAATATCCTGGCAGAGGTAACAACACAGTTCCTGGGCATGGAGAACCAAGCAGTCACAACAACAGCAAAATACTCTCGTAAATGATCTGAGCACAGGTCTGGGGAAAACACAGATTACTGGATGTCCTCAGGATGAGGTCCCAAAGATACCAGGAGAGGTAGGTGTGTCTGTTGTGATTGGACATAAAGTATCCTCCAAAAAGGCTTATGCAGCTCCCAGCAAGTGGACCCAATCATTGAGAGGTAACAGGATCACAAAGATTCTGACCTAGTCCTCTGATGTGTACTATTGGGCAGTGATGGAAACTTCTGGAAGCAAGGTAGTTCACTGGAGGCCTGTCCTTGAGGGCTATCGCTTCTCCTGGGGCTCGGTCTTGAGGTTGGTAGATCTTTTACCTTACCATGGTCAGCCAGACTAAAACATCTGAAGTGATGAGCCAAAATAAATCTTTCATCCTTTGAAATTGTTTCTCAGGAATTTGTCAGAGTGGCCAAAAAAACTGGTTAACAGCGCCCAACCAACATTTACAGAACAGAAGGCCTACCAAGTATGGATCAAAGGTGGATATGGGAGTCATGAGCAGGAAATAAGGAGACAATGAAAGAGGGTGAGAAACTTCTAACCATCCCTCAACTGCCATTCTTTTCTCCTTCATTATAAGGAGTTTCAGTTACATTATGTTTCCTAGACAACCTATAGCTAAGAGTGGTCATATGACTGCCCGTCTAGCCAACAAGATCCATTGAGAAATGACACGTCTCCCATACGCTCTTGAATTTAATGACTGGTGGTACGTACTCACTTGTCCCTTTCCCTACTGGTGAGAACTGGAGCAAGCACTGTGAACTCACAGCTGCTGGGTCTACCAGAGGCCCCACTAGCCCTGGAGCACCTGCCTATGTGAAAGAAGAATGGACATCTTTCTGTTTACGCCACTATATCTCTGGGTGTCTTTGTGTAGCAACTAGTCGATACTCACTATGATCCAAGAACTCATCATGGACAGCATAAACATACACTTGGAAATGGGAAGTGAGGTCCTTCTCCTAGTCACCCCCTTGTCAAGCATCTGACAAAAGCCAGAAACTGAAGAATGATCTTCAAACTTTCATTCTTCCTCACCCACATACCCAGTACTTATTAAATGCACTCATACTTTTTCTCCACTCAATTCCCCAAACACTACATTGTCTTTCACCTGGGGTCATCATGACCTCTCTCCTGGGGGGCTTCCCATGGATCTCACTAAGTTCCTACCTACTACAAGCTAGCTTTCATCTCTGTGGAAATCTCACAAGCTCCCTCTCTCCCCTGTGCCTGTCAGACTAACCTGAGGGCTCCCATGCATGCTCTCAAGCTGCCCAGGTCCTTCAAGTATGTCCTCCCCACTGACTCCTCCTCCCCCTTCTCCCTCTTCCTTGGTCTTTGTCTAACCCTTACTTTTTCTTACTTGTCCTGTCAGCTCCTCAGAGATTTTTGAGGACCCCAAAATTTTGAGGTCTAATACCCGCTATTTAAATTGGACACATCAGTTTTTAACTCAAGTATTTACCTGTTTAATGTTCGTTTCTCCACTAAGTCCATAGACTACGGCAGCCTAGAGCCAAGGGCATTTCAGTATGCCAAAGACAGTGCATACAATAGAACCCATGGCAAACCATGTTGGAATGATGAATAGCACATGGAGAGAAAGGGCAGAAGATCTGCAGCACAGAGGCTGATAAAGTGAGGTCAAAGGAAGGGGCGCTCTTGGTGTGGAATACCACATGGAAGGAAGTAAAGGACATTTAAGTGACTGGTTGGAAAGAAGATAATGGTGGTTTCTAAAAAGAAGATAATCATAAAAGTGGAAGCTAAGTTGAAATGGTGACTTTACCGTGACTCTAAGCCATTCTATAACAAAGGAAAAGGGAGAGTCAGGTGGCACCCAGAAGAACTCTTTGAGAAAGGTTGAAGGGTGTTGGTTTCATTAGGTGTGGGAGTGGAGAGGGGAAGCCACAGTGGGCTCTGAAGGGAGGGGAGGAGCTAGAGTTGGAATCCAGGTAAGGTTTTTTTGAAGAAGAGAAGCCTTCCTCTGAGCTAGGGACTGAGGAAGAAAAGACGGTGAGGCAAGAACAGAGAGGGCTCAAAGGAGATGTGTGGAAGGCAGGGGGTGGATGCAGCAGGAGCTGTCACAGAATTATTGGAATGGAGTGAAAGGGAGAAGCAGCAGCAGCAAAGACAAGTAGCCCTGAGGATGTCACAGAGTATGCCCCTGAGCAACAGCCAATCCACCCAGAACATCACAGGTCCTGGCAAAGCTAGACTCAAGTGTGGGAAAACAGCTGGTGAATGCACTACCAGTGCGAGCTCAAGTCTTGCACGGTGGGCCTGGAAGGAAGCGCGCTGCCTGTGGCCAAGGGTCACACAGACCCACAGCTGTGAAACACATCAGGCCAGCACTTAGAACAGTCCGTGAAGATATGCTCCGAGGAAAGCTAAGAACAAGGCCAACAGAGTAAGGGAAAAAGTAGAAAAAGTAGCTTTCTGATTTAAGACAGGAAAACAGAAGAAAAACCCCAACTAGAATAAGGCAGGAAGATTGAGAAACAGACTCTGGAAACTGCTTAGGTCTTCTGTGGTCAGTTAAGCTCAGAGCTTTCAGTAGTGCAGACATTGTCCTAGACGCTGTCTTCTCTCACCTACACCCACACTAGCCCACAGTAGGACTATGTCATTTTCCAGCAGGGAAGCTGCAGCACATGGGACCATCTTCCTTACAGTACCGACAGGGCCCCAGCTACCTTTGAGTACCTTCAAGGCCCAGACTTGGGTTTTAAACCTCTGTTAGCAATGTAGCCTTTGAGAATGGGAGGCACAAAGAAAAGAAGGAAGGCAAGTGTCTTTTTAGGGAATCTCAAAGAAAAGCAGCCAATGACCAAAACCCTGTGCAAGGTTATAAAAGCTGGGACAAGGGTACAAACCCAGGGTACAATTCAGGCTGAGGTACAAGTTTATCCACCATATCTGGGCCCCCATGCACCCTCCCCATGTCAGTCAAGACCTCCCCAGGGGCCTACAGAGTCCGGCCCAAGCAGCAGTGGATTAAATTTTTAAAAAAAGAAAGAAAAGAAAGAAAAAGCCCTGAGGCAGCAAAGCCCACTCTTCTACAGGGAAGATTAAGGAAGCACTGAAAAGAATCAAGAAGAGGGTGGGGGTGGGGGCAGAAAACCTGCTACATCCCAGCTGCTAAGAGTTAGCGGTCTTACTTCTCATCAAAAACCTCTTCGGCAGAGGTTAAGCACACAATAGGCTATCAAAAGCACCAGCCTCTCGGCTGCTTGAAATTCTGCCCATGTGCCATGGCGATATATTTCTATTAATGTCCAGTGTGTGTCAGCGCAAAGATAAGGTGCCGACATCATGTCCAACCAGTCAGCTAGAGGATGCGCCCCGTGTTCAACACTGTCTGACACTGGGAAGCCCCTGGAGCAAAGGCCCTTGGACTGATCCCACCCAGATGCATTTGTGCATCAGTGCTATGGCCATAGGGTGGAGGTGTGAAGAGGAGCAGGACCCCCAAGGCAAGCCAGGGCTGCTGGGCTGCTGGGCAGATGCCAAGACCACTGCGCAACACAGAAATAACAGCACAGAGGGTCGTATATTAGGTCAGAGGAGGGAAGGGTACAATGGATAGGGAAAAGGAGAAAAGAGTCAGCAGAGACAAGGAGACCAGTAATGAAGCCAATGAGAGGCACTGGCCAGGCACTAGTGCAAGGGCCATGTGCAGATGGTTGGATCCCCTTTGGGGCAGCCTGGCTGGTCCATACTGCTACTTGCATTCCAATGCTTTAGTCCCGTGGCATTAGAGCTTTGCAACTTGGCATGTATTATACAAAGGCTCTGCAACATACATTTCTCAACAACATCCCTCAGACAGGCCTCCACAATCTCCCAAGCCCTGTCAAGAGCTCCAGAACCCTCCAAAGGAATCCTACTGAGAACTGGGTGTGGGGCTGGGAAGATGGTTCAGTGGTAGAGCGCTTGCCTTGCATGCATGAGGCCCTGGGTTTGATTCCTCAGCACCACATAAGCAAAAAGAAAAAAGCCGGAAGTGGTGCTGTGGCTCAAGTGGTAGAGCGCTAGCCTTGAGCTGAAGAGCTGAGGGACAGTGCCCAGACCCAGAGTTCAGGCCCCCCAACCGGATCCCCCCCCAAAAAAAAGAGAACTGGGTGTTCTGAGCACCCAGATCCCTACTTGCCACAACCCAGAGCTTCCAAAAACACTGAAGTCCCATGTCTGTCAGGATCTGGCAGTTGTGAGAAGCACACATTAAGCTGGGAATCGGGAACGAATGGCCTGCAGACTCTGGAGGCCTGCTTTAGGACAACGGAACACAGGGCAGGGAGGAGTGCAGGCATAAGTCGGGGCTAGAACACTGGCACACCAACTGTGGCTTCATCTCGCCCCTGGGAACACTCTGTGCGCTTCCCTTCCTGGCCACAGAGGAATAACATGATAACGGATGCCTTCAGTCTCCATTGGTTATTTGTGCAGCTTCTCTCTCCATGAATTTGGGGGGGCTAGGCATCATGCGAAGATTCACCAACCCCCTTCTGTTGGCCAGATGGTATGCCGGTTGCTTTGCCTGCATGGAGTATTGATGCTCTAACAATTCTGGGACATTCTGCCATGTGATGCTTGAGGAAGGCGAAGTTCACAGGGTTAAGCAGCAGGCTCAGGAGCATTGAGACCAGGACCTCAACCTTGAGCCCAGAGTCTCGCAGCTGGGTTCCCTAAATTGCCATGCTATGAAAAGTGTTCTTACCATTTGGCCAGCCTCCAGACTCTACTTCTTTAATAACAATCCAGATTTCAGGTGAGGCAGTCAGGTGACCAGCTAAAAGGATTCATAATTCCAACCCTCCTCTCATCCAGAGGTGTCCCTGTGACACACTTCCCTGGGAAGGGTCCCTTCGACAAAAAAAAATAAGGAAATTTCACTAGGAAAAGGCTTTAGGCCCTTCCTTTTGCCTGACTGTGATAGCTAAAGGCATAGTAACCATGAAGAGAGTTATGCTGAAGATGGCTGGTCAAAAAGAAAGGGGAGATTGGGCCTTTTTGATACACCTAACTATCATATCCTCTTGGACTACCTGCCCCTGCACATCTTAATCAGGAGACAAATACACCCCACTGTTTAACGCACTGCCCACAAGGCTTTTGTACTGCTAATTGGTACACATGTTCATCTCTGAGTGTTCATTTTAGAGCCCAGACACATAAGAAGGGGACACAAAGGTAAATGAAAGAATCCAGGACTTCCTTCTGCCTACTGTTGGTGAGTCAGATATATAAGTCCTTTTCAATTCTTTATATTGCCAGTATCCAAGAGTAGCATCTAACCAAGAAGGCAAACACAATCTGATTAACTGTCAAAAACCTTTTTCCATAGAAAGGAAAAGTCATGATGTAGCTCTGAAAAGACATGCACTTAAAACCAGCTACCACCCTCCCCATACCCAGCCAGCTGGCTTCCTGCAGCATGCACAGAAGCAAGCAGACACCAGCCAATCTCACTCAGGCAGGAGAGGAAAGGTAAATAAACAGCTGTCAAGACAGTGTACAGTTGCTGGGTCAGCGGGTGGCAGCATGGTGGCAACAGAGGTACACAGGCAGTGTACCAGCACTGCTCCCTGTCCCCGCCTGCATCCTCACTGCTGCACACACCATCTGACTCAGTCATGAAAGATCCCCTAGGCTGAAACCAGGTTTCCCACAGCTTTAGCTGGTGCATTGCTCCAGAGACCTCAGCCCAAACACAAAGCCCCAAGCTCCAGCCAGGCCTGGGCTTCTCATAAGAAGAAAACAGGAAGTCAAGAAGGGGGCCATGGGTCCCCCTGACACCTCAGTTAGATGGAAGTCTATGGCTCTGTTCCCATAGGCCACACCGGCCTCGCAGAGGCCAAGGGCCGGGCTGAGGCTGGCAGTCCATTCCCTCAAGAGGCTGAAGAGAAAACACTTCCTTCACAGTTGGTTTCAAATCCCAGACCCAGCTGTCAGCCTCTTTTGCTCTTCCCTGGTGCTAACAGACATTTTCATAGTCATGTAATCTGCTAATTAGAAGCACTGACACCCAGAATGGAACCACAACCAGCCATTTCCCTAACAAAGTTAGCAGCTAATGAGGACTTCAGCCTCTGACACACTGGCAGAGGTCACCATGCCACACTCCACAGGCAGATCAGGAGCTAGACTGAGGCAAGTGCAGACTTGTGATACAGGGAGAGGACACCCACACCCTAGGAGCTAGGCTGCAAACCCACTTGCAGTCCACTTCTTCACAACACACACCTCGTGCTACTTCTCTGGATTGTATTTGAGCAGTCCACAGGGCAACAGCTTTCTCTAAAAGGCAATCCACAGGCTCCTGCGCTCCTTTTCCTAGCAATACCATACACCTTTGCCTTGTTTACCTGGTACCACCTGTCATGCCTACACCTTGCTCCACACATCTTCCCTTCTGATGAGTTCCCTCCAAGTTCTTCTCCTCTCTGCCACTCGACCTCTCAGAAGACTGCTGGTTAGAAATGAGAACACCTCTAAGGGAAAAGTGGGTCTTAGCCCATCACAACAGCAGATGAAAGGGACGAGAAACAGGAACCTAATGGGCTTCACAGGGGATCTTGGCCTGAAGAGACCTAAGAAGTGATAAGATCAGCAGCAGCCTTCCTGTGGACCCAGAGCCCTTGAGAAGGTTCCATTTTGATTCTGCTCCCGCCTCCCACTCTGCATGGGCTTTGGTGACAGCTACATGAGGTTGAGGCTCTAGGCTTTCACACAAGTCAAGCTACTGCTGAGAACCCAGTAGATGTCACCTGGCATCCCTTACGTACGATGGCCACTGCCTCCGACTCTAGTATCCCCTAAAAGGCTGAGCTCAGGATGCAGGGCAACATGGACAGCTGATTCTCTTCCCTGTGCCATTCTTGGCAGAGCTAAGAGCACCCACCTCCCTGAGGCCACAGGTAAGAACGGTCTCACGGATGGATAACATAGGATAAGGAGGTCACCCCCATCACTAGTTAAACAGTAACAATTCCTGCCCTGAGGATCATGTGAGCCATATCCCAGGTGAAAATAGCCCACATCCCTCAGGCAGCCAGATAGTAAAAAGGGCCAATAACTACTCTCAGGTAAATAGATCTCCTGTGTCAGTGTACTAGCTGAATCCAGATCACTGCACCAGAGCCATGTGTTGAAGACAAATGTGTCAAGGACTGTTAAAATACAGACTCAAGGGTCACAGTATCAAAGGGTCAGCATTGTTTCCAGCTTAGGATCCATGAGTTCTCTGTATATGTAATAAGCCCCAGTGATCCTGCCCCTCAGCCAGGAAGCCTAGTAGAAACCCAGAGCAAAGCAAGGCAGGTCAAATGGTCAATGGCAAGACCACATCAAACAGCCACACTTCCAGGCCCAATCACAGGTCTAGGAAGTCCCAAATGTGGGAGGGACACTTAATGTCCACTACAGAAGCTGATGGAAGGGCAAGGAGCTTAGATAAGCTCTGCAGGTGTTGGATGCTAAGTCCTCATGTAGTCTAAAGATGGAGCTATAAACGACATTTACTCAACCCTCCACACTGGCAGCCCATCAGAAGAAGAAGAGGGGCCGCTTCTGAGCATGAACACTGTTTTCCTCAGTCTATACTGTTTTTCTGCATAGGATGTCCAGCATTAGCAAAAAAAAAAAAAAAACAAGTCACTGAAAACTAAAAGAAAATGTGGCCCATTATCAAGAGAGGAAACAGCAATACAACTGTTAAATGGAAAATACAGGAGGCCATTGTTTTGGACTAAGCTCCCACACAGGCCAGGCTAAAAATCAAAGCAGAGTCATTCACACTGAAGTTCCCCATCACCAAGCTGAAACTAAGCTGCTTATCTGACCTCCCAAGGAATCAGGATTAGAGAGATAGCAGCCAAATTTCCAAACAGGCTAGCTTCAACTGGCATGATCATGAAGTTCCTCTGCCTCAGTCCTTAAACCAAACAGCACAGTCAAAAAAAGCACATCACGGGGCTGGGAAGGTGGCTAAGTGGTAGAGCGCTCGCCTTGCATGCTCCAGGCCCTGGGTTCGATTCCTCAGCACCACATAAGCAAAAAGAAAAAAGCCGGAAGTGGCGCTGTGGCTCAAGTTGTAGAGCGCTCGCCTTGAGCTGAAGAGCTGAGGGACAGCGCCCAGGCCGAGTTCAGTTCCCACGACCGAAAATAAATAAATAAATAAAAAGCACATCAACTGTTTTCTATTGTGGTCATCCGATGCCAGGTGCACAGGGAAAGTACCCATGAGAATGGCCAATATACTTTTCATCCTCTCATTTCCACTTTCTTCAGTGTTTCTCTATATGTAACCACTGTCTTCTGCTCAGCCCATCAGAACACTATTTTATGGAATGTTCTACTTCAGTCCACTGGCAGATCAAGGTGTGGGAATTACCAGAGCCTTCTGGGTAACTATGATAAGTGTGCATAGAGGAGCTATAGGAAGAGGTAGGAAGTATGTGTAATAAGATGGGACGTTCAAGCTGGGCGCCGGTGGCTCATGCCTGTCATCCTAGCTACTCAGGAGGCTGAGATCTGAGGATCGCGGTTCAAAGCCAGCCCAGGCAGGAAAGGACATGAGACTCTATCTCCAATAAACCACCAGAAAACCAGAAGTGGTGCTGTTGCTCAGGTGGTAGAGCCTACCACTTGAGTTTAAGCCCCATGACCGACAAAAAAAAAAAAGGGAATTTCAGCAGAGAAATCCGTACTATATAAAATGGCAAACAGAAAAGGAACCAGGACTTATAGCAGAAGTTCGAGATTTTTCATACAGCCCACTAGACAGCCTCCAAGAAAAAAAAAAATCCTCCTCTTACAGATCAGAAGATGAAGGCTATCTGACTGTACCAAGATGCAAAACCCAACCACTCAGAAACTGAAACTACCATCAAAGCCCTACCCTATCACTTCCTGAGACACCAGGTACACAGAAGACTTTAAAAAATTTGGCTGGGAAGGTGGTTCAGTGGTAGAGTGCTTGCCCTGCATGCCTGAGGCCCTGGGTTTGATTCCTTAGCACCACATAAGCAGAAAAAGCTGGAAGTGGCACTTTGAGCTGAAGAGCTGAGGGGCAGCACCCAGGGCCAAAGTTCAGTGTCACGACTGACCAAAAAAAACCAATTTATATCCCCAGAGAAGTACATTCTATTACATGAAGTTTTTCTGCTCACCAGTCAAACACACCCACAGCTTCTTTTGGTAAGGTTTCTGATCTAAGAATAGTCTTTATTATTTATTGTTATTTAAAAAAACAAACCACAAGGACTATGTGATCTATATGCCTAAAATAGTTACTTATTTGGCTCTTTACAGAAAAAAAAAATGAACCTCTCTGATCTAAAAATCAGTAGACAGAAAAAAAACAAGAAACAAAACAAACAAAAGTACCTTAAAGAAAGAATGTCATGTTTGTTTGTCCTAGTGTATGTCTTCTCCATCCATCTGGGGTACTATTAATATAGATCTCCACAGGAATTCAAGATCCCTTCTTATAGCTAAAATTGGAAGACACATAGGAAAAGGACACCAGAGTCTTCAAGTCACTGAAGTTCTAAAACACATAGACATACCAAATAGCTTCTCCAACACATCAGGACTCACTGGGCCCAACACCAGGTACTCTTGTTCAATACCTGAAGCCTGACTTGCCAAAGCCCTCTCACTTCTTGGGTCCAAGCAAATTAAACCTAAGTCTGTAAGTCTCTAACTAGAAGTCAAATAAACTTTTTTTTTTTTTGGTCCAGTTGTGGGGTCTGAACTCTGGGCCTGGGCGCTGCCCCTCAGCTCTTCAGCTCAAGGCTAGCACTCTACCACTTGAGCCACAGCACCACTTTCAGGTTTTTTCTTTTTGCTTATGTGGTGCTGAGGAATCAAACCCAGGGCCTCATGCATGCAAGGCAAGCGCTCTACCACTGAGCCAACTTCCCAGCCCCTCAAATAAACTTATTTTAGGTGACTCTCAGATATTGTACTGATTTGGTTTTCTTTATTTTTTTTTAAAGAGCCAGACTCTGTACTGGTATCCATTCTAAAGAAGGCACCTCTAGTCACCTGCTTCCAACAGTCAGAAATGGACCTCAAGGAAAAACAAAGGACTGTTGGTCAGCAGCCTCAAAGTAATTGGCACAGTCCTACTTACTAAAGAATTGCCCCCTAACCATTGTCCTGTGTGTTGAACAGTGCTAAGATGACCCAAGTGAGAACACCACAAAGGGTTTAGCCAAAGGTGGTTATCATCTGAGGAAAACTACAACAACACAGGAGGATGACACTACGAAGAAAAGCTGTAGCTGAGGTAAAATCTTCTATCTCATTAATTTTAGAAAATTGCAACTCAAAAGCTTAAAATCCCACATTTTTGTAGCATAATGTTCAAATGGTTAACATGTCTAAGGCAGCAGATTTGGAGAATATCCAATCAGTGAAAGGACTGAACAATGACCAGAAAGCCATATGCCCTCAGAAAGGGTGGTCAGTAGCCGGGCACTGGTGGCTCA
>NW_012267369.1:187251-224817 GCF_000151885.1 Dipodomys ordii | reverse complement strand
CCTTGAGCTGAAGAGCTGACGGACAGCGCCCAGGCCCAGAGTTCAAGCCCCACGACCGACAAAAAAAAAAAAAAAGATACAGAAAGGGTAGTCAGCTCCTCGTCAGGTAGGAGCCCCAAGCTGAACCAGGCAGACCAGGGGTGGGGTCTCCTGCTTCTTCTGGGCACAAAGATTTGGCCCCAACTTCTTGCTTTTCCAGTAAAGACTTCTTACTGTGTGATGTTCAAAGAAGAAAACTCTCTCCTTGGCTCTTTTGAGGAGGAAACCCCTTCCCCAAACTCCCTATAGTGTCATTCTATGCTCATGTTTATACTGACCTCTGCCTTCCTGCCTGCCACACCCATCCCTGCCCTCCATTCCAGCCAAACACCCATCCTCCACAACCTCTGATCTGGGATCAGGGATCACCTATCTACAACATTTTTCCCCTCTTCTGCATGCAGCAAACTTTACTCATTCCTCAAGATCCAGAATGTGTGTCCTGTCCTCTCAGATGCCTTTCCCACCCCCCAAGAAAATCAAATGGCACCACCTTTACCTCCGCTATATCTTCCTATCTCTCTGTTGTGGTACATACAGCACCATCTTGTCACTGCTGAGAAGGTTTAACTCTTCCAATAAACACATCTGCTCAAGGACATCAGCTACATCTTATTTACTTCCATTTACTAGAAAACTAACTTAGTGCCTAACATATAATAGGTACATAGAGAATATTATATATGAAGAAATGAAAGTTTTTGCTTTCTATCAGGTACACTGAAATCTCATATACCTAATAATACCTGTCAGTAAAGCAACAGGCAAGGCTGTTACTTACTCTTACTACACTAAAGCTTCCTCCAGGCCTTTACTACTCTTCCAACCATTGGTTGTTATGAAGTAAGGAGGCCAGGTCTGGCCAGCATCATATTGGCCACATGGTAGATGGTAGGGTCTGGCATCGTCTTCTTCCTGGGGAAAGAAAACCCCCTGCCCATCACCTGCCTCCCAGGTAATGAGCATGGCTGGATCCTTGGAGGCAGAGGCAGATATGTGGTTGATAGGTTATTGAATCTATCAGTCCAATGCCTGGGACTGAGAATTTCCTGAGGATCTGCCCCCTGCGCCAACCTATTTAGGCCCGGACCAGCCTAGCCACTAGGATACCATGCCACGTATGTCTCTGTGATCGTGTCCTGTGTCCTGTCCTCTGGCTCATCTCTGGTCATCATGGAGTCCCAATTCAGCTCTCCATTGAAGCTCAATTGGCTTGCTGGTCTTGTTTTTGTTCTTTCTTTCCTCTTTAGCATGTTTCCTAGCAGTGTTATGTGTATTTGGGGGCTGCAGGCCTTTGTAACAACGGGCAGCCTGCAGCCTGTTAACTGTATAATAAAGACTCCACTATTATATATTTTAAAATGTGGCTTTTGGAATGATTCACCTTACAATAGTTAAAGCTCTATGCATCAGAAGACTCAGGTCACCAAACCACTGTGTTCTTTCCTATTTCTACTCAGAATGTTTCATCTGAACTCTAACCCTCCTCCATCAATTCAGAGAGAGCAGAGGTCACCTAGGTCTGAATGACACTCAGCAGAACTGGGGCAGAACCAATCTGTAAGGAACAAGAAACAGGCATAAACACACATACAACAGCTAAGTACTGCTACACTAAATGAGAAATGGTCATACTTTTGTCATCAAAAATAGGTTATAAAAATGATTACCTTTCCTGATCATTAGTTTTATATATTTTCCCCAAAATGAGCTAAATCATTTGCTCATACGGAAGAGGATTAAAAATCAATATTACAAAAGTCAGAGGACAACAGAGAGGGGAGAGGAGGCCATGAAATGTCAAGTGGCACTCAGTAGAATCAGAAGGAAATCTTCCAGATGAGGTCCAAGGATGTGGGGGTTTGGACACTGCATCAGAGAAGGCACCAAGGAAGAGAGGCAGCCGGCTCATCCCGTTAGCCATACACTAGGCCCCAGTGCTAAGAGGACATGCTCAGATCCATACGCCTTCACACCGCCAACCCTCCAGGGCTCTGCCCAGCAGGCTGCCAATTGCTTGCCCTTGTATTACCACCCTGAATGTGGAAGACTCTAATAGGAAAGGAAAGTCCCTAAGCCTGTTCAGATTCTTCTCCTCATTATATTCCTCTTATTTAAATGATCCAAAGTTAGAATTAAAAAGCACTTGTCAAGCCAGGTGCTGGTGGCTCACGCCTGTCATCCTAGCTACTGAGGAGGCTGAGATCTAAGGATCGAGGTTCAAAGCCAGCCCAGGCAGGAAAGGCCGTGAGACTCTTATCTCCAATAAACCACCAGAAAACCGGAAGTGGCGCTGTAGCTCAAGTGGTAGAGCGCTCGCCTTGAGCTGAAGAGCTGAGGGACAGCGCCCAGGCACAGAGTTCAAGCCCCACGACCAACCAAAAATAATAATAATAATAAAAATAAAATAAAATAATAAAAAAATAAAAGCACTTGTCAGACATACCAATTCAAAGGTAGCCACTTCCTGTAGAAGGGATGGTAACAGCATCCACCCAGGTTCTAGACGTCTACCTACGTGTGCTCACATACAGAACTTCACTGGGAAGTGGCCACAGGGCTCCATAGTCACCCATGGCAGCACCTCCTGCAGGTGAGGCCTCACACATCAGAGACCCACACCAGCCTCCTAAAGCAAAAGCAGTCATGCTGGCAGTTGTCAGGAGCATCTTGGAGGTATAAGAGACAATAGGAAGGGTCTCTGCTGCCCTCTTAAGCTGCTACGAATAGGCTGCCCTGGCCTCCCACCTGACCTCTGCTCTCACCCACACTGGAGGGCCCCAGGCAAGGGTTTCCCTGCTGAATGTAGGACCTGTGCCCAGATGCAGCTACCATAATGGAAGACCAGCAGTGGGACACAATCCTCAGAGACTATATATAATAAGGAAGTAGCAAAGCTCCTGAAAGAAAATTGGAATCCCAACTGTTGAGAGAAAAACACATCAGTCAGAAACGGGAATGCCATAAACGTTGAAACTTGCTTCACTAGTTCTCAGAATTCTAGCTCAGAGAAGGCATTATTCATAGGAATCTAAGAGAGGAAAATTCAGTAAGGATGCATTTTCTTTATTCTAATGTCATCCTTTGTTTTTTTTTTTAAACCTACACATCTGCACCAAGGGTCATCTAAGTTCCCTCCTACTTTTCCAGCAAAGTTCTTCCACCAGAGACAGTCTCAAGAAGGAAGACTTAGCCTTCTCCCTTTGCAGGTGCAGGGAAGGGAAGCTGTGATTTCCTTTTCACTGTAATTAACACATTCCAGGTGAGAATGAAAAGACAGAATACCTGTAGGCTGTGATTTTCCATCTCTAGATGACTTTTCCTGCTCATCCAAATTAATTAACCCTTCCTCTCCAGGATGAGAGTCCTTTGGTCATTAGGCGGCCTATGGAGAGGTGGTACCCTACCTGACCTTCAAAAACTAACACAAGAACTAACACCATGTCCTGAGGGCCCCTTGATTCTCATTACATCAACTGCCTCCTCACCAGGAAGCTATAAGGTTCTAAAAGCACAAGACAGACCACATACTCACTCCCATCCTTACAAACTTTTAAAAATCCTCTACTGCTTCTGAATCACTATGCCCTACCTTGTGAACTAGCTCTGCAAGGTATTTAAAGCCATCTATAACCTGGCCACAAACCTTGTTCTCCTCTCTCTATGTTCCACCACTGTCTCAGTCAACAGCTGTTTCCTTGGTTGGGAGACTACACATCTTTCAGGGCTGAGGGTAAATGCCCTCTCTAGCCCACCAACAGCTTTCTGCATTCCCACAACACCTCATCTTTGCTGTCATTTAATAGTGTCTGCAACTAATTTGACCTTGTTCAAAATTCCTGACTTAAAGTTATCTCTTCCATCCTGAGGGCTAGAAGCCTAAGTATTTATACTTGCATGGAACCAATTTAAGCCAGCAGTTTTGTTTTTTGTTTGTTTGTTTTTCTGGTCTGATGCTGGGACTCAAATTCAGTACCTGACAACTTAATTTACTGGCTAGTACTCTACCATTTGAGCCGCCCCTCCAACCTTAAACCAGCATTTCTTATAAACCCTCTGCGTGCTCTGAACATCTGCACAGTCATCAAATTGATGCGCCAAGGCCTGTACTCAGCCACCATGTCCCCTTCCTATCCTCACGTCATCCTCTCCTCCCTTCCAGGCACACCATGCTGTTTCAGGCCTCAAAGGCCACAGCCTCTGAAGCATATGTCACTAGATGCTGTTAACAGCCATTCCTTCCTGACTGCCATCAGTCCCGAGTCTGTCTGATGTCCTCTCTCCCTACAATGGATTGCCAGTGGACTGGCTCAGCAATTGCCACTTAACACAATTCAGGCCAATAGTATGAAAGAGGAATTCTGCTGATGAGCTCTGGGAAGACTGTCCTTGCTAGCAGAGACACAGGAGCTGATGGCCTTTTTTTTGTTGCTGAGTGCTGTGATTCTGAGCTTGTGTACAGACTGACACAACAGTGGTTAACAGAGAGGAAGGAAGATGAGGATGCTGGTGAACCACTTAACTGGTTCACCTTTGGTTGCTCCTAGACTTTTCATGTTAGGAAATAAACTCTGCACTTAAGCAGAAAGAATTGTGACTAATAGCTCCAATCAATTAGATGTATTAATAACAGTAACAGCAGTTAATAGCATACTTCCATGATTTGTCAAACACGTGCTAAGCTATGGATAGATATTATCTCTGATCCCCAGGGCAAATCTACATGAAAGCACAGATAAGGTGCTAAAACTGGTAAGGAGGGAGCTAGAATTTGCACCTGGGTTGCCTACCTCTGAAAATAATGCTCTCTGTGCTGTGTATTTCATGGTCTTGAATCTCAATCCTCTCTCCTCACACTGTCCTGGCACAAACAACACTCTAGCCCTTATAACTGTGAAGTTTCAGAAAAGAATGAGGCTGTCAAATGATCTGATTCCCTTACTATAGAAACTCAAGAACCACAGGAAGGAAAACACATGCAAAGGTAGTAAAGTCATCAGGGATAAAGTCAGGGCTGGAAGAATCCAAGCTCCTGATTCCTAGGAAGACATCTTTTCCACCAACATGAAGCTGAGTACATCCAGTGGCAACTGGGTACATCTAGTGGCAACTGGAACCACCAAGACTTCTGGCAAGTCAAGTTCCAGGGCCTGACCTCTACCTCCAATAGTTTTACACAAACTGTCAGACCAGCTTGGGCTGTACTCACCAGGCGCACAGAATGCCTCTTGTCACGATTAGTGTCACTTGCCCCTGGAGACAGTGGGGCCTTCAAGAGCTTCGAGGCTGCCTCTCTTTCCCTCTTCACCACCTGGAACAGCTCATCCTGGACTGCAGCCTGCTCCTCTTTGAACCTAGGCCAGAGGAGAGAGAAAAGTAAATGCAGACAGCATGGCTGGAAGCACACTGGCAGTAAAAAGTCTGTATGTTCACTTCAGTTAGCCAAGTGAAATTGGGACTGTGGAACAACTGAACTCTGAGGCTGGCCTCTGGCTGGCCAGGAAAGGAAAAAGGCTAAGGAACTGCTTGTCCATCATCTAACCACTAAGATCAGCCTCCTGACAGCAGCAAAGGCCAGGGAATAGTGGCACTTTCTCAGCTAAGAAACACAGATCAGGCACAAAGTAGAGTTGGCCACCAGTCAAGGATGCTAGCACCATATGTCCTGTGAGAGTCTCCGAGCAGGGACTGATTCTCATGGGAGCCACTCCCGCAGGAGGATGACAGAGGGGAAGCTTCACTTTCCTTTGCCTCCATTTGAAAAACTACAGGTAGCAGTCCTGTGTTTTAAACATTTAGCTCTTCATTCTAAATATGCTCCTATCTTGGACCTATTTCTGATTATTCTGCCTCATAAAAGCTATGTAGAGAAAAAAATACTAGTAATAAGATATTCTTAGCAGTATTACCTGTTATACTAAAGAAAATGAAAGCAACCTAAATATTCAACAATCAAAGTCAAGTTATCAAAAATAAAGCATAACCAATAACAATGGTGTATTATAGCACCAATGATAAATACATTTAAGCCAGGCTCATGTCTGTAATTCTAGCTACTCAGGAGGCTGAGATCTGAGGATTGTGGCTCAACACCAGCCCAGGCAGAGAAGTCCATGAGATTGTTATCTCCAATTAACCACCAAACAGCTGGAAGTGGAGCTGTGGTTCAGTGGTACAAAAAAACTCAGGGAGGGCTGGGAAGGTGGCTCAGTGGTAGGGCGCTTGCCTTGCATGCCTGAGGCCCTGGGTTCGATTCCTTAGCACCACATAAGCAAAAAGAAAAAAGCTGGAAGTGGCTTTGTGGCTCAAGCGGTAGAGCGCGAGTCTTGAGCTGAAGAGCTGAGGGACAGCGCCCAGGCCCAGAGTTCAGGCCCCATGACCGGACACACAAAAAAAAAAAAAGCTCAGGGATAGCCCCAGGACCAGCACCAAAAAAAAGAAAGAAAGAAGGAAGGAAGGAAGGAGGAAAAAAAGAAAAGAATCTTAAAAAATACATTCAATGACTTATCTAAAGGTTGAATCTAAAAAATAAGAGTCAACAATATGTTTAGCCACAGAAATATTTATAAATCAGATGTAACTAATGTAATAGAATTATAATAGTAAGAGAAAATAGCAAGCCACAAAATCACAAGGGAGAGAAGGTATGTGAAAGAGACGTTTCAAATTATCAACATTGGCTGAACTGAGATAATGAGTCTATGGGGGATTTTCTATCCATTTTACGTATTTTCAAAATTTTTCATTAACTCATGTTACTTTAACATTTTTTAAATGTTTAGAAGATAATCAGAAGGGGGAATAATTATTCCTAGAGAGAGCTCTTAGGGTTATGGAAGATAAACTCTGAGAATGTCAGCTAACCTTCCAGAGGAGCAAACCCTCAACTGTGGCTGACACTGAGCCTTGTAGGCTTCATCTGTAGCCCTCTGACCACACAAGAGAACTCCATCAAGAATGCTGATAAAGTCAACAGTCACTGAGAACTCAGTATGTAGATACTACACTTACACTCTTTATGTGCATCAGGTGATCTATTCATGACAAGATTCTAACTGAAGTAGTTTTCTTCTTAGCCCTTCTTAAGTTCAGATGATAACCGGTGAGTTACAGAATCAAGAAGCCACCTCTCTGCACTAACCATTCTTCTACATGTTTTCAGGGGACAGAAAAAAGGTCCCACTTCAGAACTGTGGCTAACTCTCAGGATCGTTGCCTAATGGGAAGTCACCATCAGTTAGAAATGAGAGGGTTCTACTGTCTTACCCCTCTAAAACACACACCTACTGGTCTATCGCTGCACAGACAGGCTAGCCAGTTGGTTATTCTGTTCTAACTTCTAAAAGAGGTTCTTAAGAACCCATTTTTAAAACCAACCATAGTGGAATAATCCCAGTGTTTGAACGTTTAAAGATCACAAGTTGGGGATTATCCTGAGCTATATATCAAGATCTGGTCTTAAAAACAAACAAAAATAACTCATTTTTAGAAATCAACTCCTCTGCTGAGCACCAGTGGCTCATACCTATAATCCTAGCTACTCAGAAGGCTGAGATCTAAGGATCATAGTTTGAAGCCAGGCCAGGCAAGAAAGTCCATGAGACTCTTATCTCCAATAACTACTCAAAAAAGCTGGAAGTGGCACTGTGGTTCAAGTGGTAGAGCACTATCCTTGAGCAAAAGCAGCTCAGGGACAGCACCCAGGCCCAGAGTTCAAGCCCCAGAACCAACAAAAAGAAAAAAAGAAAGAAATCAACTCCCCATACCCTTTTGGGTGTTTCTTCACCTTTAAACTAAAAATGGTGCTACTGGTACCATAGAACTGTCCTTCAACACAGACAAGATAAACCAGTGAGACAGGTCCCGCAGGGTTTCAGACTAGTGGAAGGGACCCAGGGAGGAATGAGGCTTTCAGTGGAACACAGTAGGCACTCAGGCTCACCTCTTGAACTCCTCGGTCACCTCTGAAGGATGCCGGAAACCACCAGGCTCTGACCTGGGCAGTTTGAATTCTGTAAAAGAAAGAGAAAAAGGGCCTGTCAGGAGCCCCAGGGCCAATCAAGGTACAGAACTCACCCAAACAGCAGCTCAGGATCATGCTCCCTCTGAAGACCACATCCTGCACAAAAATAGATAAATCTTCACAGGAGAGCAAGCTCCAAGGACAGGCCAATGAGGTCCCATGGTAGATGAGGAACAGATCTTTACTAAACTAATATGGAAGCCCAATGGACCCTAAGGCTCCTCTTGCCTGGAAGGAATCTATTTTGGACCATGACGCTTATGACACGGACTGGCAGCAGGCAAAACCACTTAAGTATAGTGTCACTCACTGGACAGTTACTTGGAATCTAGGTCACCTCCTAAACACAGACAGATATGGCTAAGGGAAACCACTGCTCTGCTTGGTGAGGAAGCCTTAGAGGTCTCAGTCTGGGCAGGAAGCAGCACTATGCAGATGCAGGTGGCTCCTTATACTGTTTCCTTTAGTTCCCACTACAGTTTGAATGTTCTCCCTCTCCAAAACTTATGATGAGATGTAATTGCTATCTTCATAGTATTAACAGTTGGGGCATTTGGGGAGTAATTAAGTTTAGATGAGACCATGTGACTTTATAAGAACAAGATAGATCTGAACTACCATGCTATGCCAACTCCATATAATGCCCTCTGCTACCAGGACTCTACCATACCCCAACAAAGCTCTCACCAAATGCAGCCCTTGATCTTGGGACTTCCTAGCATCCAAACTGTAAGAAAAAAAAATTTTAATAAATTCCCCAGTCTGGAAGTGATGCTGTGGCTCAAGTGGTAGAGCGCTCGCCTTGAGCTGAAGAGCGCAGGGACAGCGCCCAAGCTCAGAGTTGAAGCCACAAAATAAATAAATAAATAGATAAACAAATAAATAAATCCCACAGTCTGTAGTAGCAACAGAAAAGAGACTCAAACAGTATCCTATTCTTAGCTTTCTAGTACTGAGTGTTGCAAACATATGCTCCTTACACTTTGTTTCCTTTAGTTCTTACTATAGTTTGAATATTTTCACACGTTCACATATCCATCCAACCTGATTAAACTTCAACCTGTATTTTTTCTAGTATTACTGGGTTGTTTAAGTTTATCAACATTTTCATAATCACTAATCTGGGAACTTTTGAGCAAATTCAATGGGCTGTCACTTGGTGACAACGAAGGTTGTTTTTTTTTATTGTCTGTTTGTATGTTTGTTTACTATTGCCATCCCCTAGCTTCCTCCTCCCAAAACTTTGTTGGCCAAAGCTCAACACCTTTCTGTGGCCTTCTCTGATGCTGTATGCCTCCTGCGGTTCCCAACACAGCAGTAGTTATAACTGTACACAGTATTACAAAAGAACCCAATTCAACTCCCAGACCTGTCAAGAGTCCTGCCAGGGACATACATCCAAAAGTGGGCAGGCCACTCTCACTTTCTCATGTTTGGGTGGCTCTCAACTGAAACCGAGCAAACTAAAACAATAGCAACAGTATCAACAACAAAAACAAAAAAGAGAAAATCACTGCCAGAATTTTGTTCAGATGTTAACATTTCTCTTGCTCCTTGTGCCCTCCCTCTTTTCATGTCTCTCTCCCTCTGCTCTTTAAGGCAGGGTCTCACTATGTACCCGAGTATCACATAAAACTATGTTCATCCTACCTTAGCTTCTCTAATGTACCACCATGCCCAGCTAATGTGCTTTTATTTATTCATTTTTAAATTTATAATAGTTCATTGAGGTATAAATTACAGAATTTGCTTTTGCCTTTGATGTAACTGTCCTTTGTCGTAACAAAAATAACACAGTTACCCACAGTAGGGAAAGTGGCAGTAGTCCACACTATGTCCTTGCCTGTGGCACCTGCCGGCTTCCCTGTTTCCTTGGTAATGTACATTTCTTAGTCTATGTTTCTTAATTATTAGTGACTGTGAGATCTTGTCATAAACATCTAACCAGGCCAGGCGCTGGTAGCTCACATCTGTCATCCTAGCTACCCAAGAGGCTGAGATCTGAGGAGCAGGGTTCAAAGCTAGCCTGGGCAGGAAAGTCCGTGAGAATCATCTCCAATAAACAAGCAGTAAAAGCCCGAAGTGGCACTGTGGCTCAAGTGGTAGAGCACTACCCTTGAGCTGAAGAGCTGAGAGACAGCGCCCAGGCCTAGAGTTCAAGCCCCAGAACCAAAGGAAAAAAATAATAAATAAATAAATCTAACCAGATCTTATTAATCTTGCTTTCTTAAAGGTCTTTAGAACACATTGTAGACTGAGATTATAGAAAATGTAATGTTTTTCCTAGCTCACTATCCTTCCTTTATTTTTCCCATATTGTCTCTATTTTCTTATTGTCAAATTCCCACATTTCTTAGTTTAGTTTCTTGGCATACTGCTTAGAAAATCTTCCATATTGTATTTTAATGGCTTCAATTCTTATATCTGGGATATGGTATGAGATAAGATTTTAATTTTAACTTCTTTTCCTAACCCATTTCATCATTAAAATATTGCAAAAACAGATTTTAAAATTTAAAGATATCTTAAAATTAATCCATTTCAAGACAGCTCATTTATATTGAATCTTCTTCCACATTCAGAAACTCAAACTCACTCTGTCGGTCATTGTGCTATAAATAAAGCCAAATAACAAATGGCCATTATCCCTTTTAAACTGCTGCAACTTACCAAATTAAAGCAAACACTTCTTTTATCTCCCAAAGCTGAAACTAATGTAATATACCTTGGCAGTTCTCATTTCCTATCACTTCTCCTCACCCCTCACCAGTTAATCTACAGTTTATTTAAGCACATTGGATCAAGTTACATCCCTCTTGGTTTCACCTATCCATGGCTAGAAAGACCATAGACAGTAAGCCTTCTTAGTTAAGACAGAAATATTTTCAAGAATCTCACTCAGGGCCAGAGTATAGCCAACTGCAAATCAGAGAAAGCGAGCCAGAATGCCCTGGACAGTAGGTCTATCCCTACCACAGCACAAAGATTTTTTAAAATTTTTTTTTTTCATTTAGCCCATTTGAAGAGTGGGTCGGAATCCAGCTACTGACTGGACGATAGCCAAGGCCTGTGGGAAGCCCTGAGGCAGACATCACAGGACAAAGGCAGAGGTTTCATGCATGGCCAGAGCCTCCTGTCCTTCAGGACACAGCCAGGGTTCTCTGGCCGCTGAGTGGATGCATCTATGTGTTGCTCAATGCACATCACACCAAGGTCTCTCCATACGCTGGACATTGTATTCCAAAGATAACTGCTAGGTCTGCAAAGAAGCCAGGCTGCACCATTCCTCTGGGTCTCTGCTGCTACATTCACCTGTAAAATCCCATCTTTCACCATCCTTTTTCGAAATCCAGGCAGTTCCTGTGCTACCCCTAACCCCAAGTTTCTAGAATTGCATCACTACACAAAATCATAACCATCATAACCTACTTCGGTTTGCATCTGGTCCCTTAACCAGAGTTGTGCACTCTTGCATTCATAAATTAATCATTCCTTCCTTTGTACCACTAACTGTGTCATACAGTAAAATATTTGTGTTTAGCTAGTGAAGATGCACCTCCAGGGATGGACTTGTGAGTGCTCTAAGACAGAGGTCCTATCCACCCGCCCTGTGTCCTGGCATGAAACCTAAGACAAGATTCACAGATTGCATTCTGGAAGTGCTACTGGACAGAAAACAGCTCTTACCACCTAGCAGAGAACATTGGATGAAAAAAACACCATTGGGCTGGATGTGGTAGTGTGCACCTATACTCTCAGCTACTCAGGAGGCACAGCTAGGAGGATTATGGTTAAGGCCAAGCCTGGCAAAATGTCCATGAGACCCTACCTAAACCAATAAAAAGCTGATGTGGTCGTGTCTATCATCCTAGTTAGGCAAAAAGTATAAATAGAAAGTTCACCATACAAGGCTAACCTTGGGCAAAACCATGAGAACGTAATACAAATAAGGACTAGGAATGTGGCCAAAGTAGCAGAGCACCTGCCTAGCAAGCATCCTGAGATTAAACCCTATTACCACCAAGATAAGAAGAAAAAGACAGCACTCTGTAAGGCCACATGCATAACCAACACTACATACATGTTACTCCTGCTGTAGTTTATCTGAGGCGGTGACATAGCTCTCCCAGCCAGGAGATTCTTATGAGTAAGTATTTATTAAGTAGAACAGTAATTACTCCATGGACTGTAATACCTTAATATTTCCATCCTTAAGAGCCCCCTTTAGTAATTTCTTTGCTTGTTTTTTGTGGTTGCTATAGATAATTAGTTGGGGAAGAGCACAAGCTTCTGTATTTGTAACAGGTACAACAAAATAGGAAACAGCACAGGTGCTGGCTGCTGAGGGTGGGGGAGGAAGAGCCCCTAGAACCCCTATTGGAAGCCAAGTCAAGAGCAGGACCCCCTGACAAGGTTATGTCTGCTAAAGATGGCATCAAGGCCATTCATTCATTATTTGGCCCAGTTCTCATAGACCTCTCTTCCTTTTCTGCAACTGAACCCTCACTCATGCTAGGCAAGTGCTGTACCGTTTGAGCTATGCTGTCAGCACTTTTGCTTTTATTTTGAGATAGAGTCTCAGTATCTTTGCCTAGGCTGGCTTTGAACTCACCATCTTCCCTCTCTGTCTCCCCAGTAGCTTGGATTATAGGCATGCCTCATTACATCTAGGTGCCTCACATTATAACGTGTACAGAGAACCTGAATCACAGTGAAAGGAAGCAACCTGCCCCCAAAGCCACACAAACACTGGCGGTACTGAGCCTCAAGTGTACCAGACAGTATCTGTCACGGATGGAAAGCCCCTCCCTCCTGGAAAGTGATTGCTTATGTTAGATCTTTAAAAAGAGATAGCCAAGTAAGAACAGCACCACGCATGTGGTATTCAGGTAAGGGGTAGGTTTATTTAGTAGACCTGCTGAGACCAGGACAGGTTTGCACTCCATGTGGCTAGGAAAGGCCTGGAAAAGACCTGAGAAAGAGAGAGAGCTGGGAAAAGAGGTGGGAAAGAGCTGGGAAAGAAGTGGGAAAGAGAAGAGAGCTGGGAAAGAGCTGAAAAGGAAAAGAGCTAAGAAAGAGCGTCTGGGCCTGGGCTAGGCCTTATCTAGGGTATGGGCGGAGAAAGATGTGGCCACATCAAATTCAGATGTGACCTCAGCGGATGCAGATGCGACCTCTTCCAGGTGTGCCAGTTGCCTAGGTAACGCAGGTACTGGGTGGAAACTTTGCTGCGAGGAGGGTGGAGTCTTCTCGCCATCCAGGAGCCGACCTTACAGCTTCCACCACCCAGAAGCAAACAGGTGTACATGCTTTATCCCTCTGCTCCCATTCTGCCCAGCACAGCTGCGCCCACTGTACCTTTCTGAGGGATTGTAAAGCTGCCTTCTGAGGGGCCACGTGTAGTAGGTAGACAAGTAGCAGGTGGATGAGTAGAGAGTGGAGGTGTAGGGGGCGAAGTCGCCGCAGGTGGAAGCGTAGTGGGTGGAGGCGGCATGGGTGGAGGCGCCATGGGTGGAAGTTCGGTGGGTGGAGGCTCGGTGGCTGGAGGCTCCGCGGGTGGAGGCGCCATGGGTGGGGGCGCGGTGGGTGGAGGCGCGGTGGGTGGAGCAACTGGCTGCTGCCCTTCTGAAGGCTCCCCAGAATCCTTCATGCGGTTGACCACACTTTCAGACAGCTAAGGGAAGAGACATTGGAACCAGAAGACAGGAAAAAGTTACATCACAGAAACCTCTGGAAATTAAGACCCCCCCCCTGCCCCTGTAAAATTCACACCCCAGATTTACTCAACGTTTCCTTAAAACCAATAATATACTCAAAACTTTTCATGTTGGCCCAATGCCTACCAGACAATCGTCAAACTCATCTGGGATGCCAAGCCTAGCCTCAGGTGTCCCACGGGCTCTGCGCCCTCACCTCTGGTCACTCTTCAACAGAAACCCTGTGACTGAATTCTCACTCTCCTGTGTGAGTGCTCTGAATGCACCCACACTGGCCTTCTAAACACACCAGCACAACCTCCCACCGCTGGTACATCACCACCAGTCTAATGCACCTTCCTTTAAGGGCAGCTTAGTGTGTCCTTCTCCAGGGAACTTCTCCATTGTAAGTGCAACTTGGTCCCTGCCTTCCCTTCAAGGCCTTTGCAAACAACTGCACAGGGACAGGCTGCCCTTCCCACTGAGCTACCCTTCCCGTTTGTAAACACCTTGCCAGCTACGCAGCCCTGGTCTCTATGCCCTCCAGCGCCACACAGAGCAGATAATCAAAACATTCCTTGACTCATTTCACCTTAGTTCCCCTAATGAAGATCAGATAAGCAAATGCTCACTCACTTTAGAGGAAGTAAACTAGGCATAAGGGTGTCATAAAACAGTTTACTGAAATAGAATGGCAAGCTAGCGATACATCCAGAATAAAAATCCTTAAGGTTCACTTCAGTAAATATTTATTTATTAAGTGTCTTATATGCACAAGAAATCCTAAAGCACAGGTGAGAGAAAGACATTAAAGATGACTTAAGATGAAAGACATGATCAGCACCTCTACTACCAGATACCTAAAAGAGAAAGGATCCCCTGTGTACATACAGGCATGGATTAAGGATGCTCACTGTGGTACTGGTAGAAATTTTTTTAAAAAATAAGCCTAGAAAATTATAAACATCCAACAATACTGACCTGATTAAAGAAATCATACTGCATCATTCTATGAAATACTATGCAGGAATTAGGAAAGAACAAAATAAGACATGTACACAAGCCGGGCGCCAGTGGCTCACACCTGTAATTCTAGCTACTCAGGAGGCTGAGATCTAGGGATTGTAGTTCAAAGCCAGCCCGGGCAGGAAAGTCTATGAGACTCTTATCTCAGAAAAAGCTAAAAGTGGTACATGTTGTTAGCCTTGAGCACAGAGAGGTTCAGGGACAGAGTCCAGGCCCTGAGTTCAAGCCCCAGGACCAGCAAAAAAAAAAAAAAAAAAAGACATACACATGACCAGGTATACAGATTACAGGTTATGATAAAATCACACAACTCTTAGTATAAATTTTGTTAAAATACGTAAACACCTATAAAACACCTATAGACCTCCAAACAAATCTAATGAATGTGAATATGCATATATCCACATTTACAAATGCAAAGATGAATCTGAGTTTTCACACCTATGCATACAAGCCTCCACAGGACCAGCTGAGCGGCAAAGCCCACAGGCTCCTTACCAGAGCTCACAGGGTTCCACGCAGCAAGTGGGGCAGAGGTAGCTGAGGCAGGACTTTTGCTTTGGGGCATTTTGAGTCAGTTCTTTTTATTTTATTTCCTCTGTATGCATATGTGCTTGTGCCTTGCAGGGTTTTTTAATCATAAACATTTCTTTTAGTAACTAAAGATAATAATAATAATTGGATCATTCTCGTTTTTAGGCTACAAACCAAATAGCTAATTCATGATACAGAACAGAAGACTAAAAACATATACCTGTATTAATAGAAGAGAAAATATCCATGGTCAATGGATTTTCTTTTTTGTTTGTTTGTTTGCCAGTCCTAGGGCTTGAACTCAGGACCTGGGCACTGTTCCTGAGCTTCTTTTGCTCAAGGCTAGCGCTCTACCACTTGAGCCACAGTGCCACTTCTGGCCATTTCTGTTTATGTGGTATTGAGAAATCAAACCCAAGGAGAGTGCTAGGAAAGCACTCTACTATAAGCCACATTCCCAGCCCTGTCAACTGATTTTCACCAGGAGTACTGCTATACATTGGCTATGGTTTGAGTTTGTCTCTTGGAGTGTTCCTGTGCGGGAAGCTGGTTCTTCAGTGTGGTGACACTGAGTGCTGATAGGACCTGTAAGAGACAGGGCCTAGTGGGAGGTCATCACTGACCCTCTTTGCTCTTTGCCTTACCCTCTGGTGGGGTGACTACCCTCTCTCTTTTCCTCTCTCTCATTTCCTGCCAACACCGTGGTACTACCTGCCATGAGGTGATGCAGCCAAGCTGGCACCATGCTGCTTGACTTCAGCCTCCAAAACTATGAGCTAAATAAGCCTAGAATGCAGGTGGTAAACTAATTCAACGGGGAAAGGATAAATAGTGTAAGGACAGCTGATATCCCCATGCCAAAGAGTAGTTGGGCCCTTCCATTATTTAACACAAAAAACCAAACTCAAAGCAGACCGGCAAACAAAATTAAGAAAACCTAAGGTACATAGATCTTAATGTCATTGGTTTGGCAATAAATTCTTAGACAGGACCCCCAAGTGAAAGCAACCAATGAAAAAAATAAATACACTGGATTTCATCAAAATTAAAGTTTTGCTTATCAAAAGATACAACCAAACAAGAATTCAACCCAGAGAAAGGAGAAACTGAATGAGAGTTTGTATGCAAGCTATATTATAAACTCCCTTAACTCATGATCAGAGAAAACTAGCTAGACGCTGAACATCAGGACTGGGTAAATGCCCTCAACAGCCCACATGCTGGAGGCTGGTTCCCCAGGGGGGCACTTCTGGGAGACAGTGGATCTGTTAGGAGGTAAGAGCCTAGTAGAAGGCCTTGTTATTAGAATATGCCCTCAAAGAGGTCATTAGGACCCCAGTCTCCTTTTTCTACTTGTTTTCTGGCTCTTGGTGAGTAGTTTTGTTCTACCATATATATGCCACTCCTGTCATAGGCCCAAAGCAATGAGACCAAAGAATCATGGAATGGAACCTCCAAGCCTGTGAGCCAAAACAAAATTCCCTCTTTATAAGTTAATTGTCTCAAGTATTTTGTTACAGCAATGACATGCTGAATAATACAAAGGGTAAAAGATCTAAACAGGAATTTCTCTGAAGAAGATACATCAACAGCCACAAGCACATGAAAAGATGTTCAATATTAGAAAAAACACAAAAATCAAACCACAATGAGCTGGGCGCCCGTGGCTCATGCCTGTAATCCTAGCTACTCAGGAGGCTGAGATCTGAGGATCACGGTTCAAAGCCAGCACAGGCAGGAAAGTCCATCAGACTCTTATGTCCAATAAACCACTAGAAAACCAAAGTGGCGCTGTGGCTCAGGCGGTAGAATGCTCGCCTTGAGCTGAAGAGTGCAGGGACAGCATCCAAGCCCAGAGTTTAAGCCCCACAACTGATAAAAATAAATAAATAAATAAATAATACATACTAGCAAGAATATAGAGAAATCAGAACCATTATTCATTGTTGCCTCAAGCTTAGAGTAATGGAAAGACTTAAGAGTTGTTAGTGATGGGGCAGGATTGTGGAGGTTTTTTTTTTTTTTAAGGGGGGGGATGAAAATGTTAGGAAAGTGATGGTGGTTATAGTTACACAAACCTGGATATATCTCAATAGTAGAGAATTTGCTTAGCATGCACAAAGCCCTGTATGGTGTGTTAGTTATATTCAAAGTTAAAGAGGGGACGAATAAGAAATAAACACCAAACACCAAAGAAAAAAAATCAACAGCTCAGACAGGCTGTCACTCAGAAATACCAAAAGAGGATATTTTAGCAGTGGTACCTGCCAAGGGAAATAAGCCTGTATGGGTTCCTGACACCCGGCAGGGGTCAGGAGTAGTGAAGGCTAGAATGTAACACAGAGCAGGACAGGGCACAAAGGATGCTGTCATATGGGAAGTAGACCTAGCAAGAGAGACCAGCACTCCTGTAGCCCTAAGTTCAACTTGGAAGGCATGGTTGTAAAGGTGAACCTAACACAGAATGAAGCTTCACATGGTATTCATGGAAAGCAGCTTAGTGTAGGGAGATGTCTAAAGCTTCTGAACAAGGAAATAATATAAGGAATACTTTTAGAAGTTGAATCAACAGTACATAAGGAGTACAAAGGAGTGGGGAACGTGCCCTTGGTAGTGAGGTGACAAAGGCAGCGGCAGCAGCTTACAACAAAAGGTTTGCATGGTGGTGGCCTTGACTACAAAGATGAATGAGAGGGCAGAGTTACTAAGGAAGACTTCTGATCCTAAGTTAGTGGAACAACTTGGGTGAATGGCAGAAAAGGGAAATTAAGAACAGAGAAACTATTTTGAGAAGTTTGCACATTAGTCTGAATACATAAAAAAGCACAGATTATAAAAGGAAAAAAGCCTTCAAGAGTTCATTGGTTTGCCCCATTTTTGAGCTACAGCAACAAAACACTGTAATGGCACGTGGGAAAGTGAAAAATAAGCTCTAAATCGCGGCCCAACCCCTCCATTTTGTGGAACCAGCCATACAGGAAGGCAAATAAAACCTCTTGGAAGAGAATGTTTTTCCAGGTAAGTAGGGACCTGAACTGGTGCTCAAGGAGCCAGCTCAGTGGAAGATTTGGGCACCCTACCATTGTGCTACAACTGGCTGAACAGGACTGACTTCTAAACTTCAGGAAATTTTGAAAGCTGGTTAACTTTAAAATGGCAGTTTAAAATTGGCCCTGGTAAGGAGAATTTTCACCATGGAAAGTGGCGAATACTACAGATCATAGTCATTTCTTGTGGTTTGGATAAATTGTTAGAAATTCACTAGCACCAGCGGGGCACAGGGTTGGCTTATCATCTCAGCAACGTGGGAGGCAGAGCTTGAGAGGATTTGGTTCAAGGCATGTCTGGGCAAAACCTAGCCATCTAACCCAAAACTTGGGTAGGTGGTGGATGCCTGTTACCACAGCTGCGTGGGAAGTATAAATAGGAGGCTCACAGTTCACACTGGTCCAGACAAAAACACAATACCATGTGTTTTGCTTTTACTAAAGTTCACAGGGCTGTGGGAATATGGTTCAAGTGGTAGAGTGCCTGCCTTGTAATAACAATGCCCTGAGTTCAAACACATAGTATTGAAAAAGAAAAAAATGAAAGAAGGGGGGCTGGGAAGGTGGCTCAGTGGTAGAGCACTTGCCTTGAATGCCAGAGACCCTGGGTTCAATTCCTCAGCACCACATAAGCAAAAAAAGAAAAAAAAAAGCCAGAAGTGGCACTGTGGCTCAAGTGGTAGAGCGCTAGCCTTGAGCTGAAGAGCTGAAGGACAGTGCCCAGGCCGAGTTCAGGCGACACGACCGGACCCCAAAAAAAAAAAAAATGAAAGAAGGCAGAGAGGAAGAGAGGGAGGAGAAAGAAAGGAGGAGAAAGACAAAGAGATAGAGAGAAAGAGGGAGGGAGGAAAGAAGGGAGGGAAGAAGGAAGGGAGGGAAAGAAAAAGGAAGAAGGAAGAAAGTGGACCCTATGAGAATGCACCAGTCCTTTGAGGGACTAAGGGTTAAGTGTGTGTCCTGAGTGTGAGCTAGTGATATGCACTGAGGACTGAGCCCTCAGTGGCCCTCCTCAGTGTGGGTGAGGTATTGATGGCATCTGAGATCCCATGAGTGGGGCAGTCATAGCAAGCAATGTCCCAACCCACAGGGTGGAGAGCAGCCAGGTGGACAGGAACAATAGGCATTGATACATGCAGAGGAGCAGCTTACAGCACAACCCATGAGGACCAAGAAAGCAGTCTGGCCAAGAGCAAATGCATGAGGCACCATGACCAGACTCCATCTGTTCGTTACACTATGCTGAACAGAAAACAGTGCTGATCACAGTGAAAGACACTGTCCTAGCTTCCGTGGAGTTAATGGTAGATAAGATGCAGTTAACAAACAGTCTCTCATACTTTATTTCATCTAATCAGCTTATATCAAAACATCTCCTTTTTTTTTTTTTTTTTGGTGCTTTAATTGGAGATTAGAGTCTCACAGACTTTTCTGCCCAAGCTGGCTTCAAACCTGGTCCTTAGATCCCAGCCTCCTGAATAAGCTAGGATTACAGGCATGAGCTCCACCAACACCTACTTGGTCCTCAGATCTCAGCCTCCTGATTAAGCTAGGATTACAGGCATGAGCCACCAGCACCCAGTATATGAAGCATTTTGTCCCCAGCCAACTTCAGATCTTAACCCCCATCTCCTGAAGGCACAACATGTACTGGGATCACAGAGTTCACCACTTCATGTGGCTTATTAACTGAGGTAAGGGTCTCACTAACTTCAGATAATGGAACCATCCTCCTCCTGGTCTTTGCCCCATAGTAGCTGGGAGTTAGTGTCTTTTTCCAGAGCACAGGCAAAAGAGAAGAGAAGGAAGGCCAAGCAAGGTACCCAGGGATTGGGACTTGTCCAACATCCAGGCTTCAGAGGGCTGGTCTGCTGTTCAGCCAGGCACACGGGCTGATGATGTAGGGTCTCCCTTCCCTCCCCTCCCTTTCTGGGCACACACTGACTGGAGTGTGTATGAGTGTGAGCACATGCCAAAGGGAGGGCTGATGGGAGCAGGAAGGGCAAGGAGAGCAGGAAGACCACCTTGAGACTTCCACCCTTGAATGAGGACCCTCAGCAATAAACAGGGAGGAAAAAATGCAAAATCTCTGAGAAGTCTTGAGCATGGCGTGTCCCAGGGTGCAACAGAAGGCCACTGTGGCACTGAATAGGGAAAAAGAAGGGGACCAGATGATCAGGCCAGAGGGACAGGCAAAGGCAGGTCACAGGTTCAAATCTGAGCCAGAGAAGTGCCAGGGACTTCACACAGGTGAGTCACAGGCTCTGACTTGCTAGTCCTAGCCAAGGTAGGACCAACTGAACCACACTACTTGGTAAGTGAGGGGTTAAGGAAAACATTGGCAAGATGCTTGTTGGCAGTGAGAGATTCGTAATATTTCTTAATGTTGCTACAAAATACAGCAAGTAATATTTTTAATCAACAAATATACATATACACACATTAGTCGTGCGAGAATAAACACCATCTGGGCAATGCTCCCTGTACCAACAGAACCAGAATGGAGGCCTCCAGAGCTAGCAGGGCTGGGTACGAGGTGCCACAGGCACACTGGCCATCGTGCCACCAGAGCTGGCCAGAGAGCATCCTGTGAGGTCAGAAGCAGGCCAATCCAGAGCAACACAGGGGAAAGGAGCTCTTCCCACTCTTCACTACATGACCTTGGTCTACTACTTTCGTTTTCCTGAGCTTTCCTTTCATCAGCTAAGAAACATACTCCTTGAAGATAGGGTGGCTCAACATAGCTCAGGAATTTAGTACATTCCCATCAGACCAACTTGCATTTGAATCCCAAGTATTTGCTTCCTATTTACTTCCTGTATGACCTTGGACAGAGAACTTTTCATCTCTAAATCAGTTTCTTCATCTGTAAGATAGAAATAATGGTAGAGACTGTAGAGATTATGAGAGTTACATGAAACAATCTACAAAACCCAGTTGTGCAAAGAAAATAACCCATGTGAGCTATTAAATGAAACTGCCAAGCACTATTGGGTACAAATAGACAACATGAAAAGACTGACAACAAGAATTGTTAGGATTAAGCAAAGGAAGAGAAGTGAATGAAGAACGGGGTGATGTCCAAAAAAAAATTGTACTCATGATGTGACTTATCAAATGGTAACCTCTCTGTACTACACCTTAATAATAACAGTAAAGTTATATTTAAAAAAAGAATCATTAGGGTTTACCACATACTATGAACTAAGCATGGTTCTAGTTCTCCAGGTAGATTGGTGACTTGAGCAAATCTCTTCCCTTACTGTCCATATTATGTACAAAATTAAACTGGGCAAATTCTTTCTAAACTCCCTTCCAAGTCTGACATCCTATGGCTCAAACCTGGATCTGCCCCCAACCCATGAGTAACAGAAGGTAGCCGGGAAACAACTCTTCTGTGCTACCCCATAGAATGCTTGGTTGGCACAAGTCTCCAGCAACAAAGTAAAGGCCAAGAAAAGTCTCTTTTTCCTTTTCACTCTAGTCCACAGCCCTATCCTGAAGAATCCTGATCATATATGAAAGACATGAAGAAAAGGGCAGCCCCAGACAGCAAAAGTCAGAGGCAAGGACAAGCCAAGGAGGAGCTGTATCCCAAACTAAGTCATATATGCACAGAGGCCTGACCACTTCCACCCCAACCAAGGCTTCTGGAAATCCCTATGACCATACCCATACACCACCCTCACCCAAAGCCAAGCTCCCAAAGAAAGGGCTAGAGGCTAGGTGCATGAGTAAATCATAAGACCACCTCATGACTAAAAGGCTGGAAAAGAAGGGTACTGCTTTAACAAACACAGGTGGGTATTATCAAAAACTTAACATAAGAACAATGATAGGAATGAACAGTATTTATCTGATGCAATACAATTGAGATAAACTGTAACATACTACTACTACACTGAAGTAGTAGTACTGGCATTACTACACTATAGGTAAAACACTCAGTGCTCACTCAGTAAAGCCCTCCCCTTGAATCCTCACACCATCACACCTGCTTTCCAAATGAAACCAGAAAGAAAGAGTGCTCCTCAGCCCCAACACTGCTGCCCACAACTTCACTGCTGTGCTAGTCTGTTCTGAGGATCACAGAGTACCTCCCCAACACCAACAGCAAGGCGAGATACATTTGCTAAGCCACACTCAGGGGCTAGAACAACCCCCACGGAAGCTGTGGCAGTAGAAGGAGAGTAGCAAGACAGATAAGGGACATCACTGGAGTCCACACTAGACTCAGTCATAAGCTGAACACGACACATTGCCTTGGCTCCTGACTGGAATGCTGACCGTCCCTCTACCACTGCTCTCTCTCCTCATTACTCTGCTTGGCCTCTCTTCACAGCACGTACTGCTATCTGACACAATATGCACTTCACTATTTGCTATCACTCCTGCCATCCATGGCAGCCAAGGCTTCCCTGTTGCTCTGACTACATCTTCATTTCTACAAAGTCTCTGGTCCATTGAAAATGTACAAATATGTGTTAAATAATATTCACTGTCAGGTGCTGGTGGCTCACACCTATATACTAGCTACTCAGGAGGCTGAGATCTGAGGATTGCAGTTTGAAGCCAGTAAAGACAGGAAAGACTGTGAGACTCTTATCTCCAATTAGCCACCACAATATTAAAAAAAAAAAAAGCCAGAGTGTGGAGCTGTTGCTCAAGTGGTAAAGCAAAAAGACTCAAGGACAGCACCCAGGCCCTGAGTTCAAGCCTCAGTACTGGCACAGGAAAATTAAATATTTATGAAAGGGCTAAATATAGCATTGTATTCATTCGGCAGAGCACCATGCTTGCCTGGTTTCCATTGCTATAACAAATTATCTGAATATTCAGCTTTAAAGAAGGACCGGTTTATCTTGGTCCTGAGGTGGCATAGCAAGCCACAGCAGGAGCACATGGCAGAGGCTTATCACTTCCATGGAAGCTGGAAAGCAAAGAGGAAAAAAGGGGGGCTGGGAAGGTGGCTCAGTGGTAGAGCGCTTGCCTTGCATGCATGAGGCCCTGGGTTCGATTCCTCAGCACCACATAAGCAAAAAGAAAAAAGCCAGAAATGGCGCTGTGGCTCAAGTGGTAGAGCGCTAGCCTTGAGCTGAAGAGCTGAGAGACAGTGCCCAGGCCCAGAGTTCAGGCCCCATGACCGGACCCCCCCCAAAAAAGAGAAAAAAAGGGGGACAGGGTCCCAATATCCCTTTCAAAGGCATGCTTGCAATGACCTCAATTCCTTCCACTAAGTACCACTTCCTAAAGGTTACATCACCTCCTAACAGTGCCTTCAGGACATGGCTTTTGGGGGAATACTTGCCCAAACTACAACAGGTATGTTAAGATATGACAACTATCATACCCAGAACTTATTGTCTAATGGGGCATATAAAACAGACACAGAACGTATGCTACAGAAGAGTCAGTTAAGAGCGGCACAGCTATAGTGCCCCAGCAATCTCCACATGGAACCCGAAATTCTAGCCAGAAGATACTTGAGTGAAGCCTCAAAGGACTATTTACTCCCCTTCCCTGAGCTCAATCTATCTGCCCGGGGAGAGGAGGGGAGGGGAGGAAAGAGATGGGATGCATTTTGTAAGATAGAGTGGGGCAGAGGGTGGCATTCCAGAACAGGGAACAGCATGATTAAAGGAAGGCACAGCAGGGAGAGTACATGGACAACTCATAAGATTCAGTCTGGCCGGGCGCTGGTGGCTTGCGCCTGTCATCCTAGCTACTCAGGAGGCTGAGATCTGAGGATCGCGGTTCAAAGCCAGCCCGGGCAGGAAAGACCGTGAGACTCCTATCTCTAATAAACCACCAGAAAACCGGAAGTGGCGCTGTAGCTCAGTGGTAGAGCGCTCGCCTTGAGTTGAAGAGCTGAGGGACAGCACCCAGGCCCAGAGTTCAAGCCCCACGGCCGACAAAAAAAAAAAAAAGATTCAGTCTGGCAGGTACACAGGCAAATGAAGAAAGAAAGCTATAAAGGGTTGATGAATTCTACTAGAGGCCTTGAATGACAAGGAGTCTAGAATTTATGCTGCAATGAGTTGGGAGGCACTGAAGCTTCAGAGAAGATGCCCCACCAAGATTTTCTCTTTGCACAGGACAGTCAGGCAAAAGAGAAAAAGGGGCTGAGAAAAAAAGTAAGTAACACAAGAGTGCAAATCGGGAATAAGAGAAATGAAAAATGTACCAACTGTAGGACTGAAGGGGAGGGAAGGGACACAAAGACACTAAGACAATTGTTTAAGAGCTGGCATCTGTCTGAATGCATGAAACAAGCAAAAAAGCCAATTCACAGAATACTAAGTGCAATATGATCTCATTTGTGCAACAAAATAGGAAAGAGTATGCTTGTATATACAGGCTTGAAAAGAGTCTGAAAAGAATCATGAAAAATTGTGAACAGCTGGCATTTAAAAATAAGATGCATTTTGCAAAAAGAAAAAAAAATCTTAAAGTAATAGATGAGAGAAAAGATGATACCAAGGCTCTGAGCCTGGCTTGCTGGAAAGAAGGAGGTGTCATTAGTGAGCCAAGAACTGGTGTGTGTGTGTGTGTGTGTGTGTGTGTGTGTGTGTGTGTGTGTATGTGTGTGTGTGTGTGTGTGTGTGTGTGTGTGTGTGCGTGCGGCGCGCGCACACGTGATGTCTTCTAAATGCATCCAAGTATCTATGTTCCACAGGCAAATAGATTGCTCAGGAAGCTGCAAGAGGTTGCATCTGGAAAAAAAAAAATGAGGGAATCCCTGGTGTTAGGGAACTGAGAAGGGAGAAAGGATGTAATTTCCCCACTCTCCAGAAGGAGGCAATGAAGCTCACAGCTGGCACAGGGGAAGGGTGCCTATTTAAAGCTAATGATAGAAACAACTTTGACTGGTATTCCTTGAGCACACTCTGCATGCCAGGCTCCAGGCTAAATGCACTGTCTACACATCACCCTTTCATAGATGAAGAAAACAGTCGGGAAGCTCAACAGTCACAGATGCTGTATGTAGTAGAACTAAGACTCAAATCCAAATTCTGGTGCTTAACAGTGACACCTGCACATGTGAAGACAGGAATGTGGAGAAACTCAAGTTACCTGAAAGCTGGCCTGATTGTTTTATGGTCCAGAAAGTCAACCTAGTTAAGCCTACTGAGATCAAAACCAGCTCACACAATGTTACTGACCAGGCACAACAAAGAAGTCCTCTAAGGTCGCAGGTGGGGTATCAGCTCATTCATGGGCTGGAACAGTATCGCCATCATCACACCATGAATGGAGAAGGATGGTGCACAGAAGACTGTCTGATGCTGCAAGGCACATCAGCAGCTCAGCCAGGTCTTCACACCCACACTCCTTCCACTCAGTACCACTCAGCAGTATGTACTGTACCAAGCACTAGGCTACTAGAAAGAGATGAATGCTGTTCCCTGCTCACCCCCATGCCAGGCCTGCGGCTCCTGTGGGAAAGGAGGAGAGGACGGTCCGCCCACACCAAGCAAGGGCCAGTGTGCCAACTTCTACAAGATCAAGTTTGTTTGGAGTCTCAATCAGTCAGGATCCTGATGCCCAGACACCTCAATCCCTGTAAGTTCCTGCCCAACTCCGTGATTCTAAAAAGATTCTTCCTCTCCTTGCCTAGGATTGTTGCCTTGGAGATTTTGTTCCTAGTCCTTTAGTTTTCGATGAGCTGAAATTAGACGCACCGGCTGCTCACAAGATTTAAATTCCAGAATGTCAAAATAAGAAGAGTCCTGGAGACCTTGCACTTCAGGCATACAAGCACAAGTATCCACAGAAGCCACGAAGGTGACAGAAATGGAAACCTGGTAAAGACAGAAAAAGTAGCGCAAGGGCACTGTGGTGCTGAGAGGTGAACCCACAGGGCCACCAAAAGAGGGCAGCACCTTGAAGCTCCAGGAAAGTGCTACCATATGGGAAGAGACCAGACTTTGAATGTTTTGTTTTTTTCAAAAAAAGCAAAAAAAAAAAATCACATTTATATAAAGCCTCTCAATGTTTAAATAGTGGCAATTAATTCAAATCTATTAATACCATGGTTTCTGGATTCATAATGTGGGAGGGAGGACCAGCCACTGGTTTAAAATACTATCTAGCAACCGACTAATTTATAGCAGGCTCTGAGCCAGGTGTCAGGGGCAGAAACACAAGTAGGATATGGTTCCTGCTCAGAGCCAGAAGGAGTAGCTGAGGAAGAGATCATTTGGCCTGACTCATAGTACTTAATGTAGGTAGCAGATCTACAGAAGGTTCTTAAAGAGGCAAAAAAACAGAATGTGGTCCTCAGAGAAGGGGGATTTAGCCAGTTAACGAAGGAGAGGTAACTGCACAGACAAAGGAAAATGAAGTTCCAGACACAGAAACATGAAGCAGCCTAGAAAAGGTCAAGACCAAGGGTCTCCTGCTGGGACATTTCTGCCCCTGTTTCTGGAGACAGAAAGGGACACCAGCACATGGAGAGCCAGTATCTCGTGAGGCGGATTCTGCAACAGGTCTTTTACCTGTATGCAAGGGGAAGCCCTGAGCCGAATACATAAGGGTGAATTCTGATTAGCCTCTAACAAGCAGCTAAATGGGGCTTTGGGAGCAGGATAAATGAGCAGAGTGGGAAAGAGACATTCTTTCCCCCTACAAACCTCCCTTTTAAGTGTCTGAATTTTATGACCTTTGCCAAAAAAAAAAAAAAGCTTACCCTTGTAGCATCAGGACTTACAGCTTGGTGAAAAGCAAGCCTATTAGAATAAAGAACAATTTGTCAGATGGTGATAGGAAGACAGTGTGGGCCTGAACTGAGATAAAGAGTAGTAAAGACAAAGAGGGAAACTGTTGGAAGAAACTGTTGGAAGGTAAAGCTCAAGACTGTCACTAAAAGCAGAAAAATGTGGACTGCCCATTTTCCCAGACAGGGACTAGATGGTAGAGCCACTCCCCACATGAAGAAGAGGCCGTTGCAGAAGAGGCAGAGGAGTGGTGCAGAGGGGACAGATACACCCACAAGACGACATGGGGCATGGAAGAGATGACCAGGGGAATTCAGACAGCTCAGGCTTAGCTACTTAGAATCTAGATGCCATCAGCTCATGAATGAAGATGAGAGAATGGGGGCAAGGGGACAAACTGCACAGAAGCGACAAGAGGATGAACAAGGAAAACTTTTCAAGATTCTATAGACATGGGGCAGGGGGGTGGGGCTCTACAGAGACCTTCCTCCAAAAAATGGAAAAGCAAGCAACACTGTGTCCCACAGCAGCACCTTCACTTCCCAGAGGAAACAGAGATGAGCTCAGTCAAAGTAAAAATTCACCACCTTTACATTTATGCTGGTTTGGATTTTGTTTTACCTCTTGTTTTTTTTGTATGTGTGTCAGTCATGGGGCTTGAATTCAGGGCCTGGGTGCTGTGCTTTTTTGCCCAAAGCTAGTGGTTAACCACTTTGAGCTCCATCTCCAGTTTTAAGTGGTTAATTGGAGATGAATCTCATAGCCTTTCCTGCCCTGGATAGCTTTGAACCACAATCCTAAGATCTCTGCCTCCTGAGTAGTTAGGATTACAGGTGTAACCCACCAGCACCCAGCCCACATTTATGCTGTTTTATAGATTTAACTTTTATGAAGATGTGTAAAAGGTAATTATAATTATACAGTTAAGGATCACTGCAATGGAATTTCATCTTGTAGGAGGAGGACATCGTAAAGTCAGATGGCAAGTTAGAAATCACTGCAACTCAGCCGGGCGCTGGTGGCTCACGCCTGTAATCCTAGCTACTCAGGAGGCTGAGATCTGAGGATCGAGGTTCAAAGCCAGTCCGGGCAGGAAAGACCGTGAGACTCCTATCTCCAATAAACCACCAGAAAACCAGAAGTGGCGCTGTAGCTCAAGTGGTAGAGCGCTCGCCTTGAGCTGAAGAGCTGAGGGACAGCGCCCAGGCCCAGAGTTCAAGCCCCATGACCGACAAAAAAAAAAAAAAGAAATCACTGCAACTCTTACACTGTTTAAATTTTGTTACAGGGTTACACTGATATTCAAACAAACCCCTGAGGGTTACTCAAAATACCCCCAGGGGCACATGACTGTGTATAGTCCTCCACTATAAAACACCACTGAATTTAGGAACTCCCTGGATATGAGAATGGAGGACACCAAGAGCAAGTCTGAGCCTTCATACTATCCTGTCTCAGCAACTGAGGAGAAAAGATAGAGAACCCTGAAGTATTTATTCTGTTTCCCTGTTTCCTAATATCTCAACCCGAAGCCCAAGGTGTGACATGTTGGGGGAGCGTGTGTGAAAGCACCAAGCCCAGGGACTGGCACACAGTGTATGCTCAGGCAGTTTGTTGGACTTGAAATTCAAACTCAGACTCCATTCATTGGAAAGCAAGAGAGGTGCTGGCTGGCTGTTTCTTGGCTTCCCAAGCTGGCATTTCCTGTTGTGACTCTGTCAAATTACACTCACTCAAATGGTAAACCAAGCAGCACGGTAAGGCTGAAGATTGGAGAAGACTTGTGATCTAATCCTTCAAGGTATATATGCTAAATACATACATGGAGGACATATCACATCTATCTCTCTAAAGCATCAATATTTTTTGTTTACACATTTACTTTAACCAAGTCAACTTAAGATGAAGGATGCAAACAAAAAGAAGATTATTATGGATTGGAGAGGATCCCAGATATGTAGGTTAACATCTAGCAAAAACAAAACAGAGAGAAAGAACAGGAAAAAGTAGTAATATAAACTACCATACAGATCATTGCTATTAATGCTGAGACATTCAAAGATTCAAGCTCAGAAATGCTGCTGGGTAACAGTACAGTAGAAAAGAAACTGCTACATACATATGAAACAAGTCCTAGTAATTCCTCCTTCACAGCTGTCAGATTGCCAACTTGACAAGGAGAACTGTTAATTCGTAAGTCAACATGAACTCAAAAGTCACATAACTAACTAGCCATTCTAACTTAAAAAAAAATCTTTGCTCTCTTAGAACTTACTAAAGAAAAATAGGATCAAAGTCTGAAAAGAACAGGGTGACAGAGACTAATAAAATCATTAATGTGAACAGGATATATACATAAGCCTACAGTTCACATATTATTCATGAAAAGATGCAATGATCTCTCCCTAAGTTCAGGCAAGAAAATAATTTCCATAGCTTCTATTAAACAGTGTGCTGTGGAATGTAGCCAGTGCAATAAGACAAGTTAAAAAAGAGAGAGAGAGAGAGAATCCAGAGTGGAATGGAAGTAAAACTGCCTTTACTGGCAGATAGTATGATCCTACCTAATATCCTAAGGAATTAATAATGAAAAGAACAAGAATCTGTAGTAAGGTTGCAAAACACGAGATCAATATGCAAAAATAAACTCTATTTCTACATACTAGCAATCTAAAATTCAAAAATTAATTTTAAAAAACAATTTTGTGGACAGGGAATATGGCTTAGTGGTAGAGTGCTTGCCTAGCATGCATGAGGCCCTGGGTTTGATTCCTTAGTTCCACATAAAAAATAAAATAAAATAAAAAATTAATTTAAAAAACAATGCCACGCGTCAGTGGCTCACATCTGTCATCCTAGCTTCTCAGGAGGCTGAGATCTGAGGATCACAGTTCAAAGTCAGCCCGGGAAGGAAAGTCCATGAGACTCTTATCTCCAATTAACCACCAGAAAACTAGAAGTGATGCTGTAGCTCAAGTGATAGAGTGCTCGCTTTGAGCTGAAGAGCTCAAGGACAGCTCTCAGACCCAGAGTTTAAGCCCCACAACCAAAAAAAAAAAAAAAATTGTTCATAACAATGTAAAAAAGGACACTTGGGAATATTTTCAGAAAGTGTAAACTTGTTTCACTAGAAATATAAAATGCTGCTGAGATACATCATGGAAAAAATATATTTTCGCAGACTGAAGATTCCATATTGTTAAAATGGCAATTCTTCCCCAAAGCAATCTATAGATTGATTACAAAATTCCAGCAAGAGCTGGACACCAGTAGCTCACACCTGTAATCCTAGCTACTCATCAGGAAGCTGAGATTTGAGGATTGCAGTTCAAAGCCAGCCCAGGCAGGAAAATCCATGACACTCTTATCTCCAATAAACTACTCAAAAAAGCCAGAAGTGGCACTGTGACTCAAGTGGCAAAGCTCATGCCTTGAGCAAAAAGAAGCTCAGGAACAGCACATAACCCCAGAGGTTAAGCCCCAGGACTAGCCTGTCCACCACCACCCCAAAAAAAGTCCCAACAGGTGTTTTGTAGAAGTTGATAAATTGATCCTAAGATGTATGCAGAAACACAAAGGACTCAAAACAGCTAAAACAATATTGAAAATGAATAAAGTTGAAGGAAGTCATACTTCCCAGTTTTGAGAGTACAAAGCAATAATAATCATAAAAACATGGTGTTGGCAGAAGGACAGACATAGAGATCAATGGAACTGAATTCAAAGTCCAGAAATAAACTTTAGGTTTATACTGAATGGATTTTTCACGAAAATTCCAAAGTAATTCAATGGGGAAAAATAGGCTTTTCAACAAATGGATTGTGAAAAATAAGATAGGTCATGCAAAACAAAATTTTCAGCACACTCCAGTACTTGAGCCAAGTTCAACTCATCACTTGATTTGGTAAATCATTTTTTACTGAAACGCAGCTATACCCACTCGTTAACATATTGTCTGTGGTACTTTCACCAAAAATGTCAAAACTGAGTACTCATGACACAGACCTTCTGGTGTTTTGATGGATTTACTATCGGGCCCCTGAAAGAGGACTTTTGTGCAGCTCTGACTTACAGCCAGACCTTACAACATATACTAAAGTCACCTCAAAACATACCAATAAACGTAAATATAAAAGCAAAAACTATAAAACTTTTAGGGAAAAAAAAAACAGGAGGAAAGTTCCATGACCTCAGGTTAGGCAAATATTATACAATATCAAAAGCACAATCAAATTTGAAAAGAATAAACTTTATCAAAATCACTAAACATTTGCAGTTCAAAGACTCTATTATGAAAATGAAAACACAAGCTACATACTGGAAAAAATAGCAGCAAATCAGAGCAGACCTGCAAATCAGAACAGAACAAAGAGTTTATATCCAGCACAAAGGAATAATGATTTTAAAAAAAGACAAATAATCCAATTAAAATGGTAAAGATATGAGTACATTTCACAAAAAAAAAACAAATATGGATAGAAAATGAGCACATGAAAAGATTCTCAACAGCATTAGTTATTAGACAAATGCAAATTCAAACCACAATGACATACCATTTCACAGCTACTAGAATTGCTATAATCAAAAAGACAAGACAATAGCAAGTGTTGGAGAGGTTATGTGAACCCAAACTCTCATATTTGCTGGTGAAAATGGAAAAGAATACAACCACTTTAAAAAACAACTTGGCAAGGTTGTTTTGTTTTGTCTTTTCTTTTTAGACAGGGTCTCATATAGCCCTGGTTGGCCTTAAATGATGATTCTCCTGGTTGGGCCCTCTGAGTGCTAAAATTACAGATATGTACCACTATATCCAACTTGGCAGTTTCTTAAAAAATTAAACCCAATTCATAAACAAAGTGGCCCAGCAAGTCTATCCTTGAGAAATAAAGACATATTAAAAAAAAAAACTTGCAACAAACAATCCTAGTAGCATTCAAAATAGCTGAAAACTGGAAACAATTCAAATCCATTGAGGACTGAACACACAAAATGTTCTATATAACCCATACAATAGGGTACTACTCAGCAATGAAAAGGAACAGACTACAAACTCCTATAAAACCACCAATTTTGAAAATATTAAGCAGAGCTGATATGTGGCTTAGAATGGACAAGGCCCTGGGTTCAAGCCCTAGCACCATAAAAAATATTTTCACTAAGTCAAAGAAGGTAGTTCATGCCTGTAATCTTAAGTACTCAGGAGGCTGAGGTCTGAGGATCATGGTTTGAATCCAGCCCAAGCAGGAAAAGTCCCTGAGACTCTTATCTCCAATTAAGCACTAAAATGTTAGAAGCAGAGCTTTGGCTCAAGTGGTAGAGCACTAGCCTTGGGCAAAAATGCTCAGGGGCAGCACCCAGCTTCTAGTTCAAGCCCCAGGACACTCCCCCCCAACACATGCACACACAATATTTGAAATGAGAAGTATTTGTGATATATAATACATCTCAGTAAAGATTTTTTGTTTTTGTTTTTAAAAAAGAAGTCAGAAACACCCAATAAAAAACTTAGCAAGGGCTGGGAAGGTGGCCCAGTGTTAGAGTGCTTGCCTTACATGCATGAGGCCCTGGGTTCGATTTCTCAGCACCACATAAACAGAAAAAGCAGGAAGTAGCACTGTGGCTCAAGTGGCAGAGCACTAGCCTTGAGCTGAAGAGCTGAGGGCCAGCTCCCAGACCCAGAGTTCAGGCCCCACGGCAAAAAAAAAATAAAACTTACCAAACATGGCAAATTATAAACACATTTCTTGTTTTTTGTTTTTTTTGGGGGGGTCCAGTCGTGGGACCTGAACTCTGGGCCTGGGCGCTGTCCCTCAGCTCTTCAGCTCAAGGCTAGCGCTCTACCACTTGAGCCTCAGCGCCACTTCCGGCTTTTTTCTTTTTGCTTATGTGGTGCTGAGGAATCGAACCCAGGGCCTTAGGCATGCAAGGCAAGTGCTCTACCACTGATCCACCTTCCCAGCCCCTATAAACACATTTCTGTATCTCCACAAACCAGAAATAAAACCCCAGGCACATGACTATAAGCAAAAGCAGGCAAGTTAGCAAGTCAGAAAAAGGCATCAGCCAGGCACCGGTGGCTCACGTCTGTGATCCTAGCTACTCAGGAGGCTGAGATCCGAGGATCACAGTTCAAAGTCAGCCTGGGCAGGAAAGTCCATGAGACTCTTATCTCCAATAAACCACTAGAAAACCAGAAGTGGTGCTGTGGCTCAAGCGGTAGAGTGCTCGCCTTGAGCTGAAAAGCTGTGCCCAAGCCCAAAGTTCAAGCCCAATGACCAACGAAAGAAGAGAAAGAGAGAAAGAAAGAGAGAGAGGCAGGCATCAGTAAAAGATTTAACATCCATCCAGGTGCCAATGGCTATAATCCTAGCTACTCAGGAGGCTGAGATCTGAGGATCATGGTTCAAAGCCAGCCTGGGCAGGCAAGACAGTGAGACTCTTATCTCCAATAAACCACCAGAAACTAGAAGTGAAGACTGTGACTCAAGTGGTAGCACAAGCTAGCCTTAAGTTGAAGAGCTCAGAGCAGGCGCCCAGGCCCAGAGTTCAAGCCTCATGACCAACAAAAACAAAAAAACAAAGATTTAACATCTAGAGGCTAGAGAAAATTAAAATATATCGAGGCAGGATCAATAAAAGAGAAAACTTGACTAGGGAGGAGGCCAGGGTGGCCTTTCAGAAGAGGGATCCAATCTGTTCCATCCCATTGTATTGGTGGCAAAAGCCAATGGAAAGAAGTAATGAAAGAAATAATGAAAACTTTCTATACATGGCCTTTGAATTTGTTCTAAATAAAAAGGGACTGCATTATGCACAATTATGAAATGTCTTTGGATGGACAAGAAATTGAGACTGTGTTTCCATGTCAAAGAATACTAAAAATCGTATTAATAGTATTTTTTTTGTTTTTTATATCTTTAAATACTCTTCTCCTGATATGAGAACTTCAATGTGGCCTCCAGGAAAACATATTCACAGCGTTTCCTGGCATCCGGGGCCCAGCTCCCGGTGGCCCACAACCTTCTCAAACATCCTCATCCCTATGCCTGTCAAGCATCTAACTTTGAACCTGGCTTTCCAGATCTTTTACTAACACACTCAGCTCACTGAACCTACCTCCTCACTTATGAGATGGGGATGACATTTTACCTCTAAGAGGGGGATTCTGGTGTCTCTCAAGGTTAGCATGTGCAATATCTGAAATAATGCACCAGGCACAGTGCCCAGCCAAGTCACTATGCACCATCCACAAGACTGGTTCAGATCATACCACCAGAGTCATCTCCCCAAACAGGCATTTGCCTTTGTGCTATTTTCTCGGAACTTGCAGCTTTCACTCTGCTGTCTCTTTGTCTTTCCTTTCTATCTTTTCCTCTACACACCTGAATCCTCCAGATGGCAGACAGTTGGCCTTTGTTCTTCGTCTCTGTAAGGCAAGGCATGTCTGGTAAGTAATATACTGGCAGCAAATATTTCCTGAGATTGTAGCCTCTCTCTGGTTGTGCGATGTTGTGGGATTCTCTTGCGTATCTAACTATATCCTCTGGACTTTCCACTCCCCAGTGGCCCAGAGCTATTCTCAAAGGAGCACTAAATAATAGTAAGGCTTATCTAGTCTAGATAATGAGCTTGGGGACAAGGATAAGGAAATAGGTTTACCAAGGCAGTGGAATAGGAAGCTGAGTAACTAGCATAGGGAAGAAGTTGGAGAACTGTGAGAAGTCTGGATGTCAACAAGCAACCAACTTTGGTTGAATTATTAGATGACTTTTTTACATGGGATGGAGAAAAAAAATAGACATACAGAAGATACTATTGCCATAAGTTTGTCTATTCTTGGTTTGTTTTTTTTGGGGGTCCGGTCGTGGGGCCTGAACTCTGGGCCTGGGCGCTGTCCCTCAGCTCTTCAGCTCAAGGCTAGCGCTCTACCACTTGAGCCACAGCACCACTTTCCAGCTTCTTTTTGCTTATGTGGTACTGAGGAATCGAACCCAGGGCCTCATGCATGCAAGGCAAGCACCCTACCACTGAGCCACCTTCCCAGCCCCAAGTTTGTCTATTCTTATTCGAGGATGAGGGTAAATGAACTGGTTAAAATTATCTTTATGTATTTCACGCATGCTTGTTCTAAAAAGTAGCACTTTGCATTAAATTTCTTTTTCCTTCCAAAAAATTAGGGCTTAAGACTTTATATGTAAATATATGCAAATAAGCATGCACATGAGCAAGGCCCTCCCTAACCTTTCATTTTAAAGGAACCAGAGCACTTTCTAAGACCTGGGGAATAAATACAAGTGGTCTCTAGGAATACTTTATTTTCTCTGAAGGAGCCAGGGCAGATATTCTTTAAGAATCTCTTACTAGGTTAATGTATTAACTTCTCATCTGTTCTCTTCCATAACTGCTTTGTTGATCGATCTTTTTTTTCCTGATCTTTACTCACTTGCCTAAAGATAAAGTGAACACGGAGTAACAAAAAGCACTCATTACTATCCCATCCTTTCTTCTATCTTTCTCTTTCAAATGAAACTAAGCACCTCTCCCCACGTGCCCTGGACAGGACACTTATTCTCTCTGATCAGCCTGCCCAACTAGAAGAGGACACAATCACTGAGGTTCCTTCTTTCCTTCCCATTTACTTGTCACAGCTAAGTTAACAGGACTCTAGACCACCTAGTAAGAACGAAGTAAGAACCTAGTAAGAGCCACACTTCCACTTCTGGCTTTTTGGTGGGTAGCGTGATAAGAATTTCACAGACTTTTCTGCCTGGGCTAGCTTTTAATCAAGATCTCAACTTCCTGAGTAGCCAGGATTATATATGTGAGCCACCAGTCCCCACATTAACTAATTTTTTAAGGTGGCAACTAAGACCAAAAAAAAAAAAAGCTGTTTACCCAAGTCCACATTAACTAAGCCTTTTCTTTCTTTCGTTTTTTTTTTGGGGGGGGGTCCAATCGTGGGGCCTGAACTCTGGGCCTGGGCACTGTCCCTCAGCTCTTCAGCTCAAGGCTAGCACTCTACCACTTGTGCCACAGCGCCACTTCTGGCTTTTTTCTTTTTGCTTACATGGTGCTGAGGAATCAAACCCAGGGTCCATGCATACAAGGCAAGTGCTCTACCACTGAGCCACCTTCCCAGCCCCTAACTGAGCTTTTTCCTGAACTACTTCCCTACTTAATTCTACAATCCACTGGGCATTTCTTTTAAATTGGTCTGTTTACTGGGTATATGCATTTAATCATTCAACAACTATTGACACAGCACTCACAGCGTTCCACACGCAGTGTAGGAGGAACTATAAACTGTTGGGAGTTCAACAGCAAGGTCTGGAAAGACCTACTTCAATCCTGGTTCTCCCCAGTGGTCACCTATGTGATCTCAGATGTGACTTCTTCAATCCTGGTTCTCCCCACTTGTCACCTATGTGATCTCGGATGTGACTTCTGGCTCAGTACCTCAGATCTCCTTACTCAAGAAATGAGATGGTAGAATAGTTCTCTCAGAGGTCTGTAGAAAATTAAATGAAATACTGTCTGTAAAGGGCAACGCACAGCTGCCACCACACTCAAAATTATGAGCTGCTTTTATTATTCTCTTGCATTTTGGGGATAGTCTCACCTGTCACACAAGAGCCTGTCTCAAGAACTTACACTAATGGAAAAACAACTTATCAGCGCAAGTTTTAAAACGAGACGGGTGCAATGGAAATAAAACTGTCAGCCAGGTGGACGCTATTTTGGACTTTCGTGGTCAGGGACATAGAATCTGTCTAAGGCCCATTCTGACCTGAACACACCTGGTCTTGGAAGCTAAGTAGGGTCAAGTCTGTTTGGTGCTTGGATGGGGGGGAAACATGTAAGGTGTGGGGAGTGACAAGGTGGAAACCGAGAAGAGGAATGGAGCGGTGCACGGTAAATAGAGATTGCTTGGCATCTTCTAGAGAAGTCAAGAAAGAACTCCTGGGAGGAGCGAACAGACAAGTGGAGATGGGGAGGCAAGGGGACTGGCCTGGGATGTGGTCAGAGAGGTCAGCGGGCACCTGGGCAGCCTTGCATAGCCTGGAGAGGAGGCTTTCTCAAGAGCGCGGCTGCGGGTCCACGTGGAGGGCTTCGGCAGGGACGCGCGGCCCAGGACCTCAGGCGCAATTCCTGCGTGCGGCGGAGGGCAGGGCGCTCCCGCGCGCAGGCGGCCTCGGCAGGCGGCGCCCGGTACACAGAACGCGACGCGCACACTGGGGACAGGCGCGGGCGCGGAACAAACTCGCAAAACGTAAACGCTAAGCCGACCCGAGCTGCGCTTCCCTCGGACGCTGGCGGCCTCCCGACCCGCGGCCTCCGCGGCCTCCACTCCTCCTGGAAGGCCGTGTCGAGAAGGCTGGACACTGAGGCCCGGCGTGGCCTCTTCCCGGCCGGAGACACGCCGAGCCTCCGGACCCCTGGCCCGGCCGGGACTCCACGAGGACGGCGGGCGGCAGACGCTCCGG
>NW_012267369.1:186562-187016 GCF_000151885.1 Dipodomys ordii | reverse complement strand
CCCTCCACGCCCGGCCCGGCCCGGCCCCGCGGCGCCGCTCACCCGGATGCCCTGGAGCACCCGGACCCGCTCCTCCTCGTCCATCTCGAAGGACACTCTGCGGCTCTCGCTGCTCTCGGCGCTCCCCATGGCAGAGGCTGGCGGACCGGAGGGCGGGCAGCGACGCCCCCGCCTCCAGAGCAACCAGGCAGACGCCGCGCGGGCGCTGAGCCCGACACTTCCGAACTCGGCCGCCAAGGCACCAGCCAACAAGAGTTCCTCTTATTGGTCGACGCCGGAGGCCCGGCCAATCAGACGGCTTGGTCCCGCGGTGCTTTATGGGAGTCGTAGTCCACCTTCCAGGCGCCCCAGGGCACGCCGGGAGCGCGGCGGAGGCGTGGTGCTCTGGAGCCGGGCGCGCGACCCTCAGGACAGTCGGGCACGCGGGCGGCAACGCGCGTCCCGCGGCGGAGGC
>NW_012267369.1:175224-186512 GCF_000151885.1 Dipodomys ordii | reverse complement strand
GGCCGCCCCGGCCCCCGTGGGGTGGCCGCTGGCCTCCTGCTGCACACTCGCGTGGAGCGCGACCCCGGACCTGTGCTGAGGGCCGGCCCCGGCCGTGGGTGACGCACGGGCGTGTTGTGTGGAGCGGGGGCCTCCAGTCTGTAGCCTGGAACCGCGCACTTCCTGCCGCGGGTAAGGCAGTCTGGCCCTCCGTGACAGCGGAGGGAAGCGCAGCCACGGCTCCGGTGGCGGAGGGCCCAAAAGCCGAAGGAGAGCCCTGCGCGCGCACGGTCGCCTGGGAGTTCGCTCCCTGGAAGGCACCTGGGTGGAAAGCGGGAGCCATACGCTTGGGGACATTTAACACAAAAGTGTTTTCTTCCTCACCTGCAGGGAGGGGATTGATCCTGGCTCACTGAACACGGGTGGCTTTCTCTGCTCCAGCCGTCAGCCCCCCTGACTGCAGGGCCTGGGAAGGCCACCTGACAAGTAGAAGGCACTAACCAGCCAGCACCACTAGAGCCAGGTACAATTCATGGGTGCACAATTCATTGATCCCTTGTTGTTGTTGTTGTTGTTGTTGTTTTCTTTTGCCAGTCTTGGGGCTTGAACTCAGGGCCTGGGCACTATCTCTGAGCCTTTTTGCCCAAAGCTAGCCCTCTACCAACTTGAGCTACAGTGCCACTTCTGGCCTTTTCTGTTTATGTGGTACTTGAGGAATGGAACCAAGGACTTCATGCATGCTAGGCAAGCGCTAACACTAAGCCACATTCCCAGCCCTCCCTTGTTGTTTTCTGAGAAGGCCCATCTAAGAAAATAGGTTGACTTCTCACACCACAATTATAACCATTTGGGAAACAAATGTGTCATGATAATAGCTTCTATCTGTGTTTTGCTGAACAGTAACTGTATCCCACAGATCTTCTACCTTAGGAAGATTTGTTTCAGGGTGCTAGCATGCCAGCATGTATAACAAACCTTTGGAAGCCAAATCGTTTGTGTGTTGTCATTTTTTTAATCTTATGGTAAAAGGTTCGCACACAAAATAGGTGTCCTTGGACTCTAAAGAAATGTCTTTTTCTCATACCAACCAGTGTCCTGATTCTCTTACACTAACTAGTCCTAGGAATCAGGTCAGTTGACAGTAACTCCTAGAGCTGACTTCAGTCACACCAGGCAGTCCCTTCCCCTGTGCCAACCACAAATAGGGTTCCTTGGCTATGTTACCAACTGGATATTTCCACAACCCTTGCTTAGGTTCAGTAGTTCACTGGGACACTCCCAGCAGAAAGCGTTGTACTTAGTACATTAATCTATTACAAAGCTACAACTGAACAGCCCAACAGAGAGGTCTATGGGTCAAGGTCTAGAAAGGCCTGGTATAGAAGCCTCTCCCCAGGGAGGCAAGTGGGATGCCAGCTCAAGTTCTCTGAATCTGGTTCAAGGGTTTTTACTGAACCCAGTCTCCAGTCAGCTTGGCCCCTGCCTGGAGCTGGGGGATGGGCTGGAAATCCCCACCCTCTGGACACCATCCTGGTGCCATGTGATTCACACCACTGACAGACTCAAGTGAGCCCCGCACAGCTTCTCACCACAAGCTACTGCTGCCACTTGGGGGCTCCAAGGGTTCCATGAACAGAGGGCAAAGCCTAAATGTGACACAGTAGTTGGTTGCCAGATAGTGTTTTGTTCCTTCCTTTTTTGGGTCTAAAACTAGGACACTGGACCTGGATGCCTGATGCTTTCACTCATTGGCTGCTCTCTACTAACTGAGCCACACCTCCAACCCTTAGATTTTGTTCTGTGTGTGATAGCACTTTGTCTCCCATTTCCATGTAGTCTTCTGTTCAATCACTGGTACTTTTGAGTTGAATTAAATGGTTTCCAGCAAAAGTGTGGGGCCTGCCTTCAAAACAGTCTGAATGGATTTAGCAACTCCGTTGCTAGAGAACCATGAATGATAGCGCAGACATAGGGAGGGATGAGACCCCGGGCCTAGAAGGATGGAGTTCGGGAAAAACTAATCGAAAGTCTAGTTGGATCATAAAGATGAAGGACATGAATGCCAGGCTCCACCCTGAGGTGGAGATGAAGTGGGGAAGTCTTGAGTTTTGGAGCAGAATAAAGACCTGGTCCACCCTGTGCTTTGGGAGCTTTTGGCCCACCATGGAAGGTCATCTCTGTCACAGCCCAGAGACACTTCCTAAAGCCTCTCCTACCCCGAAACAACCAGGCCGAGATGCAGAGTGCACTGCCTGATGTTTGCTCTCGGGGAACTCACACCACCCTTGAAGACCCAGTTGATTGGGGGAGTCTCCATTCCCAGCTTTGTGTTTCTGGTGACGGTGGCATCCATTGGGCACTCGAAGCCAGGTCCAGTTTCTAGTATGTGACACTCCTCCCTTCCTCATGCTTTGTTGAGGTCTGTCTGCCTGCCTGCAGGAAGCACACTGCAGCGGTGGCAGGCTCAGGCGGGATGGAGACCCTGCCCATCTTTCTGTTCTGCATGTTACCCCCCACCCCTCCATGCTCCTCACAGGGGGCCAGGATGCAGGGGTCACCCTTGCCGGTCCCAGTAGCTAATGGGGAAGGCTGTGGTGCCAGGAGTGCTCTGCCCCCCCCCCCCCGCAGCTCTGTCCATCGTCCCCAGAAGGTACCAGCAGTCCTCTGCTGGAGTCACAGAAGCCAGGCCTGGCACACACCCACTCCTCCACCAGGCTCTGGTAAAGGGGGTGGTGTGGCCACAACTGCCTTTCACCAGCTCGGCTCATTGCCTACAAAATCAGCCCGCCCACACCTTTGTAAACAGTCCTTTCCTCACACCTCTTCAGGCCCCCATTAGAGCAGCCATCTGTTCCTGCCAGGGCTGGACTGTTGGCCAGTTGCTGTGTGTGTGCAGTGGGAATGAGCTACATCTGCTCTGTGTGTGTGTGTGTGTGTGTGTGTGTGTGTGTGTTGGCCAGTTGCTGTGTGTGTGCAGTGGGAATGAGCTACATCTGGTGTGTGTGTGTGTGTGTGTGTGTGTGTGTGTGTGTGTGTGTGTGTATGAGCTACATCTGGTGTGTGTGTGTGTGTGTGTCACTGCCGGAAGGGAGGGTCAGCCCATACAATAAAGCTACTGGGCCCATTGTTCCGTTGCTCTGTGCTCTAGTCCCCACCTGCTCTCCTGAAATCCAGGAAATTCTCAGCGCGAGGCAAAGCCTCCAGATGGAATGAATCGACTGAAAAGCACAAGTGGCTCAAGCAGAACGTCAGGATCTGCCTCCTTGGCTCCAATTTCCTTTTCTGTCTTTCAGAGTTTTAAGCTTCGGCTTTAGCCTTGGATTTGACTATTTAGCCAAGCAGCTGACTGCTTAGTGAGAGGAGCAGGCCAGGGACAGCTAGGATTCTGTGCAGCCTGGCAGCTTCCCTGGGGCAGTGCCTCGAGAAGTCAGAGCTCCCCAAGCAGGCAGCCAGGAGTGGCTAGGGGTGTGGAAGGCTAAGGGTTTCAATATGAAAAGACATAAGTTGGCTCAAAAAGCCAGATGGGCCACTGGATGTCCAGTGAGAGGATCTGAGAACTTAGCTTGTGCACCCTGGATCCTAGGTTTTTTCTCTGTTCCTTCTCACCACCACCGCCCCCCTTGCCTTCCTCCCCACCCCACACACAAGCATGCTTGTGCACAGTTCCAGGCCCCAGCTCTGTCTGGCAAAAGTCTTGCTTTGTTTCCAGGTCTGACTGGAACCCTGGAAGGGCTTTGTCACCCACTGAGAGGGCCAGGACAGCCACCACCAGACCAACGCTCAAAATCTGGGCTCCAAAGAGGCCCAAAGCGGGCTGGGAAGGTGGCTCTGGTAGAGCACTTGCCTTGCATGCATGAGGCCCTGGGTTCGATTCCTCAGCACCGCATAAGCAAAAAGAAAAAAACCAGAAGTGGCGCTGTGGCTCAAGTGGTAGAGAGCTAGTCTTGAGCTGAAGAGCTGAGGGACAGTGCCCAGGCCCAGAGTTGAGGCGCACGACCAGACTCTCCCCCCCCCCAAAAAAAAACAAAAAACAAAGAGGCCCAAAGCCCTGCGCAACTCACGGGGCTCCAGCTGGGCAGGCTGGGGCCAGACAAGCTGCAGCTCCAGACCAGGGAGCACCTTAGGGCAAAGAGGGCAGCCTGAGGTGTCAGGACCTCTGTCGGGAGCAGCGGACCCTGTGCAGCCTGGCCACTTAGATCCCAGCTCAGATCCCAGCTTAGAGCCTCACCTCCACAGACGGAGCTTCCTCACCTCCACAGATGGAGCCCCTCACCTCCACAGACGGAGCCCCTCACCTCCACAGATGGAGACCCCACACCATCTCTCCAGGAAGATGAAGGCCACACTGTGCTGTTGCTCATTCACTTGTTGATTGTTTGTCTCCATTATGGCCCCTGGTTCACACACACACACACACATTCAGAAGCTTCAGAGATAGGGACATGTCTGCTCTCTGCATCACTGAATTTCTAGCACATAGTCAAGGCCTGGTAGGGATGGGCTCTCAGAAATCATTGAGCGGCTGATTGAGTGAAGGAGCCTGCTCTGCTGGTGTCATGGCTCCTTGTCCAGGGCAGGAAAATCAGTGCCTGAGAATAAAGGCCCTGGGCCTGGGGACTCCCAGCTGTGCTACCTGTGGGATCTTCCAGCAAACCAACCAATCCCCCCTTTCTCTGCCACTGTTTCTCCATCTGGAGGAGAGGAGAGAGATTCCAGTTCCAACTCACAGGGTTGATTCAGAATTGCCTGTGTGGGCACTTGGACTTAGAACGATTGGAGCCAGCGAAGAGGAAATACATAGTTATAACTGAGTGCATGTCATCCCAAATACCCTGCAGGTGGGATAGCGCCACCGCAGATGTGGAAACCGAGTTTCAGATGGGAAATGAGACTGAAATACCCACTCCTCAAAGATCACCGGAGACCACCGGAGACTCAGACACTTGAACTGCAAAACGCAAGGTTTATTCAGAACAAGCCTAGGCTCGGACTTCGTCCCGCACACTCTGACACAGCAGAGGGAGGGAGGAGACCCCAAGGGACATTCCAGCAGGGTTTATAAAGGCAAAAACCACAAGGTGACAAAAAGATACATTATCCAGGTGTTCAAACAGAATTACATGTGAATACAAATCTGATTGGCTCGGAGCTAGGGGTAACATTTGGGTGGTTAGCGTCAGCAGGGGGTTACAGAACCAGAACCCGATGGGTCATCTGTGTGTGGGGGGGTAGTTAGGGTCTGATGGTTTCAGTATAAACAACCTCTTTCTATAATCTGTGCAGGTTCTGGTCAATTTCAACATAATAATACCTCTCAATACAATGACACGTCTCAAAAACATCTTGGCTAGCAGGGCTTAGGTTGCCTGAGCAAGATAGAATTACTCTTGTTCTCTCAAGATGTGCCTAAGGCTCTTTTTACTAAAAGATAGTGTCAAGATGTGAACTCTGGTTTAGATGTCTCAGAAGGTGGGAAGCCCTTCCCAAGGCCCCAGGTAGGCCCCTCATACCCCATGGAAACAGACCAGCTGGCCCTTGGGGCTGGGCTGAGCTGAAGGCCCATCTGACCATGTGGTGTGGGTAGGAGAGAAGGAGGCTCCTCCTGGTGGGCGTGCCCCACCCCTCCCCACAACTCTCCCCTCCCCCCCCCAGGCCTTAAGGTGTGACTTGTAAGGTCCATTCCTGGGTGGTGAGCAGTCCCTGCCCAGTACCTGTGTTACCTAGGCAACTGGGATACCTGGAAGAGGTCACATCAGCATCTGCTGAGGTCACATCTGGATCTGATGTGGCCACACCTTTCTCCCACTTGGTCCCACCTCCTCTTACCTGATCCCACTTCCCTTTACCTGGACACGCCTCTCCCTGCCCCTACCCTAGATAAGACCTAACCCAGGGCCAGACACCCTCTTTGCCAGCCACGTGGAGTGCTAACCTGGCCTGGTCCCAGCAGGTCTATTGAATAAACCTACCCCTGACCTGAATACCATGTGTGGTGCTGTTCTTACTCCTACCTAGGTTTTATAAACCTAACTGAGAGGAGGTTCCTGGGAATCTCACTTCCTCATTCCTGCTCCCAGCCCAGCCCCCACGCTGGCTTCTGCAAACTCCAGCACCCAGAGTGCAAATGTGAAATTATAAAACTGCACCCGCTCCTCCCCACCCCTGTGAGAGACTTGAGGTTGAGTTTTATGAATTCATTAAATGTGTAGGCAAACTTTTAAGGAAATAACATTACATTGAAATAGGAGCTCTAAATCAGCCCAATTCCTTTAGGGGCTCCTGGGAAGTTCTACCTGCCTCCTTGGCTAAGTTGTTTTCCCCGCCTTTCAGCCTTTATTGGCCAGGAATGGGAAGGGCCAGCCCCTGGATCCCCTGCGGGCTCTGAGCAGCTGAGGGGACCCCAGGCTGGCCTGTGGGACACACCAAACCAGGGCTCACCCAGAGGAGGCTGCTGGAGTTTCCCCTCCCCTTCCCAATCTCTTACCACCCCACCTCAGGTGTGTTAACCATGCCCCTAAGTAGCTCTCCAAATAACCCCAAGACTGGCCTCACCAAAGCTGCCAGGCCCTGACCACCCACCAAGGGCCTATCCTAATACTGTGCTTGTCTTCATCCGTCTGCCTGCACCACCAGACTCAGTGAGACCACATGCAAGGCACATCTGGAGCGTCTAGAACTCACAAGGAAACCCCAGCAGATTGAGAGGGGGCCGGCGTGTTCGGGGAGCCTGCTTTCCTTGGCTTTGTGAGTCTGCTCTTCAAATACATCTAAAAACTCACCTCAGATTTCACCAGTCATTTTAGAAGCCATCTTAATGTTTGTTAAGGGAAAATAATCCTTTTCCTATTCTTTCTTTCTTTTCTTTTTCCTTTTTTGAAAATGTCATGGTTGTTCCTGAAAATTCCCCTTGGGGGGGGGGGAGAATCACTGTGGCACATACCGTCAACTGTGGTTCCCACCGTGGTTCCATTGAACTCACAGATTGCTCCACGGAAGATCTGTCCAGCGCATTCTTACCACAGCCAGAGAATGTTGGTTGCTTTCTGTATATGGGTCTTCATGCGGGTCTACATTGGGCCTCTTGTTACATTGCCTCCTGGAAGGAATCTTTTGCTCATTTCTAATGGACATCTGCTGGTATGTAAATAGTTACTGATTTTCTCTTTTCTTCTCCCCCCTCCCTCTCTTTCTCTTTTCTTCTCCCTTCCTTCTTTCTTCCTCAGTCCTATCCTCCTCCCTGCTTCCCCCCATTCTCTCCTTCCTTTATTTTTTTCCTTTTCATTGAGAATCTCACTACTCTTCCTGAGCTCAAGGATCCTCCGCTCTGCCTCCCGAGTACTAGGATCCCAAGGGTGTGCCACCTCACCCTGTAGAGTTCTTGGGGCTTTTGTTCTATGATTCTGGGGATGGAACCCAGGGCCTCATGCATGCTAGGCAAATTCAGTCCCAGCATCCATGTTTTCTAGTGCTTTGTGCTTCCCCTCCTCCCCCTATTGGGCAAATTGTCTTTATCATGGTATATAAAGTTTATGAGTTCTATGAGCTTTGTCAATACAGTTATTTCTTCCACATTGGGTGATATGTACATTACATTCCTTTTGCTTAGTGTCAGCTGTTCCCTCCTTCCCACTCATTCCCTCCCTCCCATCGCTGCCATTGAGTTGCCTTAGTTCATTTCGATCAATGACCAGTACAGCTGATGGGTCCCGCTGTTGTATGTTTTCCCGTTTCCCTCTGTTTTTGTGTCCTTCTCCTAGTTTCCCTAAGATATGCACATATATACCATATATGTGGTCAGCAGCGTGGGTCATTTAGTAATCATTCTACAAGATGAGTGGATGCTTTGTGCTTTTATGGTACTTTGTGGGATAATTTCTCAGCATGAGTCTTCAAATTGCCAGTTAGATCATCAGCTGTATTCATTCCACTTTTCATCAAGCTAGCTATTGAATTTTTTTCCTAATTAGGGAGTCAGGCCTTTAATATCCTTATTTTTTAAATGAAGGCAACAACCTTGGGCAGACCTCTGAAGTCACCTATTATACTTTTCCCAAACTCCTGTTCACTGTCTCTGTTCAACCTGATTCCGGAGACATACTTTGGTTGCCGTTGATTGATTTTGGTGACTCTCCTGTTATGGGGAGAACATGACAGAAAGATTTTCCTGTTAACCATTCAGAATCTCAACACAAACTTGCAGGTTTCCAAACAGATCAAGCAGTACTGATGCTAGTGGGAGAGGTGTTCACCCAGAGCAGGGGAGAGGGGGTCTGCAGCCTTCGGCTCCTAGCATGCCTCTGCCTCTCCAGCCTCCTTCTGCTTCCCCATTCAAACGTGCCTCCCCCTGCTCCAGGGTGTTGAAGCCTCATTGAACCCTCTTCACAGGTAAACCGGGGGCCTTATCGAGCTGGTGCTTGACCATTGGTAGTCAAAGCTAGGTGGAGAAGTTGTTCCTGGTAGAGGGCGGAGGTAGAGGACAGAGCAAGGACATTTCACAAACCCTTGAGAGTGCCAAGGGTTGATCCAGTAAGTTAAAGTCATTTGACTAATCCTAGGTGCAGATGTGGTTGAAAAGGAAAATCAAGGCAGTGTGAAGAGCCCTGGCAAACCCATGCGGGCCTGGCAGGTTTGTGAGGACTCTGCCCAGGGCTCCTGTAGGTGGCGCTGTGTGTGCAACTGGCATTGCTGAACCCAGGGAGCTCTGCACGCTAGCTCACTGGTGGCGCCCAGAGGCTCTTGTGGGACAGCAAGACATCCCCTGCACCATTCCTGCAGGATGGGGCTGAGTCACGTGTGCTGGACTTTGAGGTCTCTCTTGTATGGGCACTGTGGGTATAGCGGTTAGCATAGCTGCCTTCCAAGTCCTTTTTTTGTTCTGTTTTTCATAAGAAAAGCTTTGAATGGCAGGTCTGGTGATGCACAGCTATAATACCAGCCCTTGGGAGGTGGCGGTGGGAGGATTTTGGGGTTTAAAGCCAGTCTGAGTTACATAGGAAGACAACCCTCCACCCTCCAAAAAAGTGCGCCTTGGGTCTTTTGTCTTCCGGTGACAGGAATGAGTACATTTATTCAAATCCCATAGACTTTGTAAAGGAAGAAAGTCTAGATCTGCCTCCAATCCCAGCCTGGATAGCTTTGCAATTTAGAATTCAGTCTTGTGTGTTATAAACATCTTGTTTTCAGACCTAAGAAATTCACCCACACTTTCTGGCTGGTTGATATTTTTTCCTCAAGTCTATAGATGCTCTTCATCCTAACTTGACAAAGGAGAGGTGCTTTTGAAGCTGTTTTATAGGTTTTCTATTCTACAGGCTTGCTGCCCATTACGATCATCTGTCAGAGCCATAAAGCAGCAGTGTGCATGCTTTCCTGTTGGTTGATTTTATTTAGACACTAATTCTTATGGCTGTTAGAAGGAAGACAAAGGCAGGGGGGAGCATACTGAGATCGCTCAGAAAATTCTCACCTGCTCCATACATCACGGCTCAAGGACAAGAAGCACACTTCTGCAGCAAGATAAATAAATACATAAATAAAGCCACCGGGAGTTGTAATAATTGACCATTAGCAGCCTCCCAAATTGCTTCCATCTCTGGTCTGTCTCCAGACACTGGAACTTGCTGAAACCAGTTTTATCTCCATAACTATAACTCTGCATCTTTAACCGGCATATGATACCTCTGCCATAGAGGAGCAAGATGAATTCTTGCGAGTGAGATGATTTCTGTGAGTGAGCAGGAAGCAAATATGAAAGGCCAGCGTGCCAACCCCAGTTTTCCGGGGCCATTATGCAGCGTCTGAGAGGAGAAAGGAAGGAAGGGGCCCTGAGAGGAGCCGTGGGTAACATCCTGCAGGTGCACAGCCGACTCGGCCTCGGAGGCAGCGGTCCTCCAGATGCAATGGGATGGCCGCGCAGGCAGCCGCCAGGGAGGCCTGGCCCCAAAGATCCCGTCCATCTCGTCCACCCTTGCCCTCTGAACACATCATCTGCAGCGCGGCTGGGGAAAGTTAGGCCCCAGGGGTTCGGGGCGGATCAGAGGCTATACAGATAGAAAAGGGGCCGAGGAAGAGGCGGTTGTGCAAACCGCCTCCCCAAGGGTGCCAGGATCCATCTCTGCTCTTGTTGCCTTCCTGAGCTGCCACTGCTGTCAGCTCTGGAAAGGGCCCTTGCCCCGCGCCTGCCGGCTCCCTGGGTGCTGGCTAGCGGCAGAGCATGCCAGATTCGGTTAAAGCACTGGTAATGAAACAGCTTCATTACAAGCCCCCTTCCAGTGTTGATTTTCACTGTAAATGAGCCCAAGATGTGAGGGCTGGACGCCTCACCGCAGCCCGGCCTCCCCGAACCTCCGGAGACCCCGAGGAGGCTGCGCGGCAACCACAGCTGCTCGCTGCCGAGCAGAGCTCCGGCTCGGGAAGGCACCGTCCCAGCCGCGGCTCTGCTCTGCCCTTTCCAGCACCACCCACCGCAGGCCGCCTGGAGGACCCTGCCGCCATTGCCACCCCGGCCAGAGGGGGCGCACTTCCCCTGGGGGGGGAAGATCCAGCAGAAGACCTGTGATTGGTGCAGCCACAGCTCTTCATTTGCATGGAGGGCTGCTGTGATTGGTGCAGACACAGCTCTTTGTCTGCATAGAGGGCTGCTGTGATTGGTGTCACCCCGATTCCTCATTTACATGAAGGTCTGTGGTTGGTGCAGGCACAGCTGCAATTTACATAGAGGTATACCATGATTGGTGCAGCACAACCCCTCATTTGCATGAAAGGCTATGTCTTGATTGTGCAGACACCCTGGCCTTACTAGTGTCCCAGCTACGGAGCAGGCTGCTCCTCTCATGGTGCGAACCTGGAGATGCCTTTCTGGGCTGCTCCCGAAGCATAGTTCCAATCTTTAAGTAATGGCTGGGCTGGTAACCTAAAGCCAGGCAGGGGCAGAAGCAGCACCACTCAGGGCGGAGCTGGTCAGAGAGGGGAGAAGAGCAGAGTCAGAGACCGGGAGGGCCGGCAAAGCCGCAGACGAGAACGGTGCCCGGTGCCCCGGTTGCTGGAAGAGTTCCCGGTACCTGCCGAGCCTCAGGGCCACGGGTGGGTGTGGGGCACGCCGGGCCTGATCGGTGACACTAGCGGCTGTGGAGCTGAGTGTCCGACCCCGGGGCCGGATCGGGAGCCGCGGGGCGGCGGGAAGGGGAGGGATACAGCAGCTGCTAAGGGCTGCGCTGCCGCCGGGTGAGGCCCGGAGCCCCACGGGCCCCTCCGGGCTGCCAACGCCCGGAGCGCGCCGGGCCTGGCGGGGTGGGGGACCCCGCGCCGGT
>NW_012267369.1:166905-173522 GCF_000151885.1 Dipodomys ordii | reverse complement strand
CTCCGCGATGGGCGCGGGCGCGGGCGCGGAGCCGTGTGCGGCGAGCACGCTGGCCCAGACCAGCCGCCGTTGTGGTCATTACGGATAAGGACTGTAACTAATTACCACGCTGGGGGCCGAACCCACGGCCCGGGCACGCAGGCCAGGTAAAGGGCGGTACCAGCGAGCTACCAGCGGGGACGCGCGGCCGAAGAACCGTCCGCCGCTAGCGTGGTGTCCGCGGCCGCCCCCGAGAACGCGGCGCTCCGAGCCGCCGCCCTCCGGAAGGGAGGCTCGAGGCGCAGAGGGTCGGGAGGCCCCGCCCTCGCCCCGGGATGCCCCGCCCCTTTCAGGGAGGCCCCGCCCAGTCCCGGGATGCCCCGCCCCGTCCCGGGAGGCCCCGCCCCGGCGCGGCTCGCCGGGTTGAAGGCCGTTTGCTTCCCAGCTGAGGAAAGCGCGGGTCCCTCGGCCGCGCAGACGGCGGCGCCGCGGCGCCTCCCGCACCCCCCTGAAGGAGACTGCTCCGCGGCACCGAGGTCTCGATCACAGAGGAGCCGCTGGCATCGCTCTGTTCCGCCTGAGCAGGCGTCGCCATTCCCTCAGAACCCCCACGGCTAGGCTACTTTCTGGAAAGATCCACCCCAGCCAGGAAAGGGGGCGGCTCCCCTTCCCCTGGGCCTCAGCCGAGCCGTCCCGTGCTCACCCGCCCAGGGAGTGCGGGGGTCTCCCGCCTCGCGGCCTGCTCTCCGCCCTGGACGGTGGGGAGCGCGGCGGGGGCCAGGCCCGAGGCCCAGGCCGCGCTGCGGGAGCGGGGAGGGGGGATCCGCGGACCGGTGCCCCGCGCCCGGGCTGGGCTCGCGAGCAGAGCACTGGCGCCGCCTTTTTAAAGCGTTTCCTCCCCAGACCAGCCCCAGCCTGCGGTGCCGCCGTCCCACCCCCACTCCCCTCGCGTGGCCCGTGGCCCCGCGTCCAACCCTTCCCGCGGGCCCTGCTTCCCCCTGCAGCCGGCTTCCCGGCCGACACCGAGCCGGGCGGAGCTGCCACGCGGCTGGGCCACCAGCCAGGCGCCTGGCCCGCGCCTCGCAGAACCGTAGCAGCGCGCCCTGGTTTCTCGAAGCTACCAGACCTTCGCGTGTGTTGGCAACACCTAACCTAGACGCTCGCCACGGCCGAAACTCCTAAACCGTGACTCCTCTCCGGGTCCCATCCAGGAAGCTGATGGGCAAACTTGGGAAGGCGGTTACATACGAAAGCCAGCAAAGACAGAGCTTGTCCCGAATAAGACTGGGTGAAAGACGGTAAATACTGAAGCGTTAATCAGGACAAAGGATGCTTTTTAGGAAAGTGTGGCTTGATTTTTTCTGAACCTAAGAATACAACCCTGGAATATTTATTTTGTTTAATTTTTAAGGCAGCGTTTGTTTGCCAGTAATTGCAAGTTAAATATTGGATGGCAGCTGTTCAGCCAGAGGGCAGCACTGCTACACGCTCGGCACCTTCTCAAGGCCCAAGGCCTCTCACCCATTTGTATTCTCCGTACACAGGTCTTCCTCGTGACCAAAGAGTGGCCAGCTGGGGGGTCGCGCAGGGCATAACTTGGTGTAGTTTCAAAATTCCAGTGTAACTATCTTTAACCAGCAAGAAACAGGGCTGGTGGTGTGACAGCAGCCTTGTGCCCACTCAAGGCTCTGAGTTCAAACCTAGTCCCTCAAAAAGAAATGGAGCTTGATTTGTCCTCCTTGCATACGGGCTGGACTGAGTTCCAGGCCTGCCCTAATAAAGTTAGCTTATGAAACGCTGGCTCTCCCCCCTGCTCCAGCCACACCAGCTCTGTGGGTCAGCTTTTCCTCACAGGGACAAAATGCCAGAGAAAACTCAGCTGGCCTGAGGGAGGGCTATCCTGGCCAAGGTGTCAGAGGTCCTGTCTGTGGTCCACGGCCAGGGATGCGGCCCACAGACAGCAGCACACAGCGGGAGCTGGGGGAGGAGCAGAGTGGCCTGCCTCCTGATGGCCAGGAAGAAAAATGAGACAGAGAGAGAGCACAAACAGGGAGGAGGGACAGAGAAAGAAAGGGAATGGGGGCTGGGGTGGGGGGAGAGATAGAGCTAGAGGGGAGAGGGAGAAAGAGCAAGAGAATGAATGAGAGAGAGACAGGGAGAGAGGAGAGCCCACAGCCCTGCTCAGCCACGGGACACAGCCTCACACAGACCTGAGCCAGAGCCACAATGCAGTGGCCCTCGGGATCATCGGTGCCACTGTTCCCAGCTGCTCAGTCCTGGGCTGGCAGACGGTGGAGGAGAGTCTGTTCTCAGCACTTCCAGGCCCCCTGCATTCCAGGCGATGCTCAGAGAGACAGTCTGGTCCAGATGCTTTGGGACGTGCTAAGTTGTTTGTGTTTGTAGCAGGCAGGCGCTTAAACCCAGCACTGGCCACCAGGGCTTCGCGCCTGTGTCCCAGCTACTTGGGAGGCAGAGGTGGAGAAGGGTGGTGGTTCAAGGCCTGCCTGGGGAAAAAAGTGAGACTATGGGAAAAAAGCAAAAAGGGCAGCTTGGGGGGCATGGCTCAAGTGGTAGAGGGCCTGTTTAGAAAATTTGAAGTTCTGAGTTCAAACCCAGTACCACCTCCCACTCAAATTACCTGGGACAAGTCAATCTGAATAAGGAAGAGGCGATTGAAATATTTAAATTCATGGATGTAAAAGCCTTGGGAAGGAAGTCGGTGTTTGGTATTGTATCCCCACTTAAATACGTGTGACCAAATGCGGTCCTATTGTTCAAGCAGAATGCATATATCAGAGACTGACAATGGAAAAATAATAATAAAATTCACAAAATTTGTGCGTGAGAAGGAGGTGAGGTAGCAAAACATCCAAGTGTTCTACTTCTTGTTGGGAAGTAAAAACATGTAGCTAAAGGTTGGAGTTTGTCAACAATGTCAGAACTCCAATCTCAATGTTGCTTAATCACTTTTCTTTAAAGAGCTCTGTGAGGAAATGATCTTTTCTGGAAAAAATTTGTTTGGAGCATAGGAACATATAATTCATCCAATTTCATTTTAGCTTCTCCCTCCCTCCTCCCCCTGCCTCAACATTTCATTATTTCGTTTATATTTTGTTTTAAAATGAGCAGAACCAGGGCTGGGTGTAGTGGTTCAGGCCTGAAATTCTGGCTACCCCAGAGCTAGAGATGAAGAGGATCACAGTTCAAGGCCAGACTAAGCAAAAATTACTAAGGTCTCCTCTCAGGAAGTCATGTGTGGTGGTGAGCACAGGTCATCCAAGCTACAAGGAAGGATGAGAAAAATACCTGAAAAATAATTAAAGCTCCAAAGGGCTAGTGGTAAGGCTCTAATGAGCAGCTACCTAGAAATGGTTGGACCCTGAGTTCAAATCCCAGTACTGCCCAAAATAAATCAGCATAGCCATATTTGTAAAATTATATTTCCATGCACCCTTCTGTCTGTTTAAGCACATACAAAAATGGATGGAATAGCCAACGCCAACATACATACAGGGACAAAAATTGTTTCTGCTAAACTTTAGGATGTTCATTATCTTGTAGTCTGATCTGTCTTCACTACTTTTATGTGTTGCTTGAGTTTTTTTTGGGGGGGGGGGAAATGAGCAATTTTTGGTAGTACTGGAGTTTGAACCCAGGGCCTTGTGCTTAACATTTGAGCCATAACTCCAGCCCATTTTACTTTAGTTAATTTTTAGATAGAATTTCTTGATTTATTTTCCCAGGCCAGCCTAGAACTGTGATTCTCCTGATCTTCATATCCTGAGTCTCTGGGATTATGGATGTCAGCCACTGAGCCTGGGTACATTATTTTATAAAAGTAAGTGGGAGATAAATGAGTTAAGTATACAACTTAAGGAATAGGACGAAATAAAAATGGTTTCAAAGAACTAGCGAAGGCAGAAGCAAAAATTAGTGAATTAAAAAAAAACAACAGAGATTTGATGAGTAAAATGGAAAACTTTCTTTGAGAAGTAAAATGGTAAAGAGTGATTAAGAGCTTGTGTTCATTGGGCTCTGGCCTGTGACAGGATGCCTGAGGAAAATCAGCTTGAAGGAGGAGGAAAGGGTTTTCTGGCTCATGACTTTGGAGGTTTCAGTCCAGGGTCCTGAGGTCCCTGTGCTGCAGGTCTGTGCAGGAGCACAGTGCTTGCCGCATGGTAGCCAGAAGGGAGAAGAAGAGGGAAAGGGAGGGGGGAGGGGGGAGGGCACCAGAGACAGGACACAGCTTCTAGAGCCATGCTCCCGGTGACCTTCCTCCCATCAGGCCCCAGGCCCTCGTGTTGTGAGGACAGCCACCAGGAGAGACCACATGACACAGAGTACAGTCAAAAGAAAGTCTTTATTAGCTGGCCAGGACTACACTAGGCCATCGGGTGCCCAAGTCCAGTCTCAGGGCCCTTTTGAAAGCAGAACATCCACCTTCTTGTTTGCTCAGGTGGAAAGTCCCTAACTTCCCCTCCCCCCCCCCAAGTGCAAGCCAAGCAGGAAGTGACGGAAGCCAGTACAGCACTGAGCTGGGCAGCATGACCATTTCCAGGACCCATCTCTATGACCCACTTGCTTAGGAGCATACACGGAACAGTGGGTACATGTATCTTTACACAACAAACTGTAAGGAAGTAGTCTCATGAGTGCAAGTGCAGTCCTACCTTTAAGAAGGAGTCACAAAAGCAAAATGGAATTACAGAAGCTAAGCGTAAACGCTAAGATGGTGAGGTTTGATATGCCCTATCACCCTGGCAGCCTGAGAGCTGCAGATTTACTGTCTGTCAAGGAGGTCAGCAGCCCCTCCCCCAGCCTCTTCACCATAGCTCTGGCACCAGGGACACAGCCTTCAACCAGGAGCTTTTCGTGGGTGGGGATAATTTATATCAAGACCTTAAGAGAGATTAAGAGCTGAGCCACAGCTGAGCACAGTGCTGCATGGCCGTGATTCCAATGTAGAGGCTGAGGCAGGAGGATTGCAAGTTTAAGGCCAGTGAAGCCGGGGCAGCACAGGGAGTTCCAGGCCGGCCGGAGCTGCATAGCAGAGGCCACCTCAACAAAATGGGAGGCAAAGGGTAAGGACAGAGGGAAGGAGGAGGGACAGAGAAGAGGAGAAAGACTCACATGACCAGTCTGAATGAGGAAGGGGACATGCCCCTGTTGTTTCTTTCCTAAGTTTCTCCAAACCCTGGCCTTTACTCAGGCTGACAGCCCAGTTGTGTGAATTCATTGCATTGCATTCTTTCCTTCCTTGAGAGTTTCTTTGCTTTTATTTCTTTCCAGTCCTGAGCTCAGCGTCTGAGCAGCGTCTGAGCTGCTTTTGCTCAAGGCTAGCTAGCACTCTACCACCTGAGCCATAGCGCCACTTCCAGCTTTGTCTGGGTATGTGGTACTGAGGAATCGAACCCAGGACTTTATACATGTTGGGCAAGCTCTCCACCACCAAGCCACCTTCCACGAGAGTTTTTCTACAGCAAGGTCTGGGCTACCCAGCCATGTTCACAGCATCGACCCTGATGTCTGCCTCACTTCTGCCCTCTGGTGGCTCTCCATATGAAGCAGGCCACTTGTCCTCCCCGGTGTCCCCCTGGCTTCTGCGTGTGCCCTCCTCCACATCGCCTTGATTTCTCTCTCCCGGAGGGCTCTCGCTCCAGAACTCAGGTGCTGGCCTCCGTGTCCTTTTCCTAACATGCCCCACACACCTAGTGTCAAGCAGCTGCCTGTGGGCCAAAAGCATGAATAAACTGCACAGGCCTGGGAGTGGCAGGGACCAGGGCAGCCCCTGCTTCCCTGATTTGGGGCTCTCTGGTCAGAAGGGAAAGCAGTGGAGATGACCATTTGCCAGGGGCACAGCAGGGGGAGGAGACGAGGGTCATCTATGTGCTGGTAATGCCATCTGTGGCTCACTCTGTCAAGAATACTGCTGGCCTGCGATGAGGCTCCAGGGGTAGAGCTGGGGCTTGTGATGAGGTCTTTTCCTCCTGGACCTGGGCAGATAAGAGTAGAGCAATAGTTACAGGAGACCATTGGCATACATGTGTCCTGAGGAGATTAGAACATGTGTGGAGTGACAGTTCAGGGACCCAGCAAAAGGGTCCTCGGAGAACGTTTCCCCCAAGACCTGGGTGGCAGGAAGGAGCTGTCTGCTGAGGATGATGTGGGTCTGCTCTGACTACAGCAAAGAAGCACAGCCTAGGTGGCTTACACATGACAGATGTACTTCTGACAGCACAAGAGCGGTGTGTCCGCATGGCTGGGTGCGTGTCCTCTCCCTGGTCTGACTGCTGCTCTCTTGTCCTCAGACCAGAGGAGGAGGTGACACTTACATTTGAAAATATCAGTATTTCCTAAGGTTGGCTTTATTCACACTTTCCAAAATAAGACATTTATCCTGCTTGGAGAACATCTGTGTGTGAAGACGGCCTAAGGGGCTGGTGGAGGGGACTAGCAGTGGAAGGAATGGCACGAGGTCACCTCTGGGCCATAGCACTCAGAGCAGGCGGCCCAGGGCCTAGCCTTCCTCTGGTGAGAATGGCAGAGGGCCGCGCTGGGGGCGGGGCTCTGGGCGGGGCCGCACAGGGGGCGTGCCTAAACAGGGTAGAGCTTGAATAGGTATGGGCGGGGCCATAAAG
>NW_012267369.1:162046-166154 GCF_000151885.1 Dipodomys ordii | reverse complement strand
GCTGCTGCGGGGGCGGGGCTGAGGGGGGCCGATAGTGATGGGGCGGGGCCTGCGCGGCGGAGGGGGCGGGGCCAGGCTGGTCCTTTCGCGGGGCTTCCCGGGAGTCCCGCCCGAGAGCGTTCGGTGGTCCGGACGCGGTGGTTCAGTGGAGGTTGAGACACGGCTGGGTGCGGGCTCCCGCCTCTCGCACATCCCCGCTGCTTGGGCCTGTCCACGGATCGAGGCCCGCAGCCCGCCGGCGGCACCCCGATGTCTGCTGGTTCAACCGCTTAGTGGGGACCCGTGCGCGGCGCGGCGCGCCGGACTGGACTTGCGGGCCGAGTTCCCGCATCTCACCCGGAGGTGGGTTTAATTGAGCCGCTGTAGAAGGGAGCCGCTGGGCGGGGGGCCGTGTGGGGCGCCGCGGGCCCGCCGGGCGCGGGCCCGCCCTGCTTCCTGGATGCCGCTAGCTGAAAACCAGACGTGTGGAAGCTCGGGGCGTGGGTCACCGGCGGCGCCGCCGTGGGCGAGGCGGAGGCCTCCGCCGGGCAGGACCGGCTCCGACCAAGGCTGCCGAACCAAACCTGCGCGGTCGAGTCCGGGGCAGAATGGCGGGCCGTCCTTTCCCAGCTGGCTTAGCGTGCGGGTTCTTTGCTCATTGCGGTGTTCACATGCACACATGTCAAGATCATTGATATGCATGCGTTGGCGTGTGTTCATTTTAAAAGTCAATGAAATAAGGCTAGTACCTTGGGCACCTCCTGGAGTGTCTTCTCCCTAGCTTTAACCACTGTCCAAATGCTTTTTTCCTCATGAATGGAGCTTGTTTGAGCTGAGGTAGGAGATGATGGTTGGGCGGAACATAAAGAATCTGAGGGAAGCGAGGAGGGTCATTGCTGTCTCAGTCTGTGATGCAGCATCACCCGCTCTCCTCCTTCCCTGTGTTCATGCCTGTGTAGGAAATGCCTTGACTGTCTTCAACCTCCCTCATAGCTCTCCTTTTCCTTTTTTCCATTATGCTGAAACCCATGACAAATGAAGCCTGTTCTGGGAGCCCCCTTTGCTGTAATTATGGGAACTGGAGTTAGAGGGACACAAAGTTGATGCAAAGAGAAATCTAGTGATGCCACTAAGAAATTCCAGTAATAAATAAATACTGGTGGCTTAAATTCAGATCACAGCACTGGGGGACGGGAAGGCTAAACGGGTTGAGCATGGAGAATTAAGACTTAGTAATGGCTGTGATGGGAGGGATGGAGTTGCAAGTCCAGACTGGAAGCTGTTGCCTGAGGAGCTACAGGCTACAGGGAAGTTTGCTTAGGTCCCACTGCTACCCTCTGAGCAGCAAGGCTCTCAAATTTCTCTTTCTAAATTGATTTTAAAAATTATCTCTGACAGTATAAAGAGGCGTAAATTGTGTTGTTTTTTCCTGCTGATACTGGACCTGAACACTAGGCCGCACAGCTAGCACAGTACCAGCTTTGCTCTTTGAGCCACACCTCCATTTCTCTGGGGTTTCTTGATGGGCAACTTCCCTAGAGGGAGGAGTTTGTGTTCTGCTGCAGATTTCCCACCCTAGATGTGGGACAGACAGGCAATGGGGGTAGTTAATGGCAGCTGAAAGGAAATACACGAGGAACTAATGTGAGAAAGACAGCTGTATCTGGGGCCTGGTGTTTGTGGGGAAAAGAAAAGAGATCTGGAGCCAGGCACCGGTGGCTCATGCCTATAATCCTAGCTACTCAGGAGGCTGAGATCTGAGGATCACAGTTCAAAGCCAGCCCAGGCTGGCTTATATCCAAAAACCACCAGAAAACTGGAAGTGGCGCTGTAGCTCAAGTGGTAGAGTGCTCCCCTTGAGCTGAAGAGCTGAGAGACAGCGCCCAGGCCCAGAGTTCAAGCCCCACAGCTGACAAAAAAAAAGAGAAAGAGAGAGAGAGAGATTTGGACAACACTGTACATTGGGGAGTCTTAGACAGATGACAATAAAATGAAGGCAAGACATATGTCAAGCAGAACTCTTATTTGTAAAGAACATTTATTTTGGCATCTTGTAATGACTGTGGCCTCATTTCATAACGAGGCTGCACCTTTTGTAAGACTGAAACTCAGCTATATTTTTGTTACAGGTTAAAGAGCTCTTTGCTTCTCTGGGAGTTGACTATAATATCTTGGAACTTGATCAAGTCGGTAGGTAGACATTTATTGTTCATGATAAAATGCCAACAACATCAGCTTCTTCTCACTTACTTTATTCAACTCAGTTTACTCTTGTCTCCTTGCGTTAGATAGTCCATTTTTATCCATATTCAACCATGCAGAGCTGGGTGCTGGTGGCTCCTGCCTGTAATCCTAGCTTCTCCAGAGGCTGAGATCTGAGGATCAGCCTGGGCAGGAAAGGCTGTAAGACCCTTACCTCCAATTAAACACCAGATAAAAGCTGGACGTGGAGCTGTCACTCAAGTAGTAAGAGTACTAGCCTTGAGCAAAAAGGAGCTCAAAGACAGTGCCCAGACCCAAATTTCAAGCCCCAGGATTGGCAAAAAAAAAAAAAGAGAAAAAAATTCAACTGTGCAGAAACGAACATTTACATGACATAATTGATGTAGATTTTATTTATTCATTTTTGTATTTGAGGGAGGGAGTAGGGGAAGATGTAGAAGCTGCTACTTTTGAAGTCTTTGGGGGAGTTTCAGGTATAGCTGCCAACTCTCTAGCAAAATAGGCGGGCAAACAGAAGAGTCAGCTCCTGCTTCCCAAACATGCTGCCCAAAAGGAGGGGAGAACGCCACCTTCGAGGCTTTAGAATCTAGATCTCTGTGACCCCTCCCCCTGCCTGCTACTGAACAGTGCTGTACATGTGGGGTGGAGTGTGTCGTCACAATTCTCTGTCTCCCTGGCTCTGTCTCATTTTCAGCCAAATTGTCATAGGAAACAAAACAAATCTTTGTCAAATTGTCATTATAAAGGTGATGCACAGAGGAGTTGCAGCTACATGTAGGTAATGAGTGCATTTGTGTTTGGACAGTGTCACCTCTGTCCTTCCATTGTCCTTCCATCCCCATCCACCAGATGTTTCTCTAGAGTATTCCAAACAAGGAAGTCTTTAGTAGTCATGACCTAGTTTTATTTTCAGTGATAGAGGATAAATTTTGGACTATGTTCATAAAGAATCTTTACATATAGTCATTGAGACTTACGGGATTATCTTTCATCTTTATAATTGCTCTTTTTTTTGGCAGTCATTGTATTATTTTCCAAGCTGATTCAGAGGGCTTATTTAAAAAGGACTGGTTTTATGTTATAAAACATAATTATAAATCCTGTCTGGCAAGGTTACAAAGCATCCAGGCTTCTTGCTGGTGGGCACCCACAGACAGTCCACCCGGCTCACACAGGCTGGCACTCACGGCAGGCAGCGTGGTGACACTGGGTTGAGCTCATGGAGGCTGGGCGTAGCAGTTCTTTATGGAGTTCTTTGTTTGTAGATGATGGAGCCAATGTTCAAGAGATGCTGTTGGAAATTACTAATCAGAAAACCGTGCCGAACATTTTTGTGAACAAAGTACATGTGGGTGGATGTGACCGAATCTTCCAGGTAATGGTTGCTTACCTACTTCAACGCCACCTGCCCATATTATTTTAAAAAATATCCAAGGGGGAATGGTTCTTAGGAGTTGCTCTGTCTTTTGGAAGCTGTAAAATGGAAAAGGATGGCAATAGATAATCTTGCCAACCACCCAGTGAATGTCCGAATCTGAGAAGATGGTCCTTCTTGAACAAGGTGAGGAGGCCACACAGGCCTGGAGCCAGGCCGAGTCTCCCTGAGGGAGAGAAGCAAGGCTGCCCTCCAGGAGAGCGAGGTCAGCGCAGACATTGATCTGGGATAATTACAATTCCTTGCCAGCTCTGGGTGCTCTGCAGAGGCCCATGACTTGTAAGGCTTTTGATTCGCAGAGTGCAGGCAGGAGTCAGGCAGTGACAGACTAAAGAACCAATGTTTGGGCTGGGAAGGTGGCTCAGTGGTAGAGCGCTTGCCTTGCATGCCAGAGGCCCTGGGTTCGATTCCTCAGCACCACATAAGCAAAAAGAAAAAAGCCGGAAGTGGCGCTGTGGCTCAAGTGGTAGA
>NW_012267369.1:153716-161046 GCF_000151885.1 Dipodomys ordii | reverse complement strand
AAGGCTAGCACTCTACCACTTGAGCCACAGCGCCACTTCCGGCTTTTTTCTTTTTGCTTATGTGGTGCTGAGGAATCGAACCCAGGGCCTCTGGCATGCAAGGCAAGCGCTCTACCACTGAGCCACCTTCCCAGCCCCCAGAGCCACTTTTAAAAGGAAAATTAGCACAGGAGAACGAGGACCAGGACGCCGATATCTGCTCACTTCACTGCCCTCGACTGTGATATTTTGATCACTAGACCTGGGAACATGACAGAACACGGCCTGTGCCCTGGGGCCATTCGGCAGATGCCTCACCATGGGGTGCGGGCAGGGCAGCGTGTGCTGGGCTGACGTCACACTGGCTGCTCCCTGTTAGGATAGCATCCGGAGAGATTTACAATTCCAATTTAGACATGTCAATTTGTTTCTAAGGTATTTTTAAAATAAAAGACTTCCATGCTGATTACAAATGAAGTTTTAAACTGTTCATTCATTGGGTATTCTTTCTGCTTTGGCGGGCTGCAGGCACATCAGAACGGGCTGTTACAGAAGCTCCTTCAGGAAGACTCGGTGCATGACTACGACCTCATCATCATCGGCGGGGGCTCCGGGGGCCTCTCGTGTGCAAAGGTGTGGACTGGAAACCAAGCCCACACAGGACATTTTCTAAAAGTTAATCTTAATGTTGCGGCTGAAACTTTGATTATGATAACTTGTTTAATTTAGGGAAAAGACTGCTCTCTTGTAAAATGTAACTGTTGTCTGTTAAGGGTAGAAAAATGGAGGGCAAGAAAATGACAAGATTTTTATATATAGCCTTTTTTTTTGTAGGAAGCTGCCATTTTGGGAAAGAAAGTGATGGTGCTAGACTTTGTGGTTCCATCCCCACAAGGCGCGTCCTGGGGTAAGCGGCTCTGTCTGACGTGCTGTGCTTTGCCCAGGCCCACTGAGCCCCACCCCTCTCAGGAGTCTAAGCCAGCTGTTCTCCATGTGTGACAGTGTGATGCCATCGCGGAGAATGGTGCAGCCGTGACTGGTGCTCTGGCACTTCTGCCACACGGTGTTTTCTACCCACGAGTGTTCATATTTTTGCATTGTTGTGGTCCCAGTGTTTGTGCTGGGTCCTGGGTCTGCCTGAACACTTTCCTGTTCTGCACCCATCTGGAGCTGGGTTTGCTGGCTGTGGAGTCAGTGTGTTGTATCTGCTGAGTAAGGGCGGGAGCGAGGCGCAGCCTTGCTGCTTGCTCGTACAGTGCTCACTGTGGAATCGAACGTGCAGCTGTTGTGCTAGATGTTCTCTGTTTATTCTTCAGACACATTCTCCTTTCATCTCTGCCCCAGAGAACAGGTCAGTTGGCACCTTGTCCTCAGATTTCCAGCTGCGCATGGCCAGTAGTGGAGGGGAGAGGGGAGGAGAGAGAGAGGAGAGGAGCTGGTTCTCCTCCTGTGAAGGCCACCTTCAGGGCCCTGGTGGCTGTTCAGGTTCCTTGTCCCCCACACGGGGCTCCCAGTGCACCCTACAAGCCTTGTAATTCCTGTCTATATTCAGTTTCCCAGCCTGACTGTGTCTTATCTTGTCTTGAGCGGTGTACACTTATCTCTTTCCCCTACTTCTACCTTCTTCCTTTTTTTTCTCCTGCTTTCTCCCTTTCCTGCCCAGACACGACCCAGTCTATCAGGCAGATGTGATGTGAGCACAGTCAGGGAGGGAGTCCCTGGCTGCCTGGCAGGGCTGGCGCTGATGTGCTGTGCTAGCCAGCAGGTGGCTGTGGTGGCCTCTGACTGTGGGCCCTGACGCTGTGCCTCGACGCCTGGCAGGGTCTCGTCTCGCCTCACTAGTCTAAGGCAGCTCCCATCCCTTGTGCGTCAGATGCAAGCAAGAGGTTTGGCTCTGCCTCCAGAAAACTCTCCCTCTAACACCCATGGCTTTGCTCGTTGACTCCGCGATGCAGAGTTGTGTCTCACTGGGGGGCGGGGTGTTTCTCCACCACCATTCAACCTGGCCACGTCCATGTTTCAGTAGCATGATGCAGAATGAAAGCATGCACACAGCATCACAACTGCTCCTTCTCCCCAGGTCTTGGCGGCACTTGTGTCAACGTGGGCTGCATTCCTAAGAAGCTGATGCATCAGGCTGCTCTCCTGGGGCAGGCGCTCAACGACTCGAGGAAGTTCGGCTGGGAGTACTCTCAACAAGGTGAGAAGGACAGCCTGCTATACATACTTCATAGCCAAGTTTGAAACGCATTTGGTAAGCACTTGCCAGGAGCCTGGAGTGTCAGCCAGGCTCTGTGGCCCCTGCGCCAGGCTGAGGGTTGTCCATTTAGTATCCCAGCTAGGTGTGGATTGGTGATTCTCCATCATGGTGGCTGTGAGAATGTCTTGTGGGCTTTAAGAAGCCACCACAACTCATCTCTCCCCATGGTTCCCCTGCTGCAGGCGTGGACCAGGCCTCTCTAGAGTGTCTCGGGTGATTTCGAGGCTTGGCCAGGTGGCACAGGCCTTCTGGTCAGGTAGAAGAGAGAGGAAGGGTTGGGAGCTGGGGATGTGCAGCATGGGCAGGGCAGGCCTGCAGCCAGGCCTGGCAGGGTTCAGGATAGTGGGCTGGGGGTTCACTGTTCTTGTAGGCAGAGGAGAGTGCTAGCTCAAGCTGGCACGGCCTGGTTGTAGCTAGGACCAGGCCTTCCCACTGGCAGCGTGACTTCTAGACAGTCTTTTCACCGAGGAGATGCCCCTTGATGGCCCGCAGCTCGGAGTGCCGGCATGTGTGAGGTCCCCAGAGAACCCTCCTTGTCTCAAGTCCGCCTCTTGCATGGAAGCCCAGGCGAGGTGCTTCTGGTTAGTTAGTGACTCAGGTGGGTGCCAGCCAGGATGTTAGGAACCCTTAACGGCCCTCCTGGCACCCTCAAGGCAGTAAGACTGCAGTCTGAGGGTAGAGAAGACAAGCCATAGCAAGGAGTAAACCCTAGAGCCTTGGTGGTGAAGGTGGAGGTGGCTTGCCTATGTGGGCGACCCTCGCGTGCCATGACTCATACCAGCTGGTAACCAGGGGTTCCTCTTGTCTGCCCTTCAGTGTCTCACCTGCCTGGACTCCATGTTAGGGAGTCGGATGGGATGTCTCATGCCCACGGGCCTCACCTGGAAGTCACTTCATGTTCTTCACAGTCCTGTAGGGACCTGTGTAGGGCAGTGCTAGATCTTCCTGAATACACATCACAACAGCCCCCTGGATGTTAGGTAGACGTTATATATGAGGAACTTTGAGGAATCTCATTTCCTCCTGTGAGCACAGCTGAGATTCCTCAAAGCTGCCCATTGCAGAATGCTTTGAGTCAATGCTGGGATGAGGTGTGGAGACATCCTCAGTGGCTGGGAGTGGAGACCGCATGGTGCGAGAGTGCTTGCTAGCACGGGCCAGGCTCAGAGCTTATCCTCAGGCCCCTTCCTACCCGCAGAAGAAATAGTTACTCATTTGGGTAGCTCACCTTCATAAATCAGGAAGCAATGTAAAGGCCCAGGGTGCTGCCTTGTGGTAGAAGGCTTGCCTAGATTTGTGAGGCCCTGGGTTCCATCCCCAGCACCACAAAAGAGAAAGAGAACATGCACGCCCTGTCACCAAGGCCTCTCATACCCAGTGAGTGGCTGTGGGGTGTGTGGCCACGCTGGTGCTCACTGACTTGAGCCGTCTGTACTCTCACAGCCCAGGGGTGCAGGCTTGGTAGAGGGAGGGGGGCATCCAGGAGGTGCTCCATGATGAAGGCCACCCTCTTTGTTATGTGGTGGGCATCAGCTACTGGAGAGGTCTGCTCTCCTGCACGGCCTTTCCCGTGATGCTTGTATTCTCTCTTCTTACAGAGCCCTGGTGCTTGCAGGGCCTTGTTGTATGAAGTGGAAATAGGTATAAGTTCTTTCTGTCCACTTTCTGGGTTTATAAAGCAATAGGTAATATAGCTAATATGTGGCTATATGCAAGTTGCCATTATAAGTAAAAGTCCACAGGTGTGGTCATCCACATGGACAGTCCAGCACTGTCTTCCAGGGCAGGAGGATCATGCGTTTGAGGCCAGTATGGGCTATGTTGAGATACTGTCTCAAAGATAAATATGATGCACTTCACACCCGTGCCTGCTTCTGTTTTTCAGTGAAGCACAACTGGGAGACCATGACACAAGCGATCCAGAGCCACATCGGCTCTCTGAACTGGGGCTACAGGCTGTCCTTGAGGGAGAAAGGCGTGACCTACGTCAATTCCTATGGAGAATTTGTTGAGCCTCATAAAATAAAGGTGTTGTCAGATGCCCTGTCCTGTCCATGCTGCACATCAAGGATGGGGGCCAGCATCCACGCACGCATGCACACACATGCACACAGCACAGACAGCAGGGCGCACACATGGCTTCACATCCATCTGCATTTCTCCCATTGTTAATTACCCATATGTGGGCTAAATTGAAGAAATTGCATTTTAAAGACCTCTTGAATAGTTTAAAAGACTAAAAGATTTAGCATTTTAGCTGTGGAATCCTTTTTTTTTTTTTGTCCTGGGACTTGAACTCAGGGCCTAGGCTCTGCCCCTGAAATTTTCAGCTCAAGCTAGTGCTCTATCTCTTGAGCCACAGCTCTATTCCATACTTCTGGGTAGTTAACTGGAGATAAGAGTCTCATGGGCTTTCTTGCCCATGCTGGCTTCAAACTGTGGTCCTCAGATCTCAATTTCCTGAGTAGCTAAGATTACATGCATGAGCCACTCATTCCCAGTTGGAATCCTTTTGTATAGTGAAATGTTAAATATAACTCCAAAGTGTACTGTTCATAAGATCCTGGATAAAGTATATCAGAATTAATATATTACTGCTTATGATATTTATATGTTATCAAATCAGTACTGTAAGAACAATGAGATCATTTTGATGAACACAGAATTTTTAAGATAGAATTATGAAAGACAGTCAACTATTATCCGCAGAACTTAGTGCTTTGCTCTGGGAGATCATGTAAGATAATCTGGATATGATTCTGATTACTCTGCATCAACTGTTAGCTCACTGAGGTGGTCATTTAGAGTGCTCCTCTAAAGCTATGCATGGGCAATTTGACTTACATTATTCACAAGAAAGACTGTAAAATACAAGTTTTATTTCTCACATTGCAGTGTGCCTGGCGCAGGTGGTTGAATAGCCAGCCATTCCCCAACTGAGTCTGCCCCTCCTGAGGGCCTCAGCAATATCAGCCTCTCTTCAGTGGCTCAGACCTTGAGCTCTTCCCCTCTGCCTGTGGCCGGCACTTCTGGTGTGTCTCAGGACTCCTGAGCAGGCCTGTGCCCCTCCTCTGTCTGACTGCTCATGCCAGCCCATAGGTTTGAATACTTTATATGAAGATGTGCTCTGAATAATCTCTGTAATTACAAACAATCCACAACCACAGCTGACTCTCCATGAGAAGGCCTCCACTTTGGCTCTTGTTTGTTTCATTTCACCACTGACACATCCATGTACTATTTGCTTCAGGCCACTTGACAGCCCCCCAGCCCAGCTCCTTGCAGGCCAGGTGCCTTTGGGCGCTGCTCACTCTTTCCGGCTCCATTCCTCTTGGTCATCTCACTCCACTCATCTCTGGTTTGAATATATGCTGACCTTTCGCTCTGCTACCCCAGAGCTACCATTTTGAATGCTACCATTTTGTAACAATCTCTGCTTCCGTGTGCTGCACTGTTGTTTTTGCACACCTGTTACTCTGTTGAATTAGAAACCCTGTTAAGTATGGATAGAATGAAGTTTTTCCCTTATGTCTGATACTCTATAATATTAACTGAGTAAGTGAAAATTGCTTTCCTTTTTTCAAGGCAACCAATAAAAAAGGACAGGAAACGTATCATACTGCCTCAAAATTTGTCATAGCAACAGGTGAAAGGCCACGCTACTTAGGAATCCCAGGAGATAAAGAATACTGTATTACTAGGTAAGGTTAAGTACTCCATTCTGACTTTAATCAACAGCATTGCCTTTATATGTCTTCAATGTATTTACTCCCTTATTCCACAAAAGCTTGGATTGATCACACTAAATGCTAAGTAATGAAGCAAAGATGAAATAAAATTAGATGAATAATAAGAGTGGGAAGATTTATGTACAAAACTATGCTCTGTCTGGGTAATTGCTAGAAAGGACCTGAGAATTTGCTTCTAAACCTCCTGCAGGCCCACGAGCTTCAGGGTGTAGGGTCCAACCGAAGGCCATTAAAACTGGAGCCCAGTAACATTTTGGTTGCATGGCCCAGGCATTCTTTCTTTTTCTCTTTCAGTGACGATCTCTTTTCTCTCTCCTACTGCCCTGGGAAGACCTTGGTGGTGGGCGCCTCCTATGTCGCTCTGGAGTGTGCTGGATTCCTCGCTGGTTTCAGCTTGGATGTTACAGTCATGGTGCGCTCAATCCTTCTTCGTGGCTTTGATCAAGAAATGGCAGAGAAAGTGGGTGCCTCCGATAAACCACCAGGAAACCGGAAGTGGTGCCTCGACCGACGCGGCACGGGGCAGCAGCGCCCAAGCGCGGGTAGAGAGGTCTGCAGCCCGCCGCCCCGCGCCGCTCCGGGCGGGGGAGGCCGGACACACGCGGCGGCTCGAGGCGCTCCTCTTCCACGCTGGGTTTTATTTTGAATGATAAAATATTCTGGAATTATCTAGACACCATGCTTGCACAACATCGTAGATATGCTAAAACCACTTACGTGTTTTTTAAATAAGTTTTTTTAAATTGTGAAAATACCATACAGAGATGCTACAATCACATGAGCAAGGTAATGAGTACATTTCTTATCAAGCATTATTGCCTCCTCCTCCTTTGTTATAGTTGTTTTGTTTTTTGTTGGGACTTGAACTCAGGGCCTGGGTGCTGTCCCTGAGCTCTTTGGCTAATGGCTAGGACTCTACCAGTTTGAGCCATAGCTTCACCTCTGGTTTATGAGTAGTTAATTGGAGATCAGAGTCTCACAGGGACCTTTGCTGCCCAGACTGACCTTGAATCACAATCCTCAGATCTCAGCCCCCTGAGTCGCTAAGATTACAAGGGTGAGCTACCAGATTCTGGCTGCTACTGAAATTTTATACTCTGAAAGGATGAATTTTATGGTCCATAGTTATATCCCAATAATGGTACTATTAAAAAATATATAGTCCTTGGAGGAGGGAGACAAGATGGCGGAGGAGAAGCTGGAATCTGAACAAGCTCTCGCATAGAAAGCAGTTTTAGAGTTCCAGTAAGAGTCCTAAGCCAGAGAAACACACCAAGTGTGCCATCACAGGACAGAGAGTTAGACAAGTGAGGGAAAGCCAAGGCAAGAATACACATCTGAG
>NW_012267369.1:137870-146996 GCF_000151885.1 Dipodomys ordii | reverse complement strand
GCTCTTCTCTGTTCTGAAATTCTTTTCTTCTCTTTCTTTTTTTGTTATTTCTCACCTCTGGTTTTTCTCTGAGTGTTCGTCTTTTTGTTGTTGTCGGTCTCTTGGGGAGATTAAGCGTTGGAACTCGAACTCTCTTTTTGGTTGGAGAGAGCTGTGGCGGTTCCCTACTGCCCCGTCGCCATCTTGGTCCCCCCTCTCTATCACTCTTTGAAACTACCTTTCAAGAAATGTAGTGGTCACACATTTCTGTCCTCATTTTATTCTGTGCCTCCTGGCAGCTCATGAGGACACTTGCACACTCCATCATTCACATATAAGTATACTCACACACATGTAAACTCTCACATGTAAGTATGCTATGAAGGTGCACTCACAATGTAGATCCTCATGCACACATAGGTATGCTCACACACATACGTCTTTGGATGCATTTGTTTTCTGTCACCATAAATAGAATCATGACATGATTTATCCTTACTAGATCCAACAGTTGGAGAAGGGTTCACCTGGAAAGCTGAAAGTATTGGCGAAATCCACTGAAGGACCAGAGACCATCGAAGGAGTATATAACACAGTGAGTTTTTGTTTTATAAGCAGTATGTGAATGAACACACTCAGAAATTAGCAGAAATTGAACCTACAGAACCTCCATACTGTGATGAATGTTTATTCTTTGGGAGAGTATATAGATAGGGAGAAGAGCTCTTAGTGGTTTCATAAAGAATACCATGAGGTCATCGGATGACCTCCATTAAGCCAGTTTGTTCCTCTTAGAGTAGAGCTGGGGGTTGGGAGACTGCCAGTTGAACCACACTCCTAATCCCATGGGGAGAAGCTGGACTTCCTCCTTGCCACTGAAGTGTTCATGCAATTCTGAAAGAATGCGGGCTTTGGCTCCAGTTGCACAAATGCCAATGCAGAAACACAAGAAATAGGAAAAAGCAAAAGTCAGTAGTTCCACAAAAATGGACATTCAATACTGAAGTAAATGAAACCCCAAAGCACTCAAAAGAACAATAATAGGAATGATCTAGGTCAAAAATGACACAATTAAGCACTTAAATTCATTGAAAAAACTGCATTTTTCCATTTGTAAAGTTTATAAATAAACAATGGAATGAAATAAGATAATGGAAGATGTGAAAGAGAATTTCTGGGGGAAAAATTAAAATTTAGAATGAAAAGCTTAACAAGTCAAATAAAATTCAGTTGAAATCCTTATCAATAGACTAGAATAAATAAAAGACTATGGGGGCATGAAGAAAAGGTAGATGAATTATAGTGTTCAGATACCATTAAGAAAACCAGAAAAGTACAAATGGAACATATAACTAGACCATTACTGAAAGACATAACTTACAAGTTATAAGCATAAAAGATGGTGTAGTCAACAGAATACTAGTAGAAAACCCAAATCTTGAGAAGAGATGGTTATTCAGGAATAGAGACTGGAGTACCAGACAAGGCCAGGCAGAACCTGGTCTGAACATTCAATGTTTTTTGTTCTGTATTTTCAATCTTAAGACAGCCCCATAACATTGGGCATACAGAATAAAGAATATTGAAAGCTGCAAAAAGGAAGCACAAGATGCCTATATCCCAGTAGAAACTCTAAAAGGGATGAGGGCAGGAAATGATGTTTCAAGCCTTGAAAGAAAATAACTGCCAGTCTAGATTACTGTATCCAGATTAGTGAATGAGACACTAAACCTTACATGATAAAAACGGGAGCAATTCATGAGCATGAGCCACACTACAGATGATATTTCAAAGAAGCCTACCACAGAAGAAGAGAAATACAACCATGAGAATGTGGGGGAGAACAAATCTCGGTAGAAGAACAAGCAACTAAGTACCAGGGATGAATCAGGAATTAGTATAGTTCAATACTAACTCTGAGTGCTAATAGTCTCAGTTCTCCAAATAAAAGACATAGACAGGAGGATTGGATATTTTTAAAAAGGCTGGGCACTGGTGGCTCATGCTTGTAATTCTAGCTACTCGAGAAGCTGAGATCTGAGGATTTCAGTTTGAAGCCAACCGAGGCAGAAAAGTCTGTGAAATCTTTTTTTTTTTTTTTCCCCGGTCTTGTGGCCTGAACTCTGGGCCTGGACGCTGTCCCTCAGCCCTTCAGCTCAAGGTGAGCGCTCTGCCACTTGAGCCACAGCACCACTTCTGGCTTTTTCTGTGTATGTGGTGCTAAGGAATTGAACCCAGGGCCTCATGCATGCAAGGCAAGCACTCTACGACTGAGCCACCTTCCCAGCCCAGTCTGTGAAATCTTTATCTCCAATTAACTACTAAAAAGCTGGAAGTAGAGCTGTTGTTCAAGTGGTAGAACACACACACACAAGACCCAATCCCTTGTTGCCTACAAGAAATGTACCTTACTGGCAAAGACAGACTAAAAGTGAAAGGATGAAAAAAGATGCTCCAAGAAAAGGGAATTCAAGAGAAAGCAAGAGTGGCTATATGTATATACTGTATACATATGCTCACGTAGTTAAAAACTGAACATGTGGGTGTGGAGCCTCAAGTTATAGTCCTAGCTCCCTGGGATGTGGAGATCTTGGTTCCATGATAGCTCAGGCAAAAACAAGTTCACAAGACCGCACCTCTACCGATGGCTGGGAGAAGTGGCATGCACTTATTTTCTCAGCTGGGGGGCAGCACATGGGGCTGGACACATGCTGTCATCCTCAGCACAAGTAAGCTGTCCTAGGGAACACCTGTGTGCACTGTGCTCAAGACATGCCTGTGTGGCTTCATACCTCTGCTTATAGTCACTTGCACTTGAGCTTAGCCCTTCAACGCATAGGTTTTGAGGGACACACAGGCTCACGTGGACTTCTATCATAAACCTTTGGAGGAGTGTTCACCTAAGCTGACAAACATGCTGGTACAGGTTGCTTATAATACTTATGGCCAGCCCTTTAGCAACAGAAAGTATCTATAGTGCTGTCCCTTATTTCTCTATTTTTTAAATTTCTTCCTAAACATAGGTTTTGTTAGCAATTGGTCGTGACTCATGTACAAAGAAAGTAGGCTTGGAGAAGATTGGTGTCAGAATCAACGAGAAGTAAGTGTGTGAATGAGCACAGGGCTGTGGTGGGTGGACACACTGCACACTGCACTGCAAAGCACAGCTTTGTCACACCTCCTCTTAGGTTGCTCAGTTAGAAGATATAAAATGTTCAGGCTTTAAATTCTCCTTGTAGTCAGGACTATGCCAACTCTGTACTCTGGTTTTTTCAGTCAGTCACGCTTACTATGTGCCTTAAAGAGTACATGTATCTGACAGCTGTTTAAATACAGATTAAATATATTTGTGGAAATATATGATGCAGTGTCTGTAAGAATGAATTCTGATGGTACTGACTAATGAAAAAGAGCCTGAAGATCCAGTGGGACATGGGAAGAGCTGGTGGTGAGCCTTGGCACCCAGAAGTGTGCGTGCTGGACCACAGAGGCACTGCCTTTTGGAATGATGGAAACCCTGGTTATTTTAAGGTGTTGATCTTAAATTAATAGAGATTACTGTTAGCCCGAGGTATGTGAGTTCTCAAATGAAGGAGGGCTTTCCGTTGTGTAGTTCTTCATATGGAATGCTACCAGTCAGCAGTACCGTTAGTCACAGATTTCCTTTCCTTGTCACACACAACCAGGAGTGGTAAGATACCAGTGAATGATGTGGAGCAGACCACTGTGCCCTATGTCTATGCTGTTGGGGATGTCCTGGAGGGCAGGCCGCAGCTCACTCCAGTAGCCATTCAGGCAGGCAAGCTGCTGGCTCGGAGACTCTTTGGGACCTCTCTGGAAAAGGTAACATTATTCCAGGTGCTAATGGTGTCCTTGTTCTCTGTGAAGCTGGAACCTTGTGCGCTTCTCCCCTGGCCCTGAGGTAATATCTGGACGTTGAGACTGAACACAGCAGCACAAGTAATGCTTATGCAATCACTTTCCAAGTGAAGGTTTCCCAGAGATGGATTTGCAGCTGGCTCACTGTTGAGTAGTTACTTTACACAAATATGGCTGAGTTTCTCTCTGTCCAACATGGTGCACTGATTTCATTAAGACCACCATGGTCCGGCCCTACAGCTTACCAGTTTGTTGGTGGTCATGAGTCAGACAGCATGATGAATAGTAAGGCAGAAATGAGTATGTGCCATAAGCCAGTTGCTTTTGGGCCATGGGGAGGACACTGCGCTGTCACTGCAAAAGGATGGGGAAAGGCTTCCTCTGTACATGCAGAAGGGCCCTCAGCGTGGCCAGGGGCTTCAGTGCCTGCTTGGGGAGACTTGGTCAGACCTCTGTCACCACTGCTAGGCCAGTGCTGTGGGTCCAGTGGTTTGCAGTGTTCATATTCTTTGTGTTCTTGGGATAGGCTTTGTAGGATGAGCAGATCAACATTAGGGTAGCAAGGATTTTTCTGAAGGTCAGTGGTCCAGGTAAGGGCATGGAGTCTGCAACATATGGTTTGTCTGAGGACTGTGGTCACCTCGTGGCAGTCTCCCAGTGCAGACGAGAACATGGGATGTGTGCTGTGGGCATTGCTAGCAGGGCCAGGCATGTCACAGGAAGGGAGGGCTGAGAACCGTGATGTAGGTGGTATGTTGAGGAGTTTGTACACAGAGTAGGCAGGAGTGGGCGGGAAGCTGTCCCGGTGTGAGGAGCTGGCAAAGACCTTACTTCTCCCAAGTTTTCCTTTAGACGCAGGAAGGGTGGTAAAACCTCTGCCCGTATTAACCCAGTGACTAGTCTGCCATTTCTGCTCACTCCTTTTCTGATACATGTGAACATAGATATTGTGCATGTACTCTTTCCTCTTCTTTTGGCTGAGCTTTTTGAAATGGCGACATCAATGGTGCCTTGCCCGCCCCTTGTACTTTTTTTTTTTTTTTTGGTCATGGGGCCTGGGTGCTGTACCACAGATATTCAGCTCAAGGCAAGCGCTCTACTGCTTGAGCCACAGTGCCACTTGCAGTTTTCTGTTGGTTTATTGGAGATAAGAATCTCATGGACTTTCCTGCCCAGGCTGGCTTTGAATCGAGATCCTCAAATCTCAGCCTCCTGAGTAGCTAGGATTACAGGTGTGAGCCACCAGCACCTGACTTGCCCCTTGTACTTCTGTCTGTGAGTAAAAGCTCACTGCATCATATGGCACCTGAGAAGGACAGCCATGTCTCTCTCCATGGAGAGAGACAGACAGACAGACAGAGAGACAGTGTGTGTGTGTGTGTGTGTTGGTTCACCTGCCACCATTGCCACTTAACAACCTTCTAAGTCCCTTTAAATCTGATAGTCCTACTACCTTTTGTAAATGTTTGTAATAGTTTTTTTCAGAAACACTGTCACAAAATAGGAGAATGTGATTTGTTGTCTTCCAGTGTGATTACACGAATGTTCCCACCACAGTGTTTACCCCTCTGGAGTATGGCTGCTGTGGACTATCTGAGGAGAGAGCTATTGAAGTTTACAAAAAGGAGAACATGGAGGTAAGATCCTGTGCCTTGTTTGCCTCTTGAGCTCTTCCCTTTAACCCCCCCTCCTCTTGCAGCCCTTTCTGTCTGGTCATTTTGTAAGTTGCTATAATGGCTACATTATAGAAGATGACATTTCTATTTCAGGAGAATTCAAATTAATCTTTTGTGCAAAATAATTAAAGAACTCCAACTGGGGAGAGGGTCTACAAGTGGGGATTTAGAAGCAACAAGTCTGCAAGGCTCTGAGTTCAAGACCCAGTGCTGGCACACACAAAAAGAAGAACATATCCTTATATTAAAGAACTGAATCTGAAGACTGAAGTAACAGTTCCAGGAGAGATTGGTGGAGCACAACTATCAGTCTGTCTCTGTGATTGGTCTTTGGGAATGTAGGCAGAGAACCTCCTCAGACCTCTCTTGGCAGTGTTCAGTGCCAAACACAACAAATGATGTCTGTTGACTTTTGACATGCATTGGTACCCAAGTTCAAGTCCTTGCGCTGCCCAAAGGAGCAACAGCCGCCCTGCCCTTGCCTTCTAGGTGTATCACACTTGTTTTCTAGGTGTATCATCCTTGTCTTTTAGGTGTATCACAATTGTCTTCTAGGTGTATCACACTTTGTTCTGGCCCCTGGAGTGGACAGTAGCTGGCAGGGAAAACAGCGCCTGTTACGCAAAGATAATCTGCAACAAATGTGACCACGTACGTAGCCAGCCTGGCACTCTCACTTATAGGGCTGGGGTTGAACACAGTGGGTTCCACCATGGAGCCCACCCCTCCCCCCAAGGGCTGGCATTTAAAAGCAGAGATTTGTTCCTAGCAAGAGGGCTTTAGTCTCTTTAGAGCCACGCTTTAGGACAAGAGTTCTCAGAGCCATGGCAGAGGTGGACGCCAGTGCTCTGGGGCTTCTCCTGGGCTTGCTGTGCATTAGGCTTGTCAGTATAGAGCGAACCTTTTGGTAGTTACCTGTGCATCCCAGGCCACGGTGGCCTGGGGACTGTTGCTGCCTGAGGTCAGCTGGCCCATGGCCCTTCCAGTACTGTCATCACTATTGAAGATGAACAAGGCCCGAAGCTGATGAGAAAGTACCAGTGAGTTGTGAGCCTGTAGCATACTGTGACCCTAGAAATGCATATTCTCTCGCGTCCTATCACCCAGCTCTGCGCTCGCATCCGCCGGCATCCCCACACACAGACTAGGGTGCTGGCTTCCTGGTCACTGCTTTGTGTGCGGAGCCAGGCACAACTCCCTGCCGTGGCTGGCTGCCTTTTTAGTGCGGCTGGGACCTTAGAATGATGGCACTGTTGGAGTCGAATCCACCTCTGCTGTGGCGGTGCTCAGCATTATCTCAGCATCATTCAGACATTTACATTAGACGGATGGATTCCTCTGTGCTGAGTAAATGGCTTGTTCTAGTAAATTGGAGTGCAAATTAGCACTAGGTGAGCATTTCCTGGTTCATTTAGTAGAGTTTTAGAGTCTGCTTCCATGGAACGTTCTCTTCTTACCTCAGCAAAGCACTAAGAGCTGTTTTAGGGGGTATTGTGAACCTGAGGCCAACCCCGAACCTCTGTGTCCTCCTGTTCTCTTTGTATCAAGGATCGCATCGTAGGACTTCATGTTCTTGGACCGAATGCTGGTGAGATCACCCAGGGGTTTGCAGCCGCCATGAAGTGTGGGCTCACGAAACAGCTGCTCAGTGACACCATCGGGATCCACCCCACATGTGGGGAGGTAAGGGGTAGGAGGCCATGCGGTTGCTTATAGCTGGTGTTGTTTGCAAACCTATTTGAAAGCAGGTTATCAGAGATTTGTAGAGTAGCGTGTATGTCTCTCTCTCTCTTTCTCTCTCTCTCTCTTTTGTCGGTTGTGGGGCTGGAACTCTGGGCCTGGGTGCTGTCCCTCAGCTCTTCAGCTCAAGGCAAGCTCTCTCAACTTGAGCCACAGCACCACTTCCGGTTTTCTAGTGGTTTATTGGAGATAAGCGTCTCACAGACTTTCCTGCCCGTGCTGGCTTTGAACTGTGTTCCTCAGATCTCAGCCTCCTGAGTAGCTAGGATGACAGGCATGAGCCACTGGCGCCTGGCTACGTGAGTGTCTCTTAAAGCAGCAGTGGTGGTCATGTCTCCGTGTGTTCACTGTACGTTCTTCCTTTGAGCAGGTATTCACAACTCTGGAAATTACAAAGTCATCGGGCCTAGACATCACCCAGAAGGGCTGCTGAGGCTAGCCCGCTGCTGCCGGCCCTCCTTCCCTTCTCCACTCTCTGAAGACCAGATGCCCTGTGCCCTGGACACTGTGGGCACAGAGTCTGACAGAGATGAGAAGAGGACAGGAGACGGCAGCAGCGGCCCAGCCCTGGCTGACGGCAAGCAGCAGGAGGACTGCGCCCTTGACGCCCTGGCCCCGAACCTGCACCCAGGTGAGCCGCGGCCGACTCTTGCACGTCAGACCTGAACTCCTCCAAGCCCTTAGGATGGACAGTTAGCCACATTGCCTTTTGTCCCTGCGGGAGTCCCTGCGCTCTCTCTTTGCATGTCCCTGGAGATACTCTGGTGGAACTGACAGTCATGGAGCAACTTCCCAGCATCTGGGCCTGGCCCATGCCAGTCCATGGCTTCTGGGAGACACACTCGCCACTGCAAGAACACCGTGTGCTCCGCATGGGCTCTAGTCAACTGTAGAATGCAGCCTTGCAGTGCATTTCACCTGCTGTCAGTGTCCCGACTTGGGCCCGCCAGATGCCTGTGCTGGAGCCTTGAAGCCCTTGCCTGCCTGAGTGTTGCTGGCGGGAGGCGCTCCGGTCAGAGAAGCTCCTTTCACCTTGACCTCAGGGTACATTAAAAAGTTTTCAGTACCATACTGTGAGCCGCTCTGTGGAGTCAAGTCAGCAGAGGAGCAGGGGCACTGGTTTCCAGGGCCCGGGGGAGGGGCCTCGCTGGTTCTCTTGGGAACCTGGGCATCCCGGACTGGGGCTTTCCCAGGAGCCCTTGCTCTGGTGGCACTCGAGCTGGCTCACTCAGCCCAATGCAGAGTCCTGCCGTCAGAATCCCTAGGCATAAAACATTTAAACTAGCAAGCACCCGCGGAACACCACGGCCATGGTGTCCGGCCGCCCTCTCGGGAGCCCACACGGATACAGCAGGTTGGATGGTGGTGGTGGGGGGGGTGGATGGAGCAGGGGTGGATGGGGGGGTGGATGGAGCAGGGATGGGTGAAGGAGGGGAGGTGGATGGGGGGTCGGGGGTGGAGCGGGGTGGGGCCAGGAGGAATCTGGCTGGGGATGCTGGTGGTGAGTGGCCTCCTTCTGTGGGGGAAGGAGGATGGGTGTGACTAGCAGGGAGGGCCCTGGGTGGGGAGGGCAGGGGCCGGGTGGGACGCGGAGCGGAGCAGTCTGAGGCCCCGGACACGTTCTGTGGATTCAGTAAAGCGTGAACGCCGTGCTACCCAGCGGCCCCTGGCGCACACAGGCCGGCTCTCCCGAGCCCCCATCCAAGGGGCCCAGGATGTCCCGTCCCGGAGACCCTCTGGCTGCGTGGAGAGGGCGCCCTGGGCCGGGATGCGGGCCAGCTCCCGCCCGCGGGGGGCCTCCCCGTCTCAGCCGTGAGCACCGCGTGCGGCGTCTGCCCCGCGCTTGCTGGTG
>NW_012267369.1:136696-137387 GCF_000151885.1 Dipodomys ordii | reverse complement strand
GGGCTGTGGGCCTGCGGGAGACCCCGCCTTCCCGGCGCCTCCCTCGGCCCCCTGCCCTCCCTCCGGCCCTCCCCCGGCGGCGGGCTCTGGGGACTCAGCAGGCCGGTCCAGAGTGGCTGCCCTTCTGCCTCGGAGGTCCTCGGCCCGTGGCCGTGGGCCTGGTCTTAGCTGTGTTTGTTTGCGTCGTGTGCTCGGCCGGGTTCCTGGCTGCGACAGCAGCCGTCCGGCTCCCACACATGCGCACTCGGGCCCACGGTGGCCGTGGGGCTCCCACGCATGCGCACCCGGGTCCACAGCGGCCGTGAGGCTCCCACGCCTGCGCCTCCAGGCCCGGGCGGCTCTCACGCGTGCACGCCCCATCCCCACGGCGGGCCACATTTTCGAATTTTGGAAGAAAACAGGACGGTCACCGCGGTTCATCGTGAAGGGCGAGGGGATCTCGGGACGTCGCACCGCACCGGCCTGGGCACGCGGGGCGGGGCCGGTCCGCAGGGCGCCCCAGCTCGGCCGTGCTCCGCCCCAGCCCAGCTCTTCCCGCTGCCCTTCATCCGCCCCCGGGCCGCGGGCCCCGCAAGCGCCTCGGTAAGAGCGGCCGCGTTTCGGGTCTGGGCTGGAGTTTTTGGAGAAGGGCGGACGCCCTCTCCCGGGCGCTCACGCCCGCCCCGCGCGCCTCCCACAGCCCGGACCATAG
>NW_012267369.1:130016-136455 GCF_000151885.1 Dipodomys ordii | reverse complement strand
TTCGTGGTCCGCGGGCGCGGGCGCGTCCCAGCGTCTCCCCCGGCTGCAGAGCGCGTGTCTGGCCTTTTCAGGGAAAGGTTTCGGTCCGCTGGTTCCGGGCCGGGGTGCCGGCCCTCCGCGACGGTGAGGCGCCCGGAGCTGCCCGGCCTGCGCCCCGCGTCACCCGCTCACCCTCGCCTGACGTGCGGCTCGCGGATGTTTCGCCTTGGAATTCCAGTTTAACTCCGTCGGGTCGCATGGAACGTCAGGAGTTGGCTCAGGCTTTCCCGCGGAGCAAGTCCGCGCCGGCTTGGCTGCGCTGCGCGGGGCAAGGCCGCGGAGGCCCGGGAGCCCTGGGCGCCGCGAAGGCCGGAGCCCGGAGCCTGGTCGTCAGAGTTGGATCCAAGGCTCCTCTGACATGGTGCGGTGCCCGCCGGGTGTTAGGATCTACTTTCTTGGAAGGCCGCTTCCCAGCCTTCCCCCCTCATCCTCTGGCCATCTTTGTTTCTAAAAATGTGTCCGTTTCTGGTAGGTTTTCCTTCTTTTGGGAGTAGAGGTTTTGAAAATAGTCCTTGATAATCATTTGGATGTTTGATGTAATATTTCCTGCGGCATGTCTGATTTTATTGACTTGAATCTCATCTCTTCTTTGTTAATCTTGCCAGTGGCCTGTCAATTTTTATTAATTTTTTTCATCCCCAGCTTTTTATTTCATTGACTATGTAGTTTTTTAGTTTCAATTTAATTGATTTTTGCCCTAATCATTGCGCTCTCTCTCACACTGTCTAGTAGTTTTAGGTTGATTTGTTCTTGATTTTCTAGCAGTTTTCGTTGCATCATGAGGCTATTTTTCTGTTTTCCTCATGTGTGCTCTGCATCTGTAAACTTTCCCCGCAGCCTGCTTTTGCTGTATCCGAGGTTCCATTGTAACATGTTCACTCGCATCGAAATGTAAGAAGTTTCTAACTTATTCCATGACCCAGGTGTTATTCATTGGAGTGTTATTCAGTCTCCATGTCTTTGGGTGATTGCTGTAATACGTTTTGCTGTTGAGAACTAGCTTGATTCCACTGTGGTCAGGTAGGATGCAGGGAGTTATCTCAATCCTCTTGTTAGGTTCTTTGTGTGTCCTATGATAGAATCAAGTTTGTTGAATGTTCCACAGGCTGCTGAGAATAATGTGAATTGGGTTGTTGTTGGTTGGAATACTTTTAGATGGCTAAGTCCATTTGGGTTGTGGTGTCATTTATTTTAGTGTTGTCTTATCTTTTGGTTAGTTGACCTGTCCTTTAGTGAAAGTGGGGTATTAAAATCTCCCACTGTTATTGTGTTGGGGTCCATCCCGTTCTATGTGTCCGAAGGTATTTGTTTAACTTTTTCAGGTGCTCTATTATTTGGTGCATAGCTATTGACCACTGTGATTTCCTCTTCATGGAACATTCCCTTTATTACTATGCATTGACCTTTCTTGAAATGACACAAAGAAGGTCATTAAAATACTCATTTAATGTAAAGTCTATTTTGTCAGCTAACAATATGGCTACTCCCATCTTCTTGCAGAATGTATTATGAAAGATCTTTTTCTCCATACAGTCACTCAGAATTTGTTTTTTATCTTTGACTGTTAGATGGGACTCTTGGAGACAACAAATGGATGGCTCTTGTTTTTTCATCCAATCTGCTCTTCTTTTTCTTTTAATTGGGGAATTGAGTCTGTTAATGTTTAGAGTTATTATGAAGAGATGTGTCATATTTCCTGCCATTTTCTTGATATCCTGTATTTGCTTCTTTCCCCTTCCTGTGCTTATTAAACTAGTCTTCTAGTTACTTTTGTCCAGTGTGTTTCCTTGATTTTGTTTTTGTTTTTTCTTTCAGACTGTATGCTTCCCATTAGTATTCTTTGTAATGCTGGTTTAGTGTTCATGAGCTCCTTTAATTTTGTCATGGAAGGTTTTAGTTTCACAGTAAAGTTTAAATGCTATCTTTTCTGGGTGCACCAGTTTGGGTTGGCAGTTGCTGATCTTCAGAACTTTAATTGTACCACTCCAGGCTCTCCTTGCATTGAGAGTTTGTGTGGAGAGTTCTGCAGTGATTCTGACCTTTCCATTGTGACATTGCTCTTTTAATTCCTTATTTTTTTAATGCAGTGTTTTCACTATAATGTGTGTAGAAGTATTTCTTCTTGAATCCTGTGTACTAGAACTCTGTATGCTTCTATCAGGTAGGTGAGATTTTCTCAATATTGGGGAAATTTTCTGTTATTAGTTTATCGAATAGGTTTTTCAAGTGCCTTTAGTTTTCAATTCTTTGCCCTCATCAATCCCAACTATGCATAAATTCGACCTTTTGGCTGAGTCTTCCAATCCTTAGATTTCCTTTTGCTATGTTCTGAATGTTCTTTCCATGCTTGTGTTTTGTTTTTGCTTTAATTCCTCTGTTTTATCCTCAACTCCAGATGCTCTGTTTTCCACTTATTCTGTTGCGGAGGCATTCAACTGTGATTTGCAATAAGGAAATTGAACCTTTTATGATTCCAAGTTCTTTGTTGAGATCATTTCTCATAGTGTTAATTTCGTCTTTTTTTTCTTTTTCTTTCTTTTTTCTTTTTGTTGGTCGTTGGGGCTGAACTCTGGGCCTGGGCGCTGTCCCTCAGCTCTTCAGCTCAAGGCGAGCACCCTACCACTTGAGTCACAGTGCCACTTAGGGCTTTTTTCTGCTTATGTGGTGCTGAGGAATTGGACCCGGGGCCTCATGCATGCGAGGCAAGCGCTCTACTACGGAGCCACCTTCCCAGCCCAGTTTTGTCTTTTAATGAGGTATGTGGCTTTTGTATTGCCCCCTTTTTTTGAGCGACTTGTATTTTCTTTGTCATTTCCTCCTTTCATTCTGTTTGCTTTTGGATATCTCATTTTCTCTTCGACCAGTTCTCTCATCATTTCTTTGATGGTTCTTTTGTCCTCCATCTCTTCTTCACTCTCACCCGGTTTCTTCCTTGGATTGTTGGCTTTTGGATTTGGTTCGTTGTTGTCTTGGTTGTTGATGAGTTTTGTAATCTTCTGTTGTGACGTATGCATTTGGGTTCAGGGGCTGTGGAGGTCGTCGGGTTGTAAAGTGTGGTGGTGGAGTGACTCACTGGATGGATCTGTCAGACTTAGCGTCTGGCAGTCTTCAGCTCGGGGTGGTGCTGATAGCGTAATGTGTCCTGCTCAGTGGTTGGGGCTGTGTGATGTGGGGTCAATCTGGTGTTCTGGCCTAGGTTTGGGCCCGGTGGCATGTTCCCCGTATGTAGTGCACAGCAGTCTGGTGTCTTTGTCTGGTTCTTTATCCAGGGTAGGTGGATCCCCACTAGTCCAGTGGGATCTCGTTCTGTCCCCTGGCCAGTCCTGGACTGGTGTCTATTTCCAGAGGGGCTGGAGGCAGTATTCCAGCACCTGGATCTCATTTGAGCCCTGTGGGAGGTGCAGGTTCCCACTCTGCTGTAATGAGAGGTTATCTCCCCGCCCCACAAGTCCTGGACTGGGACAGGAATGGGCATCAGAGGGAGTGGGCTCCCACAGGGTGGTGCAGGAGATTGTCCCCACCGGAATCCCGGGCTGGTATTTACTTCCCCCAGACTGGAACGCTCTTGGCCCTGGACTGTCCAACACCTGGAGGGTGGCTCACGAGGGTGAACCGGCTCAAGTTCGGCTCTCAGGCTGCCAGGCTGTCCTCAGGCTGGCACAGGCTTGGTCAGGCCTGGGGTGGGGGTGGGAGTGGCTAGATCCAGGCCTCTGGGGTGGGGGTGACCTTCCTCTAGGCACAGGGAGATTGGCCCACCTTCTTTTAGGTTTCTCTGCTGCAGCAGGGCTGTGGAGGGTGCAGTCCTTGTGCCCACCCAGTATTGTCCCTGGTGGTCTTCTGCTGGAAGCAGACAGGTGGGGAGGGGGAGAGATGAGGACAGGCTCTGGCCTCTTTTCCTTCAAGTGTGTTGTCCCTTCTTGGGAGGGAAGGAAGGAGGAGTCCAGGCTAAGCACTGTGGGTCTCCACCAGTGCTGGTCTCCTGTGGGAGGGGTCCAGGCAGGGTACTCACAGTTCCCGGTGTTGATCCTGGGCTGACTGGCAGTGTGGTGAAAGCTTTCTGCCTCTGGATGCTATAGGCTCATGCTGCTGATCTGTACCCCTGCCTGTGCACAGTGGATTCCCTCTTCTCATGATCCATCACTGCCATGACCTACGCTGTGAATGTTTTGGTGTTTTGACCTACTCTGTGTTATCTAATAGAGTGGCTAATGCTTGGTTTTGGTTTCCACCCACCTGGTGTGTCTTTCTGTCTGTCCCCTCTCAGTGTATCTGTGTCCTTACTGCTGAGTTTCTCTTTCTTATTAAGACTTTTAAAAAATGTTCTGTAGGGTGTGTTGTGATAATTTGATGCCTGTGTAATGATCAGATCAGGGCCATAAGCATTCCCTTCTCTTCCAATGTTTCTATAATATTCTATACACACTGCTACAGAAAAGCAGAATTCCTCCTCCCTGTGTCTTGGTGCCCCTTATTAAACTTCTTTGTGCTCCCTCCTCTCTACCTTTTCCAGAATCTCATGACCATCCTCCACTCTGTTCTTCTGAGGCCAACTTTCTACTTTGCACTAATTTGTCTTTCTGTGTTTAGATTATCTCACTTAAGACAGTGACCTTTATTTCCACCAGCGCCCCGAGGGCATCCTCCCTGTCAAGGTGCAGGGAGCCCAGTGCGTAGTCTTTGCAGCCAGGGCATTCTTTATGAAGCACCGATTTAATTCTTTTTAATGGCTAAGTGATACCCCTTTGTACGTGTAGTCCACATATTCTTTATTTGTCCGTTGAGGGTGATCTAGGTTGGCTCTGTGTTTCAGTTTTTGTGAATAGTGCTGCAATGAGTGAATACATGTTTGGTATAACTCCATTTCTGCAGGGTTTGTGCCTGTTGGAATTGTTGAACGGCATTTTTAATTTTGTTTTTTCATTGCATCTACCGATTCCATTTAGTCAGGGTCTTGCACATGCTAAACAATGTGCTGCCCCTGTGCTATGCCCTGAGACCTACCTAATGCTTCATTTTTTCAGTGTTTCTTGAGGAAAACACCACGCAATTCATATCCAGCATTCTGTCAGCATTCACTCCATGTTCTTGTGGCACTTACTTCATTTCTGATAGCAGCTTGAGAAGAAGACAAACGTAGCAGCACCGGTCAAGGGAGGGCGGGCCTTCCTGCTGATGCCACGGGAGGGCGGGCCTTCCTCCTGACACAAGGGGATGGGCCTCCCCACATGGCTGCTTGGTTTCCACCCCATCTGCGCTGAGTCGGATCCGCAGCTGCATTCGCTGTCCATGGTGCTGAAGGGTGGCGAGGAAGGGTCGGGCTGCGTCCTCCCCTGTCCTGGCGCAGGTTGCCCGCCTGCGCAGTCTTTGCAGCCAGGGCATTCTTTATGAAGTGGTCTGCACTTGGCCTCGCGCTGTGTAATAACGCACTGTCCGGTGGGTGGAGAGCAGCCTGTGCCTGTTCTCCAGTTCCCTTCTCGCAAAGCTTAATAAAACACGGAAGGCGGAGTCGTTCAGTCTTCTGATGTATTTGCTCCCATACAGCGTTCAGCTCGGTTCCTCTCCTTTTTTGTCCTGAGGGCTCAGGGCTTGGCTCCCAGGGCCTCGGCCTCAGAGCGAAAGGCCCCCGGCTCCTCTCAGAGCTGTGAGCCAGCTCAGCAGGAGTCTGGGGTCTCGCCGGCAATCCCTGCAATCTACCCCAGAACGATTTCAGTGTCTTGTCAGCCTGGGACAGAGCTTTAAGCCCAACACTGAGTTTTGAAATCTTGAAGGACACCGGCCAGGGCGACTGGAGCCACAAACCTAAGAAGAGGGCAGGCCGCAGGGAGAAGACACCCAAAGCCTCGGAGTCAACTTGAGGTGCCGGAGTCACTCCCCCAGAGGGAGAAATCACAAAGCGAGAAACGACTTTGGACTCATTTGGCAGTGTGATCCACAAGAGCACGTGGGGCTCTCCCCGGAGGGGACTCCTCTGCGCCCTCTCCCACACGTGGCAAGGGAAGCTAGAGAAAAGTTCTGAGCACAGCTCTCCCCGATCACCATGTCTGGGAGAGAGGGAAGTAAACCGCGAGCAGGTGAAAGGTCCCCCTGGGGGCACCAAGGCCTGCGCTCCCCGGCGAGATCTTGTCACTGACTGACAGAGGACTAAAATTAGAGGCTGCAGGGGGATGAGCCAACCACCTCACGCCCTTAAAGCTGCACGGCTCCTCTCAGAGCACAGACCCTCGCGCCTCAGATCGGTGCTGCTCTGTGTGTCAGGTGGAGGGTGCCGGGCAGGTGGGGCCCCTGTGCGGGACAGGAAGGGAAGTGCATGTTGGGTGTCGGGCCTCAGATTCAGCTTCTATCTCTGAAAGTCCTCATGGCTCAGAGGACGTGTCCTCTAGAATGCAGAAGGAACATTTCT
>NW_012267369.1:112146-129826 GCF_000151885.1 Dipodomys ordii | reverse complement strand
CCTGGGCGCTGTCCCTCAGCTCTTCAGCTCAAGGCTAGCGCTCTACCACTTGAGCCACAGTGCCACTTCTGGCTTTTTTCTTTTTGTTTATGTGGTGCTGAGGAATCGAACCCAGGGCCTCATGAATCCAAGGCAAGTGCTCTACCACTGAGCCACCTTCCCAGTCCCGAAATGATGTTTTTCTTTCTCATTATGACAAAAGCTTGGCTACTCTCCATAAATCAAGTAGAAAAGTGAGCTACATGTGAATTGTAAGTTTTTAAATTAAAACAAAGAGATTTTGAATTCTTTAGCGGGAATGGGGTTCTTTGTTCCAAAGCTTGTAACTCACGGAGGCTAACCTGATGTGCCTGCAATATCTGGTAGTATTTGTCATGCAATTTTCCTGTCTCATCTTGCCCTTGTTTCCATGCTTAGTTTTTATTTTTCTCAGACTCTCTTCTTATTATCTGTATGAAGAGAGACATAGGAACCAATTTGCTTGTTCCTAAGGTACAGTGAGTTTGGGGAGAAAGGAAGGCCAAGGCTGTTTAGCAAGAATGCAGTATGCCTCTGATTCATCCCTGGGCTTCTCAGGAAGCAGGCTGTCTGCAGGTCTGTCTGGGTTTCCCAGGCGACATCCTCCTGTCAGGGATGGCACTCCTCCGGCTTCCGGTCTTCCCTATCGAGAACTCCTCTATGGACGTCTCCCAGAGCAGTTTCACACATTAACGCTATAGATATTGTGTCAGCCAAGTGTGAGCCCTGAGTTATTCTTTACCATTCTGTCAGCTTACAAAGTCATGCACATTCTCATCCTGTTTTTCAGAACCAGCTGAAAAACCAACCATTTTCCGGACATTTCTCTGGATATTGCCCATTACCTGGCCGGGCTTCCCTTGTGGCCTCTCTGGGCACAGGGCTGGTGTCTGGCGGGTGTTTTTCCTTCCAAGGGCTGGAGCCATCTCCCCCAGGTGCTCTTCTAGTTTCCAGGGCCACCCGCGTGAGGCTGGCAGGGTCGCCTTCGTTTGTGAGGTTATGGTGGTGATGTCAGTAGTGAAGCGGAGCTGTGGTGGTGCCAGGAACGTGTGTGCTTTGTGGTGTGCCTGGGTAGACATGAGTTCTGTCATTCTCCTGAGTATCATCTGCAGTAGCATCTTTATTTACCCAGTGGATAAGCGCAATTATGTTCATATTGCAGACGAGAAGCAGGTGTGCCTCCCTCCCTCTCTCCACGCTGCAGTCTGTCCCCGCAGACGTCCCCGCCGTGCCCGGCAGTGCTGAGGCAGCCCATCCTCCGCCTCCCGATGCTCAGGGCGCTGCCCCGGGCCTCCACCCCAGCTTGGAGCTCGCTGGTGATCCATTTACACAGGACCTGGGCAACTACCAGGGACACAGCCTCTGAAATGATTGCTTATTCCTCCAGGTACTAAGGAAATCTCTGTAGCTGCCTCACCTTCTCTATGAGGGACAACAAAAAGCTCAAGTCTGCTCATTTTGCTTGTTTCTTCCTGTGTATAAAATGGAAGCTCTGAGCATGAGCCTGCAGCTTTTCAACCATTTCCCACATTGCCACAGTTCAGACCCTCCAGTCTGAGGCCCTCCTGGGGCACCTCCCAGGACACTCTGCAGAGGACAGGTACCCTCCAGTCAAGGCCCTCCCGGGGCACCCCCCCAGGACACCCTGCAGAGGACAGGGCTTTTTGTCTCCTCATGGACAACAAAGTGTGTGAGTTTGCAACCTGAGGCGTGGTTGCAAGAACAGGCACACAGTTTCTTTTCTTCTATTTCCATGTACTTACTCATCTCCCTCCCCCTTCTCTCCTCCCTTCCTTCTCTCCTTCTTTCTCCCCTGCCTGCCTGCCTTCCTTCCTTCCTTCTTTCCTTCCTCTTCTTTTATCATACTTTCTTACATTGCTGTTCTGGAGTTTGGACCCAGGGTGTCATTCACTTTTTCAGCTGTGGCACAACCTCTCTTTTCACCTTAATGTGTCCCCTGGGGTATAGATAGCTGTTTGCACATGCTGACCTTCATGATCCTCCTCTTAGCATGTCAGGTAGCCCAGATTTCAGGTGTGACACCAGGGTACTCACCCTCAAGGGTGTATTGTTTTTTTCTGATTTCTCAGGACTTAACTAATATACATTGTATGTGTGATTGTAGAATATAGTTTACTAGTTGGGAAAATGCTGATTCTTTTAATGCTACCATGAAATTTTTATTTTTGAAAAATCACATTTCCAGTGTTTTAACAGCTCTGAATTCTGAAAGAGAATTCCATATTCATAAATATTTCCCTTTCTGTATATTTCCTTTTGTTTTTTGATCTGAACAGTCTGAAGAATCATAAAATGACTCCACTTTGTATCTCTGATTTAAAATTTTAATAGTTTCAATGTGTCACTGGAAACTTTGAAAACTAGTGTGTATAAGGCTTGAATTAAACATGTATGGTGATGATAAGGAGGTGTTCCTCCAGTGCGTCATCAACAAACTGTCGCTTATTAACTTTATGCTTGGGCCTCTTGAGTCTGGAGAGGCATCATGGCTCCCGTGAGGCAGGAAGGAAACTCGAACTCCTGTGGAGAACTTCAGGGCTGGATGGATGCTTGTCTTACCCCAAATGAATGTTAAATGTCTCAGAGTCTATGTGAATTGGGGTTCCAGGGGCCATGCTACCCCTCTCTTTATATAAAACACTTTGTCGTAAGCTGTGATGAACGTTTGAGTGTAGGCTCTGGTCATTTAGAGTATTGATTTTGACGTAAAAATAAACATGCATAGAATGTGTAGTTATTTTGGAACAATTCAGACAAAAGATTTGGAAATCTCAGTTCTATGAATGGAGACTGCTAAACTATTTTACCCTTTTGTAGTTTTTTTAAATCTTCTCTGTCCTAGGATAGAAAGAAGCTATTGATATTAAAAGAACAGCATTATTTCAAATCCCACGTGTGAGAAATTACATAATGATAAAATACTAGCCAGTTGTTCAACAGAGGTCTTTTCATGCCAGAAGCACTTCCATATTTGGTATGAATGCTTAGTTTTTCCAAGTCCTATTCTTTTTGTGGTCTGACTGAGTTCTGAGGTCAAAGCTCTATTTGGTTGGTGTTCCTAAGACTGAGGAATGCCTCCATTCTGTGTTTTGGTAGTTATTATAGGGATTTCTCTTCCTGGACGTTGGTATTCCTGTGTGTATTATCCTCTGTTAGTCATTTTCTCCCAGCTGGGGTCCCAGGCAGGCATGTGGCCCCAATCCATCTCATACTTGAGAGGTTCTCATGGACTTTAGTGCCCGGGTTAGGTTTGAATGTAATCCTTCATTGCTCGTCTCTCAGGTTGACAAAAATATTGAGCAACCAGCACCCACTTCTGTAATATGACTCCCACTGTTCATATAGAAAAGATTGGCGCTCAGTGTTGTAGCTCAGGGTCATGTTTGCAGATTCAGGCAGTAGTTTTACAGCCCACCAATAGCAGCCTGTGCTCTGTTCATCTATTAAGGATATTGGGTCTGACATTAACTATACTAAATCCAGAGAGAAAGCAGTGAATAACCTGTGTGTCAAACCTGTGGAGGTTGGCTGCAGAGGTCTCCTCGTCACTTTCCTTCAGTCCTCACCATTCAATTCACCAGTACTTTTGAGTGCTTATTACCTTTATGCACATAAGGTCATGCGCATGAGGGTGTGGGTGTGGTAGTGACGGAGTGATTACATAGTTTGCATGGTTGCCATGGTGGGTTCTTCCCGGCACTGAAAATGAGAAATAGATACCGCAGATGAGAACAAAATAAGATAATGCTCTTACCCCAGAAAAACTCACAGAGGAAGTAATGCACAGAAATGCATTCCTTACACACAGCAAATCACAGTGGCAAGAAATCACGTATGGGGAGCTATCCTATCAGATGCATTTGTAAACCTGTCCTAATTTGGATATGTTGGTATGTGGGAACCAATGGCTGTGGTTTCTGCAAAGTGTGAGATAAACTTGATAAGAAAGGAGGAAAAGGGTGTGTGAGGGTTGATACACATATGTTTAGTAGCATAAATTGTGCAAAAGGTTTTTCATTGGGTTATTCTGTGCACACATATAACACACTTTAATTAATTCGGCTTCTGAATTACTCTTTCTGACCCCCTTCCTCCACCCCTGTTCCTAATGGTTTTCCTTACAATAATTTTATAAATATAGATGATGTACTTTGATCTCATTAGACCCTCATCACCTCGTTCTGTAACCCCCATCACTTGGATCTATCCAAACAGTCCACCTTTCGAAATCATGTTATTTTATTATTATCATCCTTTTGAATGTACACATGAAACAATGGTGATGTGTGTTTTGAGCTTCACTGTTATTCTTTATTTTGACAGAACCTTTGGTGTTAGTTGAGATTAATGAAGTAGTAAGATTTGTCATAATGAAGTATTTTGTTCTTTCTCCATAGATATTGAATATATGCTTCTTTATCACGTAGAATGATTAGAAAAGATCTGTACCAGAATACTGTTATCAGAAGCACCATTTTCTTTGAATATGCCATTGGAATCTTGGGCAATGCCATCCTCCTTCTCTTCCATATCCTCATCTTCCTTCTTGAGCACAATCCCAAGCCCACCGACCTGCCCATTGGGCTCTTGGCTCTCACCCACCTAGCGATGCTGATAACCGCAGCAATCATAGCTACAGACATTTTAATGTTCTGGGAGGGTTTTTGGGGTGACATCACATGTAAATCACTTGTCTACTTACACAGGTTTATCAGGGCCCTGTCTGTCTGCATCACCTGCCTGCTGAGCGTCCTCCAGGCCATCACCCTCAGCCCTAGAAACTCTTGGTTGGCAAAGTTCAAGAGTAAATCCCCACATCACTACCTGTGTTCTGTTCTTGTGCTGTGGGTCTTCTACATGTTAGCGAACAGTCACATCTTTTTGTCTGTCATTGGTACCCCCAATTTTACCTCCAGCAATCTTGTCTATGTATCTAAATCCTGCTCCGTTTGTCCCATTTCTCACACTCTCAGGCAGGTATTTTCTACACTGCTGACCTTACGGGAAGTCTTCCTCATGGGCCTCATGTTCCTCTCCAGTGGACACATGGCCCTTCTCCTGTGCAGGCACAAGAGGCGTTCCCGGCATCTTCACCGCACCAGCCTTTCTCCAAACGCTTCCCCAGAGCAAAGGGCCACCCGGACCATTCTGCTGCTCATGAGTTTCTTTTTGGTGATGTCCATTTTGTTCTACAGTATCCATGTCTCACGAATTATGTGGAATGATGACCCAATTTTATTTTATATCCTGATTCTTGTTGGCCATATTTATGCCACAGTCAGTCCACTGGTGTTGATCAGTGCTGATAAACGTGTGATCATCTTTGTGAGAACCATGTGTGGTAGAGAGTAAATATTTAATTATTCAGAGTTGGGTATGTCCTCAAAATTAGATAATGCATTGTGAAATATACCATGTGCCAGGTGACTCCAGTTACAATGTAGAATTATGGCTTTTTCCCAGTATATTTATTACTTTGACATATACGTATGGCTAAGAAATAAAGGCAGTTGAAATACATACTTGTTGTGGAATGTGAATGTTTTAATATTTCTGAATGGGTCCTCAAGGGAGATGTGTGGTGTGTTCTCACCGGTCAGAGCCTAGTTAACCCACTGTTGTTGCTTAGATCTGTAACAGCCCCAAGGTGCCACATGTTCAGGAGTTTCCCCTCCCTGGGGCACTATGGGAGAGTGAGGCCAAGTGCAAGGTAAGTCACTGGGGACATGGTTTGATAGGGACATTGGGACAGTACCTTTCGTTCTCCCGGCATATGAAGTGAGAAGCTTTTCTCTCCCACTCCTGGCTATGGTCATTTTACTGCCACAGCCCTGGCAACAGGGTTAAGAGAGCATGGGCTGAATGCAGGAGCCAAAATACAGCTCTCCTCCTTAAGTTGACTGTGTCAGACACTGAGTTACAGCACCAGGGAGCTGATAGGCTGCCCACAGCACTCACAGTGATGTGTGAGTTAGTTCATAGTGACATTGGAGTAAGTCGTTTTTCAGCTCACTAGGTATGTGAGCACATCAGTTACTCTCTGTATCCCAACTCTTCTACCAAAGGGGCAACAAGCAGCAACTTAAACTGTTACTGTAGCATGCAATATCTGTGTCACTCTTGAACATTTTCACTATCTTATTCAATCCAGAATGAGCTGTCAGTTTCAGAATAAAGAGAGTGAGGGTCACGTTAAACTCAAGTGGCAAAGGGATCTTGGAATTTGTTAAGACTAATCACCTTAATCAGTTTTGTTCCAAGGATAATTTGGATCCAGCTGCGTTTTATATAAGTCTCTTAACAAATACAATTTATTCATTTTATACAAGACTAGTTAGAGATTGTTTTTCAGTCTTTGTTAAATTATAAGCCTACTAAGTTTTCAATTCAACTATATCTAAAATTCTCTTTTTCTGTTATGATCAAGAAATACTTCCTTTTTGATTACAGAGTAATTATGAGTTTCTATTCATAGTTTTCCAGTTTTTTTTAAATTACAGTATGTTTATATGTATCTACTTTCTCCTAGGCTCGATAGTCTGTCTCAAGTTGTAAAGTCTTCTGATACGGCTTTCTACTGAATTTTTTCATTTTGACTTAAGATTTTCATTTTTAGGCTTTTAATTTTTACTATATATAATATATTAAATATACATAAGTAAATCATCTATCACTGGTCAATCACTATGAATATAGTGAATAAACATACTATACATGGATGAACACATATATGTATATACACACATTTATTTATTTACTTGTTTGTTTTTTTCGGTCATGGTGCTTGAACTCTGGGCCTGGGCACTATCCCTGTGCTCTTCAGCTCAAGGCGAGAACTCTACCTCTTGAGCCACAGTGCCACTTCCGGTTTTCTAGTGGTTTTTATTGGAGATCAGAATCTCATGAACTTTTCTGCCCAGGCTGGCTTTGAACCGTGATCCTCGGATCTCAGCCTCCTGAGTAGCTAGGATTACAGGCGTGAGCCACCAGTGCCCAGCTTATGTATATATTGTGTTTGCTCAGCTTGCTTGGCTGGCACCCACACTTAAGCCATGGCTCCTGTCTGGCTTTTTGCTATTTTGAAAGATGAAATTTTGCAGACTTACTTCACAGCCACTTTTGAATCAATATCCTCTGAATCTCAGCTTATTCAGTAGCATCGCAGACACGTGTGGCTAGAATCTCTACATGTGTACTGAACAACTCTTCCATCTGCTGCATTATTGTCTTTGTCATGCAGCTTTTATTTGAGTAGTTTGGGTTTAATTCAGCTGTTTACTGGGTGATTTTTATTTCAGAGGTGCAGTGAGCAGTCAGAGGGAACATTCCAAGTTCCCCCCATTTATGTCCTCAGAAGTAACAAGAATTCAGGCCTCCTGGTGAGCCCCAAACGAAGCAGAGTGGGGTGGCATTCGATGCACTGGTGGTGCGCCCTGGGGAGGGCCCGCGCCCTGGCACCATCCCGCGAGTATCAGTGGTTCCTGCCATCCTCAGAAGTTGCTTCCCCTGCAGAGAGCGGGCTTCCATAGAAATCATGTGATTCAGAGGCCTAGACCTGGTGCCCTTGTCCCACTTGACATCCAACAGTACCAACGTGCTTCCCAGAGGCAGCACGTGCTAACAGGAAGGAGGAGGAATCACATGATTCAGGAACCTCAAGCAGGGAAGATGAAGGAACCTGCCGGTGGAACACAACACTAGCCATATCCTCCATGATCTGTTTCCACTGAGATTCTCAGACAATGGGACTCCTCTGCCCCAGGAAGGCAGGGTGGGGCATTCACCTCTGCCCCTTTACTGTCAGAGTTCCCACTGCTGGAGTTCCTCCCTGGCTCTGTATCAGACCTCACTCTCCACACAAAGTTCTCCACGAACACCCGCCCAACCCCCGAGCTGTGGCAGTGTCCTGAGGCCATCTAATTCATGACGGTTCATTTCCTCAGGTCCCCCAGGATCGTTCATCTGGGTAGGCCTGCCCTTGCTGCAGCGCTGGTTCTGGGCAATGTGTTGGCTGATGTTGCCTTTCCAAAGCACTCTACCACTGAGCCGCCTTCCCAGCTGGATAGCTTTTGTCCCTATTTGAATCCTCTTTATGTGTTTCTCTTTCTTGCCTTATTGCTCTTTCTAGGACTTTCAGCCCTATGTTGAAGAGGAGTGGAGAGAATGGGCATCTTTGTCTTGTTCCTGATTTTAGAGGGAATGGTTTTAACTTCCCCCATTAAATATAATACTGGCTGTAGGTGTATCATATACAGCCTTTATTATATTGATACATGTTCCATGGGTTCCTAGCTTCACCAGTTTCTATCATAAAGGGGTGTTGAATCTTGTCAAATGCTTTTTCTGCATCTTTTGAGATGACCATGTGGTTCTTGTCTTTGCTTCTGTTGATGTGTTAGATTACATTAATTGACTCTCATATATTGAACCAGCTTTGCAACCCTGGAATGAATCCCGTTTGATTTCAATGTATAAATTTTTTGTTAGTCGTTGCCAGAATTTTGTTGAGGAGATTTGCATTAGCATTCATCAAAGAGATGGGTCTGTATTCTCTTTCTTTGATGGGTTCCTATCTGCTTTTGGATGAGCATTATGCTGGCTTCATCGAATGAGTTTGGTAGTGATCTTTCCTTTTCTATTTCATTGAAGAGTTTGAGGAGTATGGGGGTGAGCTTTCCTTTGAAGACCCTACAGAATCCGGCTGTGAATCCATCTAGTTCTGGGCTTTCCTCGGAAGGGAGGTCCCATATTGCCATTTCAATTTCATTACTTGTTACGGGTCTATTTGGTTGAGTTAAATCTTCACGGTTCAGTTTGGGGATATCAGTGTTCTCTAGGAATAATTCAATTTCTCCCAGGTTCTCAAACTTATCTATACCTGTTTCTGGACCTTCTGTTTCAGTTGTTCTGTGTGTCTGCTTTTGAGCCAATACCAGGCTGTTTGGTAACTATGGTTCTGTAGTATAATTTAAAATCAAGTATTGCCCTTCTTTCTGCTCAGAGTTGCTTTGACTATGAAGTATATGATTGGTATTTCTATGCCTATCCAAAAGGACATTAGAATGTGTATGGGACTGTGTTAAATCTGTAGATTGCTTTCGGTAGCATAGTCACTTTCTGGGTCTTTTCCTATTCTAATGTTTTCTTCAATTTTTAAAAAAAATTTTATTAGGGGCTGGGAAGGTGGCTCAGTGGTAGAGTGCTTGTCTTGCATGCATGAGGCCCTGGCTTCAATTCCTCAGCACCACATAAGCAAAAGAGGCTAGAAGTGTCACTGTGGCTCAAGTGGTAGAGCACTTGCCTTGAGCTGAAGAGTTGAGGGGCAGTGCCCAGGCCCAGAGTTTAGGCCCCATGACCGACCAAAAAAATTGTTTTATTAACTAGTCATACAAAATTATCATTCAGTATGTCAATTTATGAGTATAATGTCTTGATCAATATCATCCTTCTTCAATTTCTTGAATATAGTTTGTTGTATAGGTCTCACTTCATTTTTAGGTTTATTCCTAGGATGTAATTTTTATGAATTTTGGGAATGATATTATTTTCCTAATTTATTTCTATTTGTGTATAGAAAATGTATTGATACTTATACATTGATTTTGTATCCTGTTATTTGCAGAAAGTGCTTATCATATCCAAGATGTTTTTGGAGACAATTTTGTAGTCATTGGAGGTCATACCATTAGAGATATTTTGACTTCTTCCTTTCCTATATGCATCCTATTATTTTGCATTAATCTATCTTTAACTTGCCCAACTCAACAAGAATACAGAGAATTGACACCCTTCTGTCATTTCTGATTTTGGCAGAAATGATGTCAGTATCTTCCAATTTAGTATGATGTTGGCTACAAGATTGTTATATTTAGCTGAACTGTATTGAGACATAATACTTCTAGTTTGTTCAGAGTTTTTAATCATGAAAGAATATTGAATTTTTCTTTTACTTTTGGGTCCGGTCGTGGGGCCTGAACTCTGGGCCTGGGCGCTGTCCCTCAGCTCTTCAGCTCAAGGCTAGTGCTCTACCTCTTGAGCCACAGCACCACTTCTGGCTTTTTCTGTTTATGTGGTGCTGAGGAATTGAACACAGGGCCTCATGCATGCAAGGCAAGCACTCTACCACTGAGCCAACCTCCCAGCCCCTTTATGAAATTCTTATCTCCACTAAACTACTTAAAAAGCTAGAAGTAGAGCTGTGGCTCAAGTAGTAGAGCACTAGCCTTGAGGAAAAAAGCTCAGGGACAATTCCCAGGCCTAGAGGTCAAGCCCCAGGACTGGCACAAAAAAGGAAAAGTAATGAAAGGAGCAAAAAGAACTGAAGACCAAAGCAGTAAAACTCTCAAGCATTCCTGTCTCTAGGGTACAGGACGCAAGGTCAGCAGAGTCTTATTGTCAGTCATACCAAACCCCATTGCAGGCATGTGTAAGCAGAGGTAAGTGCACCCACGTTTGCAATAGATGATTCTTTCTCAGGCTTCTGTCAGAGTCAGGCAGCCATCCCTACCCTGAAGGTAGCTCAAGGAAGCCCAAGTTCCCAGGCCTTCCTAAGCAGGAAAGGAAAGGAAAGCAACTTCTGTAGAGTCCTGGGCAGGGGGTAAGTGTGTACTGGAGACTGGCACTGAGGCCCCCTCTCCCCTGGTGGGGGAGTTCTCTGTGTGTGCAGCTGGTCACCTTTACCAACATCTACACCAGAAGAGGCATGCCTTGTCAAGCGCAGTAGGTTTCCTCAGCCTCGCGTGTGTGAGACGCAGAGCACACGGCTAAATGTCCTCCACAAGTTCTGAGACATGGTTCCATGAGGCCCCAGCAGTGTGGCTTCAGAGTGAGGAACACAGAGCCCAGTGAGGGGGCTCGGTTTAAGTCTTTTGAAATTTTCATTTTTTAAAACAAACTTTGTAATAAGAATTAGAAAAGGTTAACTTTTTCACAGTGTTGATCAAGTAAATGAAGTCACTAGTATTTGTTATACTTACATCTATCCAGATAGTCCACGGTTTTCTCCATTTATACATTTGGCACATTAAGATTTGCTCCTGTGATACACTACTTTGATAGGCCAGCTGTCTCTGGCTGGTGCAGATCGACCACTTGATCGCCCACACAGCCCTAGATGGCCTCCCTGGACCCTCGTGCCCTTGTAGGCAGCATACACCTCGTTCCTGAACCCCTACTTCATGTAAGTGACAAAATACCCCTGGCCATGTCCTAAAGGAGCAACAGTAATAACAATACCTAAGGTAACGTTGTTAAAGAATGAGATGAAATAAGTGAAATCATGTTATAAATTTGTTTCCTTGTGTTATTTCTATAAAATTTAGGCTTTAATTCTGTTTGTAGAAGTTGAGTGAGAACTGAAAACAGTCTCAAGCAAGGCACCAGTAGCTCACACTACTCAGGAGGTGGAACTCTGGGGATTTCAGGTCAAAGCCAGCCCCAGCAAAAAAGCCCATGACATTCTTAACTCCAGTAAACTACTCAAAAAAAATCCAGATGTGGCACTGTGACTCAGGTGGTAGAGAGCTAGTCCTGAGCAGAAAAACCTCAGGGATAGCACCCAGGCCCTTCATTCAAGCCCAAGGACTGGCACCAAAAAACCTGGAAGCAGAGCTGTGGCTCCAGTGGTAGAGCACCACCTTTTAGTGATAAAGCTAAAACACAGTGCCAGGCCCTGAGTTCAAGCCCCAGTACCGAGTGGCACACACAAGACATTCACAGCCTCATAACTCTGGCCAGGAGGCACACTTGAATCATCTGTGTGCTGAGGAGATGGGGCTGTCTTCCTCATCACTACAGAGGGGACCTCGTGACTGAGGACAGCAGGTGTGAGTGTCGCATAGTTCACCCAACATCCATGAAGCCATGGGGTCAGTGGGTCATTACCTGAGACCAACAGGTCTTTGGAGAAGTTGGTCTCTTTTCTCCAGAACACTGTCCAGGACAGTGACACGGCTTGATGCATTCACGAGCACTCCTGTACAGCAGCTCCTACAGAACACGCAGAGAGGTGGCAGAAAACGAGAACAATCGCCCAACTGTCTCCAGGTCATGAGGATTACACGCGTGTGCCTCAGCAAGGCACATCGCCCAGCTGTCTCCAGGTCGTGAGGATCACACGCGTGTGCCTCAGCAGGGCACATCGCCCAGCTGTCTCCAGGTCGTGAGGATCACACGCGTGTGCTTTGGCAAGGCACACTGCCCAGCTGTCTCCAGGTCGTGAGGATCACACGTGTGCTTTGGCAAGGCACATCGCCCAGCTGTCTCCAGGTCGTGAGGATCACACGCGTGTGCCTCAGCAAGGCACATCGCCCAGCTGTCTCCAGGTCGTGAGGATCACACGTGTGTGCTCGGCAAGGCACATCGCCCAGCTGTCTCCAGGTCGTGAGGATCACACGCGTGTGCCTCAGCAGGGCACATCGCCCAGCTGTCTCCAGGTCATGAGGATCACACGCGTGTGCTTTGGCAAGGCACACCCAGCGTCTGCGGAAAGCGTGCCGACGGTACAGAGACGGGAGTGAGCTGTTTCCACACATCCTTGTTTCCAAGAAACAATGAGAAATACCCACTGCTCGTGAAAAATGAAAGGACTGGGAACTAGCAGCGATGAGTCTTCTCAGTGTTCAGACTTCACACCAGCCTTAGAAAAGTAAGCATTTTAAGTTTTTTCATTAAAAAATTAGTACTACAAAGTAAAGAAAAAGTAAAATCATCACAAAGCACAAAGATCTCATTCCTCAAAAACAGAGAGAGCTTTGTTTGAGAAGTTTCTCCGGTCAGGCCCATAACGAAATGAGGGCCAACATGTGTTCTCAACAAACAGTCTCACTTTTGCTAATTAAAAAAAAGACCAGTTCACATTCATCAGTTATAATGGAAATTTAAATGATTGATTTTGTGCAGATTCTAAAACACAAGCATAGACATCAGGGAAAAAGAAACTGTTTTGTTCTAAATTTTTCCCCTAACAAAATGGGTCCTTGTGTGTCCACCGCCAGTGGTGACAGAAGATGAATTTTTAAATGAAGAACACACAGGAGCACTCCTTGCCACAGCCTGATAGATGATACTATTTGACCTTTTCTAGAAAGATGGGGAGATTTCTATTATGATCTCTTTATTTCCTTTATTTTTTATCTAATTACAATCCAGTTTTCATTGTTTTCCTGCCATGGAATTTGTTGTCAGAGATGGTTAAGTGCTAACACCATTGAGTTGGAATTTGTGAAATTAAAAATGAGACAAGAAAGATTTTTAACAATTGAAAAATTAAAAAAGATCTTGAGGAAATAACAGTGAGAAAATTAAAATAAAGATCTTGAGGAAAAATTTCATGTGTGTAGTTTGCAGGAATGAGGTTAAGCTTTTTAAGAGCTGATACCTAGAACAAAGAATCTCATTTCTTACTGAATCACCCAACTGTCTCCAGGTCGTGAGGATCACGACAGAGTCTCTTGAGACAGAGTCTCACTACTGTGGTTCTCCTGCCTTGGCCTTCCCAGAGCTAAGATTATAGTAGGCATGTACATCATGTCCTGCTTGGCCCAAAGCCAAGCTAACTCATGCAAAAACAGTTTCAATCAACTCATAAGAATAATTAAAAGGAAAGCTGGGCACCGGTGGCTCACGCCTGTCATCCCAGCTACTCAGGAGGCTGAGATCTAAAGATCATGGTTCCCAGCCAGCCCAGGCAGGAAAGTCCGTGAGACTCTTACCTCCAATAAGCCATCAGAAAACTAGAAGTGGTACTGTGGCTCAAATGGTAGAGTACTTGCCTTGTCTGGGACAGCACCCAGACCCAGAATTCAAGCCCCATGACCAACAAAAAATAAAATAATTAAAGGAAAACTGAGTAATGAAAACCATAGCAAGAGTTTCTCTCATGAGGGTTATAAATACAAATCTAAGGATTTTTCAGTCTCAAATGACAAGGTATATCTTTCTTGAGAACTGGGATCCCATGTAATTCAAAGAAATTAGCACATGCCTGAAATTAACCTAGTGTTTCACTTGAAACAAATCACTAATTAAATTAAAGCCCTAATTATGCTACCACAAAAATTTCCAGTGCACTGATGCAAAGAGCTTCCTCAGGCTGTGGGCAGTGGCTATTGCTGGTAGCACATCTGAGTGCACCCAAACCCTGTCAGACCCAGCTGCCCCCCAGAACGCGCCGGCCCCAGCTCTACACCTGTGGCCCCGGGAGACACTTACCCACATGGACAGGAGAAGTGTCAGCAGCCAAGGCAAGCCTGCAAACCTTTAAGGAAAGGGTCTTCCCTCTGCGGCCTGCAATTTCAGTGTCTGGGGGACGGTGAGAAGAGGCCCCTGGGAACACAAGGCCAGGAGGCCCACGGGAACCATGCACCTGCCTCAGTCTCATTCTGCTCTCTCCTGGATAACAGCAGTCCTGGGAGGGCTGGGCTCACAACGTTTCCCTGAGTTCCCTCGCCGTGTCTGCTGAGAGAGGAGCAGGTCACACCACACACACGCTTGTACGTACTCTGCGCATGACTGGCTCTGAATTTCATAGCAAGTTTTCAGTTTCGGCTTAAAGCGAGGAACCAGATTTTAAAAGAATGGGCTTTCAAAGGTGAATTTTGAAAGAAATAAGAAATGGAAGCACAGAAGCAGAAGTACTTCAAACTAAATGAAATATCAAATTTTATGGTCGATCAGATTCACTTTATCTAGTAAAATGTATGATTTTTAAATACTTAGAAAGCAGAGGGGTTAAAGATTATCTATGGCTTATGGACACAAATGTCTATGAGGCCATCTGAACCTCTATGTGATAAGAGTTTGAGGGAAGAACCCAGAGAGGTTTTTAGAGTGAGTTTAGGAGATGAGCATGAGATCTCATGGTGGTACAAATGACCATAGAAGGAGGGAAGAGAGAGAGGGAGAGAGAGTGATCATCTGAAGACGCAGGGAGAAGACAGCAGTCTGTGCACCAGGCAGTGTCCTGATCTCTGTGTCTCACCATCTGGGGGGCTCAACTTCTGAGGCTGCGAGAGATGGCAGCCATTGGTAAGCTAGTATGTGGCATTGTGTACCAGCACCCTACACTGAAAAAGTCACTGTGCTCCAGCCTACAAAGACAGGAAGACAAATAGAAAGGAAGAGACAATAATGAGCCAACGTTTTAAACAGACTCTCGATGAGATTAATAACATTGATACAGTTCTTCAAATATAAATAGAAATGAAAAGTACAAAGAATCATATAGGAAGAAATAGAAATACAGAAAATGCTATGAACAGCTTTATGAGAAAAAATAGAAAATTTAGATGAAGTGAATAAAAAGACACAACCAACCTCACAAAAGTTTACTACAACAGAGGTAGAGAGACACTGTCCAAAACTCATCATGGGGAAGGCAGACTTGTGCTAAAGCCTAAAGTGACATTTCAAGAAAAGAAAATTGTAGATTTTTGTTAGCCATCAACACAGAAGCAAAGCTCTAAAAAGCTATTTTTTTTAAAGAATCTAGAATTAAGCTAGGTGCCCGGTGGCTCACCCCTGTAATCCTAGCTACTCAGGAGGCTGAGATCTGAGGATCACAGTTCAAAGCCAGCCTAGGCAGGAAAGTCCGTGAGACTCTTATCTCCAATAAACTACTAGAAACCAGAAGTGACGCTGTGGCTGAAGTGGTAGAGCACTCGCCTTGAGCTGAAGAGCTCAGGGACAGTGCCCCGGCCCAGAGTTCAAACTCCATGACCAACAAGAACAAAAAGAATCTAGAAGTATATAAAAAGGATAAAAAGCATAATAATAAGAAACATGATGACATTAAGAGAAGCAGAAAATATTTGAGATAGATCAACATTGTGCTTTTATTTGGGGGGGGTGAGGGCTGGGGCTGGGGGCTGGTGCTGGGCACTGAACTCGGGCTTGGATGCTGTCCCTGAGCTTTCTTCATTCAAGGCTAACACTCTACCACTTGGGCACAGCTCTACTTGCAGCTTTTTGTTGACTGATTAGAGATAAGAGTCTAAGGAGCTTTCCTTCCCTGGCTGGCTTTGAAACCACAATCTTCAGATCTCAGTCTCCTGAGTAGCTAGGTTTATTGGTGAGAGCCACTGGAGCCTGGCTATTGTGCTTTATAAAAAGAGAAAAAAGGAGGGAAAGAATTGGGAGAAAGTGAGAGTAGGGGTAACACAGTTCAAAGGAAATGTACTCATTACCTGACTTGCATAGCTCTAACCCCTCTGTACATCGCCTCTACGGTAAAACTTAAAAAAATGATTCCTAGGCAGAACACCAGTACCAAATAAATTATGCTGAACTCTCAGCACCATGATGTGGTTAGGTCTCCAGAACTTACTCATTCTGCAATCACAGGTTTGCACTCCACCTCTGACCCGGCAACCCCCACGCCTCACCTCTGTTCCCACCAACTCAGCTTTTAAACAAGATTCTGCACATGGTAAGATAATAAACCTCGCTCTTTCTGCACCTACCTTATTTCACTTATATAAAGCAACTATGTAAAGGATTGACGTATTAATTAACTTGATTGTAGCAATCACAATGCAGAATATATGTGTATATTCGAATGTCACTTAGCTGGACACTGGTGGCTTAGGCCTGTAATCCTAGATCCTTAAGAAGCTCAGAACAGGAGGGTCTCAGTCCAAAGCCAGCTGGAGCTGCAAAGTTTGCTTATTCTGATTGGAAGCCATTAAGAGTTCTGCACATAAACAACAAAATAGAGGTCAGGGGAGAAAGTGAGGGTGCACCACGCTGAGAGGCCTTGAGTTCTCAGAGGCCCTGGTGTTTTCAAGACTGTATGACTGGCTGCTGCTGCTTCCTCTGCCCCTCCTCTTCCCTCCCTCCCCTCCTCCTTTTTCTTATTTTCTTCCTCTGCTGCCTCCTGTTTATCCTCCTCCTCTTCTTCCTCTTCCTCTCCTTTAAATTAATGAAAACCTCTGGTGAAATTGCCAACTTCTTGAAGAAAGTCAACAACTAAACCATTTCTGATCTTCCCTGAAGGAACCTGGGTATCCGGCACACCAGCATGAGTATTTTGGGTTCTGTCTGTCATCTTTGGCACCCATAAAGTTCTGGTTGAAGGTCTCCGACTGGACTCCAGGCTCTGGGTTGAAAACTGAAAGACTGTCTCTTCCTGCCCTGGCCCTCAGTGTACCCAACTCCATCATGGGAAGTCCATTTTGTGGAAAAAGGACTAAGCAGACTTGGGCTGGGATAAGGGAAGGTTTCTTTGGAAATAACAGGCTCTGTGAAACCCACTCCATTTTCCTTGTCCCTCAGGCAGAGGCTGAGCACTGTTGGTAGCCATGGGCCTCGTTGTGCAGGGAGGCAGCTCACTGGCAGGGCGCTTGCCGAGCACACACCAAGACCTGGGTTCAAAAGAAAGAAAACACAGTGGCTGCTACAAGGGAGGGAGTGGCCTGGCCTGTGCTAGGTGTTCTGGTGAACATGTTCCCTCCTCTCACCGTCAGCAGCCCTGGGAATAGGAACTGTTGGCACCAACATTTTAGAAACGGGGGTCAAGGAGCTTGCGTGTGGTTGGCATCAGAAGTTCCTGTGCTGGAGGCTCGGTGGTGGGTGTCATCAGAGCTGGTGGATGTGCTGGAGGCTCGGTGGTGGGTGTCATCAGAGCTGGTGGATGTGCTGGAGG